>NC_046240.1:4374639-4677939 GCF_009819885.2 Catharus ustulatus
ACCAAGGCACAGCCAGAGCTCTGGCTGCTGAAATTATCCCGAGGAGATGTCTCTGTGTGGTATCCTGGGGTCAGCTCTGAAAGGTTTGCTCTGACACCCTCTTGTTCCACCAGACTCACATCCCTGAAGATCCCACAGCCCCAGCCAGGCATTGGCACCCCTCACAGAGCCCCACACCCCTGGCTGCCTCCCCACCACCCCAAAAATCTGCTTAACAGGGCCACAGATGTGCAGGAGACGCTTCCAACACAGACGTCAAGGATGAGTTGGTGCCCTTTGCAATCTCCTTCTGCTGCATTCCTATAGAGTGTGGCCAATTTGCATAATAAACATGAGCTATAAATGTCAAAATCGGCCACATCCATGTCTTATTTTCAGTTCCGACTCTGATTGCATCTTTTTGACTCTGACTTGCCTTCGCAAGTAGCTGGAGCCTGGCACTCTGTGCTGCTGCCCTCCTGGGTCTGTGGGGCTGGGCTGTCAGAGCCCAACATCCAAACTCCTTACGGCACCCAGAGCTCCTGCCTGCCCTGCAGGTGCAGTGTGAGTGGCTCTGTCACTGCTGCCCGCCCTGCAGGTGCAGTGTTTGTGGCTCTGTCACTGCTGCCCGCCCTGCAGGTGCAGTGTTTGTGGCTCTGTCACAATGGGAGGAAAGAGCAGGAGGCAGAGCTGTGCCTGGGGAGGAGCAGGGGCATCCTCTGCACACCAAGAGGGAAACTGAGGCACAGCCAGGGGGATCTGGCTCTCCATGGCAGATCCTACCTGCAGAGCGGGGTCCCCAGTGCCACCACGGTCTCACCTTGCTTTGCACCGTGCCAGGTGCCACGAGAATGGCAACCTGTGGATGGTGTTTTCACAGTGCAAGGTGAGGAGAGATGGCTTCAAATCCCGGTATCTTCCAGAGTTATCCCTGCAGGGTGTTCCTCCTCCTGCTGAGCTGTGGATAAACCCCCAGAGATCCTGTACAAACCCACCTGCAGCCCCACTGCCTGCATCCCATGCTCCTGCGGGACACACTGCAGCCTTGGCCCTAAAGATTCCCGATCCCTACAGCACGGCTCCTCATTCCACTCTTCAAATGCAAATGAGGATTTGCAGGAAACCATTTGATTCACGGGTTCATCCTTTATTTTGGCAGATAGCATCAGTTAAACGCCTGCTTATTTCTGCTTTCTGAGAACAATATAAACCACTTAAGCACACATGCAAGACAGACTGAGCCCTAAGTGCTTATGAGCTGTTTGATTTACCGAGGTGTCTTTATCTTTGCCGAGTATCTCACAAAGTCATTTATTATTTAGCAGTAAATTAAAGTAGAGGGTTTGTGATTTCCAACAACAGAAATTAATATCCCAGCACTCCATTGTACCATATATATCTATAATTTACAGCAGTGGAACCGGCCAGGCAGCGCTGCAGGACCATCCGTTCCCGTTCTCCCTTGTTACCTGCTGATCACTGCTGCAGAGCAGGAATAAAAAATGGACTGGCAGGAGAGACACTCCAACAGCCAAGGGTAGTTTTCAATTAAAAGTCCAGTTTTTGTGGTACTCAAGAGGCCCCCTTTGCATCCCACTGCCCTCCTGCACACATCACTTATGGATAATAAAGTGAACAGGCAGCAATCTCACCTTGAGACAGCTGGGTTTTAACCTCACTGGTTCTGTGCTTGGATAAATAATAATAATAATAATAATAATAATAATAATACTGCTACACCTGCAAGCCTTGGAAACACACGCTGTTGAATTCTTTGCCCACCTGTCCACAGTGGAGGGGTGGCCAGGGGTGGTTCAGAATCAGAATTCCAGAACAGTCAGGGTTGGAAGGGCCCTCTGGAGATCACCCAGTCCTACCCTGCTGCCAAGGCAGGGTCACCTGGGGTGTGGGACATGGAAACACATCCAGATGGGTTTGGAATGTCCCCAGAGTTGGGGACAGCTGGGCAGCTCTGGAGTTCCTCCTTGTGCTTCAGTTCATGGCCACTGCTCCTTGTCCTGTCCCTGGGCACCACTGACCAGAGCCTGGGAGCATTCCCTGCACCATCCCCTGCAGAACTGGAGCAAGAGGGGCTGTCCAGAGGCACGAGTGACTGCAAGGGCACAGCTCTCCTTTTGAGGCTCAATGGACTCATAAAGCCCATGGTGACTTTAGGAACAAGGCTGTGGGTGTCACATTGGAGAACAACCCATCCCTGGAGCTCCAGCCGCCTCCTTTGGGTCTGTGCCAGCTCACACCAGCAGCCTGGTGCCAGGTTCAAGAGCAATATCATGGCCAGAAAGTTTTATGGGCTGTGTCGGGCTCTGGCTGTCACAAAGCAGCCAATAATTTACAGCAATCTCATGTACTACAAAGGCAAAACGTGTCCCTCTTGGATGGAGCTCTGCAAGCCAGAGGGATAAATCAGCTCCAGCAGGGAGCGAAGATGAGAAAAACAGAAAAAAAGACCCAAAATGTTCTGCTTAGATCCTTTGGAAGGAGGGGGGAGAAGGGGCCCAGCAAATGCCCTGCTGGTGTGGGCTGTGCCCTGGTTTCTGAGCCCTGCCTGAACAGTCACCTCCAATATCTCCTTCCATCACCTCGTGCCCATGCCCACATGAGCCCCCCCGTGCTCCTGGAGCCCACCTGGGCTGCAGAATGAGGAGGTTTTGTCCCCCAGAGCCATGTGGGCTGTCAGCAGGCACTCCTCATTGCTGCCTGGAGAGGAGCCACAGCTCTGCCCTCAGGGCTGGCACAGGCTCTGTGCCTTTGGCCAACAAATCCATCCTCTGGAGTGACCCAGGAGTTCAGCTGTGCCTTGGGAGCTGCCAGGAGGAGCAGCACCCATGGGCACTGTGGCTGCTTTCTCCAAGCATCACCCACCCAGGCAGAGCAGCACAGCCCAACCTGCAGCACCTGCAGGGCTCCTCCAGTGCACCAGGGACCAGCTCCTCTCACCAGGGACCAGTTTCTGATGGCTCTGCCACAAGGACCAGGCTGCCCTGCCCTGCTGGTCCCTCATTTCCATGCTTGCTCACCACAGTCCCACAGGCTGGATCACTCCCAAATTACTCATGTGCCCTTCAATTTCTCAGCTAAATTAACAGAGTCGTTTGTCTTACAGCCAACCAAATAAAAACATGGAAAGGCATCAGGAAACTCAGCCTGTAACAAGTCACACTTTCCCTCTCTCTTCTCCTCAGTGTGGAGAAATTTCCAAGGAGAAACCATGGCAGCATTATTTGTCTTTATTTTTGGGAAGAAAAACAAGCTGATTAAAAGAAAACAAAAAACAAGAGCTGTGGAGTCTCAGGGGCTCCCTTGCAGAAGTCCAAAGGGAAAAAAGGAATAAAAAACTGGAAATGTTAGAGCAAGACATTTAAGCTTTGAAGACCATATCAGTTATGGGTGAATTAAACCACACAATAATCAGCACTGAAAGCTGCAATACCTGAGGAGATGGAAAAAATTGGTTTCTTCAGGCTCATCAAACCCTTCCTGGGATGCTCCTGCCAGGATGGGTGCAGGGTTCAGGCTCTGTGCTGTCACTGGCAGTGTCTGGCTGAGCTGGGATGAGGGATACCATGGGGAAATCACTGCTGCCTGCATGGCTGGGATTGCAGCCTCTGTGCTCCCCCAGGAGCTGTGCTAATCCCTGCATGATGTGACCTGCAGGTGCAGATAAGGAGCGAGGACAAAACTCCTCCTGGAGCCTTGGGACACACCTGAACTTTATCTGCTTGGTGTCTGCCAGCTGGAGATTACAGGCTTTTATTTTCTCCTTTTCAGTGGCAAGAGAAAAAAAAAAACAGTCAAGAGGAAAAAAGCCCATCCTGCATGCAAAGCATGATCCTCAAATAAACACCACAGCTATGTTATCCCATTAAAAAAGCATTTAGCTTCGGGCTCTGAACACCCTGAGCCACAGGCTGGAGCTCTGGCTGTGGTGAGCAGGGGGATCAGTGCCTGCCAGCTGCTCCTGGCTCCTGCCTCCTTGGCAAACCATTTCCTCCTGGGGCAGAAATTATTGAACAGAGCTACTCGGCTACAGGCCGGCCCAGGAGTTAATTTGCTTGAAAACCAACAGAATTAGATCAGGAGTCCTGAGCAGGGAGGGGAGTCCAGCTCTCCAAGAGTTCCACTTTTCCCTTTATAATTGCACCAGGCTCCCCTTGCTCTGGAGCTGGGAATGGAGCTGAGGCTCTGATTGCTGTGCTGGCTGTGCAGGGGTGGCTGGAGCACATCCAGACCATCTCCAGCAGGCTCTGATTGCTGTGCAGGGGTGGCTGGAGCTCTGTGCTCTGCTGTCCTGTGTGGCTGGAGCTCTGTGCTCTGCTGTCCTGCCAGGGCAGCGCATCCAGCCCATCTCCAGCAGCTGAATGGCAAGGGAGCGCTTCCCTGCACACACACAGCACCGGCAGAGATAAGGGTGAGGTGGGAAGAAAAGAGCCCAGCGAGATCTCTATCAAATAATGTGCTCCTGCACGAGCAATTCTCAGCAGGGGGAGGCTGTGCTGGGCTCCGTGGCACTTTGGGAGGGAAATTCAGAACGGTGGAGATTACTGGCAGCATAAAATTGTGTTTGTGCTGTAACAAAGTTAATGAAGTTCCTTTTTTTTTTTTCTTTTTTTTTTTGAGGGGGTGGTTAAATGAGGCAGCAAGGGCCAGCTCCAGCCCTTCCACCGTGCAAACTGGGCTTGCAGGTGCATCCCTTGTCCCCGGTGGGGTGACAGGACCAGGGGATGTGTCACCCACCTCCCTGGAGAGAAACCCCCTCTGTGCAGCCCCTCTGCCCCAACATCCCCAGCTCTTCACAGAGCTGCTCCTGCTACTTCTTTATTCTTTGTTACCCCTCTCCCATTTTACAGCAGGTCAAGGCTGACCCATCCTGCCAAAACTTTCATTTTTTTAGATGGGGAAGATGTGAGACACCCTCGTGACCGATGCCTCACGTTCCAAACTCTCCCTGGCTCAGGAGCTGTGCTCCCACTGCTGAGGAACGGGAAAAGGGCAGCACAGCAGGGGAACTGCAGCCACCACGGGTTTGCTGTGCTCTTTAAAAAGCTCTGGACCAAACCTTTATTTATTTATTTATTTATTTATGGTCCTGGCCCATCAATTTGAAAACAGCCTTTTCACCCTGGAATATTTAAGTCACCTGCTGAGCGGCTCAGATTAACAAACATCCTTTGTTGAGGGATTTGGAGGCTTCTCCTCCATTCATTGCCCCGAGGTCCAGGGGGTGTGCCAGGGGGTGGCTGTCCCCGGAGGAGGGGACAGGAGGTGACAGCCAGGATGGGAGCCCGCAGGAAAGGGTGAGAGCTGCGGGTGGCATCAGCTCTGAGAGCCCGCACTGCCACTAGGTGTCAGCGGAGACTGGGGAAGGGAAGGGAAGTCTTGGCTTGCTGCAGCTCTTGGGGACACCTGGTGTGCCCTGCCACCCCCAGGAGTTGGTTTGCAATTCTCCCCCACATGTGCAGAGAAGGTTCAGGAGTTCCAGCTCCCCATCCCTGGCACTGAGCATCCCTCACCCGAGCAGGGAACTGCTCCTGGTTAGGCAATAAGGGGAAGGGAATCAGGGCCTTTCTTTGCAGGGTCTTGTTGGTGTGCAAGGGGACCCTGTGGCATGGACTGAGCTGTGGGGTCAGCTGTGCCCCAGCCTGAGCTCTGCACTGTCCCCAAATCCTGTCACCAGCACGAACTCACTGGCCAATTAACCTCCCCCTAAAATCACCCACCCCTGTTTAACACCCACCTAAACCTCTGAGCCAGCCAGGTCCTTTCCTCTCCTTTGCAATGGGCTTTGCCCCACACATGAAGGATTATTTGGTTTCTCCCAGAGGATGAGGCACAGCCCTGAGCCAGGGATGCTGCAGGGCAGAGGGCAGCCCCAAAGCTGAACCCCAAGCTGAACCTGCCCCCCTCTGCTCAGGAGCTGTGCTGCTGCCCCTGCCTGCAGTGTGCACCTGGGACCAGCCCCTCTCAGCAGGCTGGGCTCACTCACAGCACTCACACCTAACAAACAAACAGCAAATGCCTCATTTTCATGGAAAATGAGGAATGGGGGTGTTACCAAACAGAGATTTGATTTTGTGCTCATTGAATTATGATACATCACTGGCAACCTCCCAATGAGTTTCACATCACCAGTGGACGACTATTTAGACAGAGTTTGAAGCAATTCCCCAGCTTTCCCCAGCAAAACACTTCAAGATCACCTTTTCCCAGCAAATATCCCCTGCAATCTCCATTTTCTAGTAAAAAAAGTGCTTTCCATCAAATTCTCAACTATTTCTTGTAGGCTGCAGGTTCACAGGTATTAAATGGTAGAGGAGGGTAAAACTCCCATTCTCCTGCCAGTCTGGGGCTCCCTTTGTCCTCCCTGTTTCCAGACCTGGCATCCATCCCTCAAATAGAAAAAGTTCAATTTCCAATTCCCTTTCTGTTCTTCCAAATATGTTCCAAGATTCAAAGGGCTACAGAAGAGCAGAAATTGTTGTGCAGGGCCCACACCCCGAAATCTTCCTGAAAGCCCACACAGATTAAAAGATTTCAGTGTATTTGAGCTTATTTTAAAAGTTTTGTTTCTGTTTGATTTTTATTTTTCAGTTTGATCTTTTTTTTTTTGTGGGGTGTTGGCTGAAGAGGTTCTTACAGATGAAGGTTGCCTTGCACCCACTGGGGGTGGATGGAGAGAGGTTTGCTGGGCTGGAATCACCAACTGAGGGGAGTGTTCTGCTGTGTTTCCCAGGATTTTGGGCAGCATGTGCATGGGTGGGGGTTTTGGTGTCTCTGAGCCCTGGGCAGCTCTGCCAGGGTAAAACCAGCTCTGCCACATCCACATCAAGCCTGGAGGTGCTCACAGGGATGCTGCAAACCCTGAGTGGGATTTGCAGTGTATTCACCACCCCACCCCAAGGTGTTTTGGAGCCACAGGGGCTGGGGAAGGCTTTAAGGGACACGTCTGGCAGGTCCTGGCTGACATTTCAGGGTGGCCCTGTGGCAGTGAGGCCACCCCTGAGCTCTCCTGCCTAAATAATGCACAAAGCACCAGGAATGACAGCTCCATCCCAGCCCAGCTCCATCCCAGCCCAGCTCCATCTCAGCCCAGCTCCATCCCAGCCCAGCTCCATCCCAGCCCAGCTCCATCCCATCCCAGCTCCATCCCAGCAGCTCCATCCCATCCCAGCTCCATCCCATCCCAGCTCCATCCCATCCCAGCTCCATCCCAGCCCAGCTCCATCCCATCCCAGCTCCATCCCATCCCAGCTCCATCCCAGCAGCTCCATCCCAGCAGCTCCATCCCAACCCAGCTCCATCCCAGCCCAGCTCCAATCCCCCCCAGTTTAAGAAGGGCTGATAAAAATCCAGCCACCATCCCAGAATCCACAGAGCCTGGGCAGGCTGGGGGCTGCCTCAGAGTTCCCAGCAAGCAGGAAAACAGCTATTAGGCTTTTTGAAGCCTTCTGAAGGGAATTAAAAGGGAATTAAGTTGCTCACTTCAGCTTAGTCAGTACAAATAAACCTTCAGCTGTTGGATTAGCAATGCCAGAGCAGGAGCAGTGGCTGCTGGAATTTCTTTCTTTCCATTTTTTTCTACCCCCTTTTTTTTTTTCCCCTCTCCCTTTTTAATTTCATTCTTGTCATTCAGGGCAACAGAGTGTCAAAGCAGGCTGGATTTTCTCCAAGCAAGCCCTGCCTTTGCAGCCACGGTGCCACTGCTGTCATCCCTCATGGAAATAAAGGAGGAAGCAAAACCAACCAAACCAAAACCTTAATCCCAATTCACACCGCTGCCTTTCACCCCCACAAGAGCCCAATGCAGGTCTCATTTTTCATGCATTGGAGAATACTTGGGAAATAAATGAGCAGTTTGCTCTGCAATCCAGAGCAGGGCTGGCACAAAGGCAGTCAGGGTGATCCATCCCTCCCCTGAATTACTGAATTAATGTGGGGAACACTGATTTCTTCAGGTACATGACAGCCAGCTTGGGCCTCAGTTTCCCCTGCTGCAAAATTCCACTGCTGTTTTCCTCAGTGCATGGAGGCACAGAATGATTTAGGTTGGAAAAGACCTTTAAAATCAAGTGCAGCCATTAACCCAGCACTGCATGACTGGATATCAACTTGTAACTGTGCTTATTTATATAACTACAAATATATAGAGAGAGAGATATAGCTAGAGATAGAGATGTAGATATAGATACAGATTTAATCATGGAAGCAGAGAATCATCTAGATTGGGAAGGACCTTTAAGATCATTGAGTGCAACTGTTAACCCAGCACTGCAGGATTGGATATCAGCTTGCAAATCTATTTTATTTATATAAAAATGTACATAATTATGGAAGCACAGAGAAGTTAAGGTTGGGAAGGACCTTAAAGATCATTGAGTCCAACTGCTAAGCCAGCACTGCAGGGCTGGCTATCAGCTTGCAAAGCTGTCTCTATATCTATAAATGCACACACACACATAAATGCTATTTATAGTGGGAAAAATGGGAATTTCTGGCTATGACACAGGATGGATACACTCAGAAGGGGTCACAGCATTGCAGCCTGGAGCTGCTTTTCCTGACTTAAACCCAAGCAGGAGGCAGGACAAACAGCCAGGAAGGTTTGGTTTGAGGCTGAGGTGGGTGCTGGATCCCAGGGGAATCCTGTGAGCTCCTGGCTTTTCCATCCCTCCACCCAGACTGGGTGAAAATGCTTCATTTGGGCTCTCTCCATGTGCAGCACAACAGCAGGGGCCACTTAAGCTGGGTTTTGTGGTTTCCCTGAGAGGGGTTTTAAGTAGAGCTGGGAACCCCAGCAGCACTGATAAATCCCACAGTGCTGGTCAGGTTTATCCCCCTCCCATCCTGCCCCAGCAGGATCCAGCTCCACCACAGAGCCCAAAGCACACCCAGCCCAGCCCTGCTGGCCCCAGCTCCCTCCCTGCAGCTGGCTGGGGATCTGGGCCAGCTCAGGGTGAAGAGGTGAGTCCTTGGCACAGGGAAATTCCTGCATCCCCAGCAGTGCCTGTCACCCATCCCCTGCAGCACAGACCTGCCCAGGGCTGAGCAGGGAGCTCGGGGTGCACACCAGGCTGGGCTTTCCCCACTCAGTCCCTGGGGTCTGGCTGGTGTTTTGGGAGGGCTCAGGGAGACCCCTGGGTGCTGTTGCAGAGCAGAGGGAGCTCAGCAGGCAGTGCTGGTGTGACACATGGGGAGCCCACAGCACAGAGCCCCCCTGCCTCTGAGGGAGCCAGAAACACGGGCTCAGCTGAGCAAACACCATCACCACATGCGGTTATTAACTGGGTAAACCTCGTTTTTGCTGTTTGCAGAGCTCTTTGAGGGAGGTTATTCCTCCTCACCCAGCTGCTCTGGGTGCTGTAAGCCGTGTGGGGACCCTGCTGCAGCAGGAGCTCAAGGGATGAAGGATCCCCATGACCCTGACTGCTGCACCCTGCTGCCCCCAGCTCCCCCAGCCCCCATCCCAAAGGGCTCCAGCCACTTCCAGTGCTGCTCCCTGCTCATGTCCCTGTTTGCCCAGCATGTTTTCCCAAGCACCAGCCCCAAGGAGGTGTCCAGAGGCAGCTGGAGCAAACACATTTCAAAGGCTCAGGGAGGCATTCACAGCCCTGAGCATTTTCTCTGGATGCAGCACCCAGTACAGGTCCTGCCTGTGCTCTCAGGCACCCTCCTGCTCTTCTCTCTGCCCCCACTCCCTGTCCCTCCTGAGAGCCCCTCATGCCCAGAACGATGGACAGTGGGCTGAGAGCTGGATGGACCAGAGAGAAAACCCTGTAAAAGGTTCATGTGGCAGGTAAAACCCTCTGCACTGGACTCCTTCAGTGCCTGAATGCCCCACAGCACCTCAGAGCTGGCAGGGGAAGGTTTTCCTGGCTGTGAGGGGACACTGGACAGTGGGACAGTCAAGAGCAATGCTCAGATGGAGCAGGACAGGAGGGAGATGCTGAGAGTCTCTCTCCACAAAGGCCCCACACATGGCACAATGTGGTCCCAATAAAGATGGGCTGAGGTCAGTGCTCCTGGCCCTGATCCTGGGCCTGGAATCATCTCACAGAATTGTTTAGGCTTCAAAAGACCTGCCAACCAGACCACACCACCATGTGCTATGTCCAGTTGTTTTTAAACATCTCCAGAGTTGGTGAATCCATCACCTCCCTGGGCAGCTCATTCCAGTGCTTGACCCCTTCCTGCATGAAAAAACTGCTGATGATCAGCCTGAACCATTGTCCCAAAGGTAAACAAAACCATTTGCTGTTAGCACTGAGCTGCCTGAGCTGAGGGCTGAGCTATCAAACCATTTTCCTCTTGCAGAGCCTGGAGATGAGGGGAGGGATCAGGAATTTCAACCCCAGTGTGCCCAGGACATGGGTGAGGGTGGCAGAGCAAAGGGGAGATACAGATCCCGCTTGGAACATCTTTGCTGTACCAAAAAGTGCTGTGATTGCTGTGAAAAACAGCCAGGAAAGTGTTAAAATGGGGTTAAAAATTTCCCCCACTGGCAGCCTGGGGCTGGCATCACCCAAATCAGGGCAGGGACTGACAGGCTGCAGCAGCAGCATCACCCCAGGGCTTTAACAGAGGGATTCCCCCCAGGGAGAAGAGTGCTCAGCCCATACTGATCTCTTACCCAGTCTTTACACAGCTCTTATTTTCCAAACTTCTGCTTTCTTGGGAGTGAACAACACTCACTCCTCCACACCACCACCACAGGGGGAGGAGGTGTCACTCACCTGGGGACAATCCCAGAGCTGCCACTTTCTGTGGCTCAAAAGGAGCTGATCCAGCCAGGCTGCAGGCTGATAAAACACCCATCCAACTCTCCTGCCCCCCAGGATAAAACACCCATCCAACCCTCCTGCCTCCCAGGATAAAACACCCATCCAACCCTTCTGCACCCCCAGGATAAAACACCCATCCAACCCTCCTGCCCCCCAGGATAAAACACCCATCCAACACTCCCCAAAATCAGTGCCAAAATATGAGTGAAGGAGCAGCAGCTCCTCCAAAGCAAGACTTTGCTGCTACTACGAGGCCAAGCCCCAGTGCCTCTCCTTCTGATGCTATTCAGCTTGACAATGTCTTTTCCAATAAATTCTCTGCCTTTCCAGGCCCTGTGCTGTCTGGCTGTTAAGAGGATGTTACATCCCCGATTTCCTCTCCTGCTGTGCTCCTCAGGGCTATATTGGGGTCTGTGTGTGCTCAGGGCAATATTCAGGTCTGTGTTTGCTCAGGGCAATATTCAGGTCTGTGTGTGCTCAGGACAATATTCAGGTCTGTGTGTGCTCAGGGCAATATTCAGGTCTGTGTTTGCTCAGGGCAATATTGGGGTCTGTGTGTGCTCAGGACAATATTCAGGTCTGTGTGTGCTCAGGGCAATATTCAGGTTCAGGTCTGTGTGTGCTCAGGGCAATATTCAGGTCTGTGTGTGCTCAGGGCAATATTCAGGTCTGTGTGTGCTCAGGGCAGTGTTCAGGTCTGTGTGTGCTCAGGGCAATATTCAGGTCTGTGTGTGCTCAGGGCAGTGCTGGGGTCTGTGTGTGCTCAGGGCAATATTCAGGTCTGTGTGTGCTCCTTCCCCTGTGGATGCTCCAGCCAGGCAGGGTCAGGATGGGAGCAGCAGGGCCCTCAGAGGGCTCAGAAATACCTTGGGTTCCTTTGAGGGTGGCAAGAGACTAAAACTGCTTCGTGTGAGCTCTGTGGGATGGTGGTGCAGGAACAAAGGGAAAACATATCTGGGCAGGGTCCTGTGGGTCCAGCCAGCCCTGGTGACACTGACTGAGTGGGTTTTGTCTTTTTGGCTTTGTGTGCAGGGAAAGCAAAGCAGGAGCTGGCTCTGCCCCCAGACACACATTTCCATTGCTGCTGGGGCCATGGAGAGCATGCAAAGCCTCGGGACAGCTGGGCAGGAGCCTCATCCCTGCAGAGCCCAGAGCATCCCCTGCAGGGACAGGATCCCTCCCAGGCTGGAGAAATCCAGCTCAACAACTTCTGTGACAGCTCCCACGGGCTCTGGCTCGGGGGTTTGTCTGGACAAGATGTGCTGGGACACGAACTGGACAAAGGGGCAGTGGCAGTTGGGACAGGGAGTACATCAGGCAGTGTGGGGTCAGCTCGTTCCCCACAGGAACCTGCTTGGCTCGGTTTGCACCCCAAAATATCCCCAGCAGAGGCACAGGCAGGGCTGCAGAGCTGCCTGACAAGTGATGAATTTGGCCCTGGCCTGAAAATGTCAGTTGATGTTCTCCTTCCCCATGACAAACGTGCTGGGGGTTGATGAGAATCAAACTGGGGGCAGAACTCACAGAAGCTCCAAACACAGACACAGCAACCAGATCATCCAATAAAACCTTAACCCTTGATCACCCTCTCTTTAGATGGATCATTGCTGTTTTTTCAAGACAGAGGAAATAGAAATTCCTTCATTCCAAACAGCTACTGTGTGGTGAGGCAGAGAAGCCTGGGGAGGGTGGACAGGGCTGGAAAACCTGGAGCAAACAGCACCCAGCCCCTCTGGAGCACCACCCTGCTCCCCAGCCTGAGCTGGGAGCCACTGGGGGAGCCTCCCCTGCTAATGAAAGAATTGAACACGATTGCCTGGCCTGCTCTGATCGTGGCCAGCACCCATCACACCCATCATCCACCAGGAGATTGATTTGTTAATGAGGGAGGGAAAATAACAGCTCAGTTCTGCTGCCACACAGGGTCCTGGAGCTCAGGGCAGCAGGAACAGTCCTGGGAGGCTCAGGCTCCTGCTGGGTCTGTTCTGTAGCACCGGGGGTTTAACAGGGGCTGAATGGGCAGTGTCCCTGCTCCCATTCTCCAGCTCTGATTAATGGGGTTTGCTCCCTGCACCTCATTACCTGATCGGGGAACAGCTCAGCCACTCCTAAGGAAAAACAATGAGCAAGCAGAAAGAGAAAAATGCCTACAATAGACCTTTGTTAATAAAATCCATGACAAGGATAACAAATGAACCTTTCCTCAGCTGTCCCTCCTGTCCCAGAAACCATCCCTTGCTCTAAAGTGAATTTTTTCTCTTTTCCAACACTGAGAGGGTTCAGCTGCCTGGCACAGCAGGATTTTTTCCCAGCTTGGAGCAAAGCATCTGAATGTGATCTCAAATCCTCAGAAAGGGTGGAAATCTGTGAGCAGCTGCCATTCCTCACTGGGACATCCAGGCTGAAAATAAACTGGTTCAAGGGATTTAGATTTTGATATTGTGTATTCATTCTTCCTGGATGTTATCAAAGTGATAACAGTGATCTGGGGTCCAGAAGCACATCCTACATCCCTGGGCCACAGGGGGAAAAATCCCAGTGTTCTTACACAAAACAAAGTGAAAACCACAAGTTTTGTTTGTGCAAAATCTTATATTTCAGTCCCTGAGCATTGGGCAAAACCTGGATGTCAAAACAGGGATGTCACTCTTGGGGCTCCTGGGATGTCCCCAAACTCCACAGACAGCCAACCCCCTGAGCCTGCCATGCATTAATCAAGATACACAGGATATTTCCATGGAAATCACTCAGCTCATCAGCCACTGGCAGATGCAGCAAGGGCCAAACACCTGCAATAACCATGGCAAGCTCCTCTCAGCAGCACCCTGGGCTTTGTCCTGTTGTCCTGCTCCAGCCCCAGCGTGTCTAGAGCACAGCACTGGTCACTGGCCAGGTTTGGAACCCCAAAGCAGACCTTCCCTTTCCCAGGAGCCCCACAGGTGAATCCATCAGCTGCTGCAGCCCTGTGCCCCCAGCTCCCCTCACCCCATCACTGCTGATGCTGAGACCAAAGGCAAAACCTGCCCAGGACCATCTCCCCCTCTTGTTTTCCACTTTCCATTTTTGCCCAGCCCTTCTCTCTCACTAAACCGAATTTGGAGGATCAGAGTGTTTAAATCCACTTCCACAGGATGGATTTAGCTGGACAGGTTTTGCTTTAAACTCGAGTACCCTCCTGAGGATTCATTACCAAAATCCATCCACTTCCCATTTGCTGCTAATGGGAGGGAAGATGAGTTTTGAATAATTAAAACGTGGCTCCTCTCTGCCTGCTGGACAGAGCACAGGATGTGCTGCTGCTCTGCCCCTGCTCCAGGATCCCAGCCCAGCCCCTCTGGAACCCTGCAACCCTCCTGAGCTATTCACCAATCCTGCAACCTCCTTAAATATTTACTGAGGCTCCTCTCAACTGTTTAGGAACCCTACAATACTCCAAACTATTTACAGAAACACAAAACGTGCCAGTGTTTCACCACCCTCATCATAAATAAATTTCTTCCTTATGTCTAGTCTGAATTAACCCTCTTTTAGTTTAAAAATATCATTCCAAGTCCTACTAAAATGTCTGAATCCCACAAACTCCCCCCAGCTCCTGTTTGCAGGACACAAGCAGGATCCTGGCTGGGACACGAGCTCCCAGTGTGGATTCTGGGCTTTGCAATGCCAAACTGAACACAGGATGAAACCACACCTAAAACCAAAAAATCACAGCTTAAAGCTCTTCCACATTCAGGTCTGGAGCTGCTGGATCTCCAGAGGGCTGGATCACTGGATGGCACTCACAAGGGCAGGGGGAAAGTGATGACAAATTCCTCCAGTTAATTAAAAAGCCCCACTTCAACAACATAGCAGAGCTTTTGAACTAATTGATGAGCGTTTATTCATTTTGTCCCAGCGCAATCTCTGTGGAAATGTAAAATTCAGCTCCTGCAAGATTTTCTCTTTGCATTGACTGAAAGGAGAAAGAACGAATAGATTCTGCTAAATTAATTATCAGCATTGATTTCTTGCCTTTTTTTTTATTTTTATCCCAAGACAGAGCCCTCAGTAACTTTGAAGAATCTCCAGCACTCAGGCTTGGAAAATTGATCTAGCAGCTTCTATGAAGCAGCATTTCCAAGCTCCCCTTCCTCAAAATACACTCTAAATGTTAATTTGCATGCTCGAAAGGAACCAGGTGATTTGTCATTATATTTGCCTCCTCTCCCAGATGTAGCTACTCGTTCCCTTCTTAATTGATTTTCATATTTAGATTCAGTTCTCGGGAAAGTAATTTGGGGACTGAATTGGGGAGAGAATTAATAGCTTGACAACAAATGGGGACTTGGATGGGACTTCATTAGGGCCATCTGAGCGCCCAGACCGGGCCTCTCTTCCTCCAGCACTTCCATTTTCGTCATCTATTATAAATCATTATGGTGAAAAATAGCTACAGGATGGAGACTGCTCACTGCCTCTGCAGAGCTGAGGAGAAAGCTGCCAGATAAGGGGGAAGAATTTGCAAATATTCATTAGAATAAAAGGCCTGGAGGGTCCTTCCTGGCTCCATCCATCGCTGCTGGTGGGAGATCAGGAGTGCAGGAGCAGGGAATCCCTGCAGCCAAAGCCCCCCAAAGCGGGGATCATCCCCAGCAAGGTGTGATGTGTCACCTGGGGATGTGTCCCTGTCTCTGGCTGCAGCCATCAGGGTCTGATGGGGAGGGGACAGGAGCCCAGGGAGGTGCCAGGACTTTCCCAGCAGAGATCCCGTGTCCCAAAGGCACCCAGGGGAGTGCAGCCACAAAAATCAGTGTGGACATTTCCTGGGATAATGGCATTCCAGGCCTTTCACAGCTGGCACCCACAGCCTGCAGCTGCCTGTGCCCACACAGGACCCACAGCAGTGCTCATGTCCCCTCCCTGCTCAGGGACCATAAAGCCAAAAGGACACTGGTGGTGGCCAAAGTGCTGTGATCTGTGGTTGGGAGAAGCCCAAGAACCCCTGGTGTGGCTGAGCCCTCCTGCCCTGGCACTGCTCTGAGCATCCCAGGGCAGCTCCACGGGGATGCCACAGCCCAGGAAAGCTTTGGCAGCCTCACCCCTCCCAGAGCTCTCCTTGGCATCACTTTAGTGACAGCCAGGAGGGCCCCAGGCAGGGCAGCAGGGCTCCAGCTGCTGGGAATCAGCAAGGCAGCAGAAGTGCCCTGGCTCCATCAGCTCAGGGAGCTGCACTTCCACTCCACTTCTAGCACCTGAACTTTTAAAAAACAGAAACCAAAAAGTATGCCCAAACCAACCCATGTTTTAAGGAAGAGCTGTTTTTTTCCTACCAGTATGGTTCATTTTAGGGCTGCTCCAATCCTGGCTGGCTGGAGAAAGTTTCATTCCCTCTTCTAAACACAGTTAATTCTCTTATAAATTAGCTTACACTGTGTCACAGTACATTACCTCACCTTGGAATATTTTTATTCTGAACTTGCTGTGGCTGATGAATGGAAGAATGCATGGATTTTCTCTGGGGGTATTTTAACTCATTAAAATACAGCTGACTGCAGAAGAAATAGCACTTCTTCAACAGGGCCTGGGTCATCCAGTGAAACCCAGATAATGAAGAATGGTTTATGGCAAAACTGTTAAATCAGCAGCTCTTGCATGGACTGGCTCTGGGATTTCCTGTGATCATTGGAAGTTGCCAGGCAAGGTGCCCTGGGCCACCAGCTGCCTGGAAAGCAGGGCCCCAGGAGAGTGGCACAAAGCCACCTCAAGGGGGGACAGCTCTTGAGCTGAGCCCTGACAGTGACGACATCCCTGCCCTCCTGCTGTGGCCAGGGAGCTGTACCCGCTCTGGTGGCTGCTGTGATTTATTCCAGCATTTTATCCCTGGCAGTGAAATGCTGTTTGTTTACAGAAGGGGCCACGAGGCAGAGCAAGGCGGGCTCACCTCTGGGTGTGTTTGCTTGCTCCCTGTGCCTGAGCCATCAGCGTCCCCCTGGGGTCTTTCCATGTCTCCAGAGACATTTCCAGAGGCAGGTGTGTGCCAGGGATGGCTCCAGCTGGGGGCACCAGGATGCTCCAGCAGTACCAAAGCTCCTCGGGAATGTGGGGCTGGGAAAGCCCTGGGCAGAGGGGATAAAGCTATGGGAGAGCCCTGAACCCTGCTCTGCTCACCAGCAGCACCTGCCTCTGGGCTCCTCCCTCCCCCTAAACAGAAAGGAGATGCAATCCCCATTTCCCTCCCTTCCACAGCTGAGTCAGGGAGGGGCCGTTAACCCTTCCCCACCCAGACACCCTCCCTGGGGCCCAGCTGCCTCCCCCAGCTGCTGTTTCCATGCTGGTCCCACCCCATTTGTTCCCTTTCCAGCCCCCATCACTTCCCAGGGTGTTCTTTGGCTGCTGCAGGCATTGATGAGGAAGAGCAGGTGGTAAATAGAGTTATTTTCTAGCAGGAGAATGAGCATCAGAGGAGCAAAGGGAGCTGTTTAAAGGACAGAGGAGTTGAGGGAGGTGTGATGGGCAGGGAGGGAAGGAACAGCATCCCTGGGGTGGAAGAGGAGCAGCCTGGGGTCCCCCATGCCAGCAGCAGGATGGCACCCAGCAGCCACAGAGCCCTGTGTCCAGGGATGACTGGCTCTGGAGAAAGTTCCATCCTCTCTTCTAAACACAGTTAATTCTCTTATAAATTAACTTACACAGTGTCACAGTACATTACCTCACCTTGGAATATTTTTATTCTGAACTTGCTGTGGCTGATGAATGGAGCAATGCACGGATTTTCTCCTGGTGGCCCTGGTGACACACAGGGCTGCTGCTGGCACAGCTCTGCTGGGTCACACCAAGGTGACCGTGCCTCAGTTTCCCAGCTCGGCCCCCACGGCTGCTCTGCACTGTCACAGCCTTGTCACACGTCTGCAGGACAGAGAAACCTCTGCTGAGGGATGGAAATGTGAGTCCAACACTTCCTCTCCGTGTTCCTGGGGTGATGAGCTCAGGCAGCACAGCCCCAGCTGAGGGAGAGCAGAGCTGGCTCTGGCCCATCCTGGGGTGTCCTGGTTTGAAGGACAGGTGTCTGCTAAAAAAGGCAGGAGCTTCTCTTTGAAATGGAGAATGTAAACCCCCTCCCTCCAAATTATTATAATTTTGAAATCAAGGGGCTCTCAGGCAAAGATATGGGAATTAGGAATAACAGTTCTTTACTAGGGAAATTAAAATAGAAATACAGTACTACAAAGAACAAACCCCAAACCCTGACACAGTCAGAGTACAACCTGACACCCGTCAGGCAGGGTGTTGGCAGCAGTCCCATTCCATGGTGGCTGCATCCTCCTGCAGTGACAGATGTGGCTCAGTTGAAGCAGTGCTTCTGTACAAGGTGCAGGTTTTTTCTGAAGGTCCAGTGATGATGTGGAAAAGTCTGGCTTTCCTTTGGAATGCAGTGGGAAAGGCTGCTTTGGTGTTCCAAATCTCAGATTTTATCTAGATCGGCAAGACTTGGCTCCTCCCCCTGGCTGGAGCATCTCCCCATGGGATGATGGAATTTTATCATCATGCAGTGGGACTCAGTGACCATGAACAGGAAATATCTCCCTGGAGGGAGGATGGGTTGTGGAAAAGATAAAGAGCACTGCCCCACCTGGTTTTTAACAGCTGGCCCATTAGCAGAGGATATCTCCCACAGAGATAAGGATCACTGCCCCTCATGGTTTAACAGATGGTGACAGAATACAAACTTTTGGTCACATCCTGTATTGCAGCCTAAGACACAGGGTGACCCGTGGCCAGGCTGTGGTCCTGGTTGTGTTCTCTGTGAGCCAGGCTGAACAGCTCCTACTGGCTTTCCTGCAGCCCAGCTGGGGCAGAGAGGGCAGCTGTCCCAAGGATTTCATGGAAATTCCCCCTGTGTCCATCCTGCTCATGTCAGAGCCAGCACAGCCCCTTCACCTTCATCCCCCTGCCCAGGCAAGGCTTGGTCTGAACCACCCCAAACCCCATCCCAAACTTCCCCTTGCACTGATCATCTCTGCCTGCAGCTCCCTGGGACCATCCCTCCCATCTTTAATGAACACTTTTCCTCCAGTGGCAAATCTGCCCAGAGTCCCCAAGGCCTGATGGCAGGAGCTCCTGGGACAGGGCAGTGCCAGCAGCCACTGCTTCCCAAACCCCTTCTTAATTATCCACGATGAACACTTGAAAATCTGACCCGAGGTGGCTGTTTTTGAGTCACCCTCTCTTTAATTGCTTGCAAATATTGCATTGTCTCACAGTGTGGGCTGTAAATTACCTGTAAATAAAGAGTGGAAGCTGTTTTACTGCTAATATATTGTTTCTTGGGGAAGCTTGGGATTCAGTGGATTTTCCTGCTGGGCTAACAGCCCCTTTCCCTGGTAATTAGGCTGTGTGAGTGCTGGGATGGGGGCTGCTGACCCCTTGCTGGACCTTCCCTGCTCCTTGCAGGTAGGAAGAGCCACAGAGGGTGGGAAAGCACAAACTGGAGGCATCCAGTCTGTCTGCTGTGACAATGTCAGTGCCACTCACTGGGAGCCCCAGGAGTGCCAAACACTATTTATCAATATTTCCCAATACCCCCTAAGGTGAGTCTTTCTGAAGATTTCAACATGAGGGTTCATTAAGTGACTTCAAGTTGAAAAAAGAAAAAAAGTAATAAAATATGCTGTTCAGCAGTACAGATTTCCCCAGAGGCTTCTGTTATTATCGTCTTCCCAGTTATGAGTGATTTATTCTTAATGTTCCTGGCTTGGCATACACTGCAAATCATTGCTCTTTGTGAATCCACTCCAGCTCTCCTGGGACATACAGTGGTGCCACCAGAGGTGCCAGCAGTCCCCAGGGCTGTCCCTCTGCTCCCACAAACCCAGGGCATCACCCCTTGCTGATGTCCCTTAAACCCCAGACCTGGGGGATTAAAGTTAAGCAGGATTTTTTGAGATGGGGATGGAATTTGGAGATCTTTGCTGTGGGGTGGGGAAACCTTTAGGGCAGCTTGGCTGGTGCCATGTGGATCATCACATCCACAGCTGGTGGTGTCTGGGTCAGATAGGATTCCTGCTAGGAAAATCTCCAAGAAAAGACTGTTAGAATTGCCCCCAGAGTTAACCTCATTTATTAATTCCCAGCTCCAGACTCTGAGGGAGTCTGTCCATCCCCAGAATATATTTTAAACTAATTCCCATCTCTGGACTCCAAGGACATCTGTCCAGCACTGAAATGCACCTGGCCCAGGGGAAGGGGGTGGGAATTGTTTGGGAATCTGAGGAAAGGGGATGAAAAGAGAAAACAGCAACCACCTCTGAGGAGAGGTTCAGAGCTCCTTGCAAAAGAGATGGTGGCCAAGCAAGGGAAGGAAAAGGTGCCTCCCTTCCATGCCCTGAGCTGTGGGTTTCTATTCCAGGCACAGATGAATTGCAGGGTTACAGAGGGGCTCAAGGCTGAACCACTGCAGCAAAAGTCCCAGCAAGGATTTGGCCCTGACACCAGCAGGTGACAGCTCAGAACTGCAACAGGATCTCCAGTCACATTAAAATGACAAATTTCCAAGCATGAAGCGATGACTTGGATGTGCTTTGTGTATGACTAACAGAAAATCGGATTTCACGTTGTTTCTAGATCATTCTCACAGTCACCCTGGGAGGAAATGGAAGGAATTCTTTGAAGCAAAGCATCTCTTCCCAAGAAATCAAGGTTATTTCAGGGGTTTATAACTTCCTGTTTGCCATTAAAAAGCAGGAGGCAAAATCCACAGCAACCTCAATCAAACATCCCCCAAGCACTGTGTCCCTCTGATTGTCTAGAAAAGGCAGATCAAGAGTTAAGAAGTGCTATCACTTTTTCCCCAACCTTCCTCCATGACTCCACAATGAAGGATAATTAATTGATGAAGGCACTTGCTCTGTAAACTAAAATTAGCATTTTTTTTTTTATTTCCAGTGTGCAACCTGCAAATTCTCAGCGATCCCAGGGGCTGCTGCTGGGGATGGATCCTGGGCAGGTATTGGGCACAGGTCAGTCCTTCAGGCCTTTCCACAGCAGCTCATGGAACAAAGGAGGATTTTTCAGGATCAGCCAGTGAGTTTTGCTACATTTCAGCCCCAAGTGCTCTAGAACTCCCTGAAAAGAGGCTGTGGACAAGTGGGGTCAGTCTCTCCTACCAGGTAACAAGCACTGGACAAAAGGAAAAGGCTCCAAGTTGCACCAGGGAAGGTTTATTTCAATACTAGGAACAATTTCTTCATGGAAAGGTTTCACTGGAACAGGCTGCCCAGGGCTGTGGTGGGATCACCATCCCTGCAAAGAGCTCCAAAAATGTGCAGTTGTGATGCCAAGGGACACGGGTCAGTGCTGAGCTGGCAGTTCATGGCTGAACTCCACGGGTTTAGAGAACTTTTCCAACCTTAACAATCCTGTGATTGCACCCCAAGCATCACCCTGAGCAGGAAGGAAGGAGAAGTGCCCCTGGTCTGTCAGTCCTGCACTGCTGACAGCTGTGAAAACCCCTGCACGTTCCCCCCCTCCCCATCTGCTTCAGACACCTCCCCTCGGACTGCCCAGGGAAGGCACAGCTCCTGAGCCACACAGGGGTGAATTAGATGTGTGTTTACCTCAGGGGTGAATTAGATGTGTGTTTACCTCAGGGGTGAATTAGATGTGTGTTTACCTCAGGGGTGAATTAGATGTGTGTTTACCTCAGGGGTGAATTAGATGTGTGTTTACCTCAGGGGTGAATTAGATGTGTGTTTACCTCGGGGATGAAGGATGGAGACACTGTGGCTGTTTTCTGGGGTGCCCAGCTGGGCTGTTCCTCACCCAGCATCTCCTGCAGTGCACTCCCCTCACCAGTGCTTGGGAAACATTACCCACCCCTCAGGAAAAGCCTGGTGCAGTCAGCAAGCCATTTCCTCTGCCAGAAATACCTGGAAGAGAGTAAAGAAGTGGAAAGGAAGGAAGCTGTAAAGCAGAGGAAGCTGGAGGGCATTCCCAACCTCTGCACGGTGACACCCAGGAGCTGGGAAGGCATAAAAGAGTATCTGGTCTTTGTTCACCCCTGGAGCCACAGCGCTGGCAAAGATGAGCAAGAACAATAAAAATTCCACCAGTCCAAGGTTTTCCTGGATGAGTGTTAAGGCTTTTCTCAATAGGAGCTCTGAATAGTGTGAAAATAAGAGCAGAAAACATTTTTGTTGTCTCCAGGGAGGAAGCTGCATATAGACTGGATTTTCCTGGCTGGGTTGTGCTGGCTGGGTATACAAAGAGCTGCCACCCTAATTCCAAAAACCACCTTGAAGGAACACTGGAAGGAAATGTGTCCTTCCTCCTTCCCTCTCTCCTTCAGCTAATTTTGTATTTCTCTTTCTGGCTGTGCTGCAGAGTAATGAACGTGGGTGATTTGCCATCAGATAAATTGCACACCATTAGCTGCCTGTTTAGAGACCATATTTCCTCTTTGTGATGAGAGCTCAATATCTTTCCAATGAGTTATGTCTTGGAGATCTTCTAGACCTGGACTGTAAGTACAGGCAATTACTGTGCCGTAATTCCAGGGCTGCTCACTCCCTGCTGCACTGAGCCTCTCAGGCCTCCTCAGGTGGCTGCAGGAGGCTTCTCCAGCTTTAAAAGAATGGTTTAATGGCAGCTGTTTCCAGCAGCTCCCTTCTCCTTTCTCCTTTTCCATCCCCTGCCCAGCGATGCTCAGTGGGCTCCAGGGTTGCCCTTTGCAATAGGAGTGGGTTGGAAATCACAGGAGTGGCCAAAATCTGGTGCCTACACACAAACTAAACCCTGGTGCTGCTGTCCCGTGGTGCTCAAGCTCCCCTGGAGGGCTGACACAAAAATCCCAGCCCAGCATCTCCAGGGATGCAGCCCTTCCCTGCCAGCTCCAGCACCTTGGGCGAACACCTCCCTGCTCAGGGCCACCTTCCCTGTGTGCATGAGGCCTTGGAGGGGCTGCCCAGAGCAGAGGCTAGACAAGATTGAGAGAATAAAAGTAATTATTTATTTAATGTCTTCTCTAGGTACATCCTGGGCAGCCCAAAGCCTCCCAGAGGCTACACCCAGAATGGACAATGGTCACGAGTATTTCAGACAGAAATAAGTTTGGTCTATCTGCATATCAGGGGTTAATTCTCCAATTACAGCTGCAGGAAATGAAGTCATATTTGCCCAGTTTGCTCCCCCCCAATTCACTTTTGTTTCAACTTTTTGGAACCTGAGTCTGTAGGGTGTCCTTGAGTTTCAGGCCCAGAGGGATTGTTTTGTCTGACCAAAATGTGAAGACAGTAACTGACACTTCATATGGAGTTCAGAGTTATGCACCAATGCAGTACAGGATCTGAAAAATATAAAGGCAAAAATCTTAATGCATCAGCACAGCAGAAAGAAAGCCCTTCCCTCTCTTTAGGAAAATCTCTGTGCCCTGGGACACAAGTCCAGAGCCACTTTTGCATCTTTAACAGAGGTGATTATTGAGCTCTGAGCTTGGGGTGGTGGAACCTTCCCAAACCCTGCTGGGAGCAGAGTCAGGAGCAGGGCCCAGCTCTGGCAGCAGCCCCCAGCAAACAGCCTCATTCCTGGATGATGGATAATATTAATTAAGGAAGAACATTCCTGATGAGCAATGAAACACCAGAGTAACATCAGATGGATGAATGGACAGATGGGTGGTGAGCACCACAAACCCCTGATTTACCAGAGCTTCCCTTTCAGTAAAAATTATAAAAATGAGCTAAGCAGGAAACTTCCTGATTTTCTCTCTTTTTTATTTTTAACAGCTCTTCTCACACCTGACATCACTGCACCATCAGGCCTTGGGAACTCTTCCAATACACTCCCAAAAAGATCAAGTTCGTGACAGGCTTGGTGGGGTGAGCCCAGCTCTTCTTGGCTGGGGAGCTGGCTGCTTGTTTGAACCAAAATTGTTCTGTTCTTAATACTTTAATTCCAGGTAAAGGACCCCATCCTGAGACAAACCAGCTTCAGATTTGTCTCTCTCTTTCCCTTATTCAGGGGAGGGAGGGGGGGAACAAAAGAGAGGATTATTCTTCGCAATGAATTTTATATTTTAATTATAAGCAACAGCACAAACCTACAGGAGATATTTCAGCCTCCCAAACTGCTGACGTTGAAATGTATCCAGGCGACCATACTGTGAGTATTTTAAATAGATCAAATAATCCTCGCTTTGCAAAGCCAGATTTTTGTGTCCCAGGCCCCAGGCAGGTGGAGTTCAAGTGAGTTTCGATGGAGCATTAATAGTGTGTTAATGAAGCCTCGCCTGCCGCAATCTTCAAAGGCACTCTTGTTTTTGAACTGTAATTGTCCACTGAGAAATGACAAAACAAACAGCAATTACTCTGGAAAAGAGATTTTTAAAAAAATGCTGCCAGTAGGACTGGAGCCCATGGAGCAGCATTAGTGATATATACACATGGAACTGCTGCCAGTCGCTGGAGAGCTGGAAGCACCAAAGGGCCTCATTTTCTTGTTTTCCTTCTTTTGCCTTCTCTCATTATTACAGTAATTTCACCATTATAAACTGCACCTGATTATAAACTGCACGTCTGGGTGTCAGCAACTGTCTTGGGTTACAATACAGAGTGTGATAAAAGGTATCTGTTCTATCACCATCTGTTGAGGGTGGGGACAGTGATCCTTATCTCTGTGGGAGATATTCTGCTAATGGGCCATCCATTGAAACCAGGCAGGGCATTGTTCTTTATCTTTTCACAACCCATCCTTCCTCCAGCCAGTCATTTTCTGCTCATGGCCATTGAGTCCCTCTGTGGGACTGATAAAATTACTGCATCCCATTGGGAGTTGCTCCAGCCAGGGGGAAGAGCCCAACATCTCTTACCAAGATAAAAACAGAGGTTTGGGGACACTAAGGGAGCCCCTTTCTCCACTGGACTCCAGAGGAAAACCGGATTTCTCCACATCACCACTGGAGCTCCGGAGGGAAACTGCACCTTGTACAGGAGCACTGCTCCAGCTGAGCCACATCTGTCACTGCAGGAGGATGCAGCCACCATGGGATGGGACTGCTGCCAACACCCTGCCTGACGGGTGTCAGGTTGTACTCTGACTTTGTCAGGGTTTGGGGTTTGTTCTTTGTAGTACTGTATTTCTATTTTAATTTCCCTAGTAAAGAACTGTTATTCCTAATTCCCATATCTTTGCCTGAGAGCCCCTTGATTTCAAAATTATAATAATTTGGAGGGAGGGGGTTTACATTCTCCATTTCAAAGAGAAGCTCCTGCCTTTCTCAGCAGACACCTGTCCTCCAAACTAAAACAGCAACTTTTCGTTCTTTGTCCGTATATAAGCCACACCTGATTATAAACCGCACTTCGGGTTCGGACCAAAATTTTAGTCAAAATGGAGCGGCTTATAATTGTGAAATTACTGTACATTTTTGCAGTGGGAGCGATGCCCAGGGAGGGAGGCAGATGGTGCCTCGGCAGCCAGGCCCACGAGGAGCTCCCAAAACATCCCCATGTTATAAGTGCATGACATATTATTGGCTTTTCGCAACTATTGGGATAAATGCTATATGTATAATGTTAAAATAGCTTTTCTCTATGGATGTAGGTTTTTTCTTTTCTTCCAATAGCAAAAGTTAAACATAGGTTTTTTAGAAGTAGTATGCTAAAACTACCTGCCTAGTTAAGATAATGTGTAATAGAAGCCCTACAACCCTACAGCTGACAGGACAATTATCAACACTCACCGGCTGCAAAAAGCCAAGACCACCACCCAAATTAAAAAATAATAAAAAGAAAATTAAAACCACAAACCACAAAACACTCATGCTCTAAAAAAGCAGACCCCAAAAAGTAACCATACTAAACAGTTCCCAAAACTTTTTATTAAACATAAGAAGCTATAAATATGCAACAGGTTAATGTGTATTTAAAAGAGCATTCCCAAAGCAATAGTGTGCTCTTAGCAACTTGCCAAGCACCCGGCCGTTTTAACCCTTTGCTTTATGTGTGTCTCCCATTATCTTTTTATTAAACCTTTTTAATTTCACCAAAACAGTAAAACGTGTTTTTCACACCCAGCTTGTGATGGGCAGTGGGGCTGGTCCTCTGGCATCCCTGAGCTCACTGGAATCACATCCCTGGAAATAATTCCCACTCACCCAGAGGCCATTCCAGCATCAGCCACCGCAGGGTGAGCCCTGAAGCAGCTCCAGCCTCTCCAAAAAGGAGATCTCACCCACCCTGGGGGGTTTTATTGGCATAATCCGTTATCTTTATTAGGATGGCCCTGGCCCTGTTTATGTGCAATCCGTGGAATTCTTTTCCTTGAGATAACAAAACCCCCTAGATCTGCTGGGCAGAAAACTGCTGATGGCAGGAAACTGCTGATAACAGCACAGGGCCATTTATTTGGTGTGGGATTGTTACAGTGAGAACCCTGAGCAGGCAGTAGTGGGCAATTACTGTCGGCTCTGACCTGCAAATGGGGAAAAATTCCCCTTCCCGGGAAGGAGAACGAGAAGTTATGGGCTGGACTCAGTGCTGTGGCAAGGCAAATAACAATAATTCTCTGTGCCTGGAAGGATTGGGGGCTGAAGTGCTCCCTGCCTGCTCTGCCACAGCTCTCCACCTTTATTTTTGGAGTGTTTCCAGTTTCACAGTGGTTTCTCTTTACCTGAAATACACATTTTTTATTTTTTAATTAAAAATTGAGTTTGTTGTTGAGACATACCCTCCTGCAATTTAAGTAGCTTGTATAAAAACATCAGGCAGCACATGGGTGCTGTCATCTCTATATAGAAGCTCTAAAATCATGGAATTTTTGGTGGCTGAAGGGGTGGATCCAGCACCTCCCAGCATCCCTACCCTCCGAAACTGCAGGCAAAATAAATTGCTTCTGCATTAACATTTCCCAGTAATTGAGTCATTGCAAACCCTAGGAATTTGGGATGAGGAAAAGTGGCAAAGCTCCTTTTCCTGCCTGTGAATAAATCCTAAGTATTATATTAATTTCAAACCCATAAAGAATATGAAAAGTGGGAACAAAGCACTCGGCTCTCTCCTGGTGGATAGTGCTTATCTTGTTTAGGAAATCAGCTTTAAATGAATGCTCAGATAAGCTAATTTTTCCATCTCTGGCTAGCACATATTAAAAGCTTTTATTTAACTAATAAAACCCATTTTTTGATACTAGTTGTTGGGCACCTTAAATTGAAAGCCAATTTCCATCCAAATAGACCGTGGCACACGGTGTGAGTCCAAACTTAGTAATGATCTCATAAAGAAGAAATGCATCATTCCCTGTAACATAATAAAATGCAAACACAAAGAATTGCTGTAAATGTACATTAAGCTACATAATTGCTTGAGTCACCTCCCACATACAAAGTGTTTTCTTCTGTTTAGCAAAACAGGAGTTTTAGCAGAACCAAAGCTGCAGGTTGGTGGTTACCAATAAAGAATCAAATTACAGGAATAAATAAAACACACAAATGAGAAACAAGATTAAAAGCTGATAATTAAAACCAAGCTTTCTGCTTTGCTCATTCAAATCATCATTAAAAGAGGTGGCTGAAATAAATCATCTCTGAAAATTTTCAGCTTTCAACTCCTTCCACTCCAGGAAAAGCTTGGGAAGGGTGGGCAGCAGCCCTGGCACGCTGGGGGATGCAGCTGGAAGTGGTGGGACAGTGGCAGGGGACTTCAGGATGGTGCTGAACTCTCATGGATTAAAAATTAAACAATTACAATGCCTGGAATGGATTAAAAAATCCAAATGGCCAGAGCCCAGAGGTGCCCAGGTCACTCAATCCTCCCCAGTCCCAGCTCCATCAAACACCACATGCTTGGAAAGACACTTGGGCTCCTGAATCCCAGGGTCAGGGAGAGAAAGGGGATTTGGGGGGATGAAAAAAAGCAGCAGGCTCATGGCTGCTGCTCTGTTTTCCTGCACATCCCGTGATGTTCAGTGATGTTCAGGCACTGATGGGTGGCCCAGAGCCCTGGAGTGGGGAGATGGGATCTTGGCCCCCTGCAGGCACCAAACCCACCCCTTCCTGAGGTTTTTAAGGGTAGGATGTGCAGGTTTTGTAGGAAAATATTAATAGGGATCCTCCCAGGTAGGGAGATCCATGCCACAAGCAGGATGAGGAGAGAAGGGGCAGCAGTTGTGTCCCAGCTGGAAATCCATCCCTGCTGGGTGGGAGATGCATCCTCCTTCCTGCTGCCATCACTGATGCTGAGGGGAGCCCAGGGATGCAGGATCCCAAAGTCCCACAGAACCTCTCATGACAAGACCCCCCAGAACCTGGATTTGCCACCACTGAGGCATTCCCACAACTGTGAACCAATGGAGGCTTCACATCCCTCCATGCCAGGCCCCTGTGGTCGTCCCCACTGCTCTTGAGGAAGAGGAGTCCCTTTGGAGTGGATGGAGAGAAGCCTGAAGAGAGAATTCTGGATTTTAGCAGGGCCTGGGGCAGCCCAGAGGGCATGCAGGGTCATGGTGGGGCTCCTCCCCACTGGCTCTGGCAGCATTCTGGGAAGACACTCAGGAAAAAATCCAATTCCTTCCTGGTAAGCCTGGCTTTGACTCGCTTCCAGAGCATACCCTGCTCCCCAGCAAGCCAGAGCATCTTTCTTTCATATGAAACAGAGAAGCTCAGCAAAATGCAGCAATAATGTGTTGTTTTCTATTCCACTGCTCAGCGAGGAGCCTCTGGGGATGGCAGGGAAGCAAAGGCACCTCAAAATAGCGGCAGGCACTCTGTGCAGTCGGAGAAGCTTTCCGGAGCACAGGAATCCCAAAATAGAGCAAACATTCCCCTTCCCTACTCCTGTTCCAAGGAAAGAGCTCTGGTGAGAGCAGTGTGAGGTGCCCCATGGTTTTGTTTGCTTGGGAAGAGGCTGGAGCAGTCAGAGGGGATCTGCCATGGTCAGCCAGCTGAGAGACCCCAGGGCCTCCCTGGTCACAGCTGCTTGGGAAGTGGGGACACCTCAGCTCCCCCAGCCACGTGTGGCACAGCCTCCTGTCTTGGCATGGATTGCTGTATCCCAGCAGGGCTTTCGCAGATGCTGGGCATGACAATCTCTGAGCAAGTCATCAGGGCCAGAGAGAGAAATGCTAAAAACACTGCTGTGTCCTCTGGGAGAGACACCCACATCCCAGCAGCCAGGCTGGCTCCAGGAGCTGAGCATCTGCTGGGGTGAGCCTGGGACACGGGGGTCTCAGAGGGCTCTTCCAACCTCAGTGAGTCCATGGCTGGCACAGGACTGCCCCAGACCCTGCCAAGGGACAGGGACACCATGGCCACAGCAGGCACCGTGCTCTGCTGACCCCAGGGGAGGCAGGGCCATTCCCCAGCCCCATTTGAAGCCCAGTGCCTGCAGTGGGACCACACAGAGCTGTGCCTGCCCTGACCCCTCCATCTGTCCCTTGCCATGGTTCCAAAAGGAGACCTGAGCTTCATCCCTTGTCCCCATCATCCTCCTGCCCCAGGGAAGGTGCCCAGCAGCCAGGGCTGTGGAGGGGATAATGGGAGCCCTAGGACAGTCCAGTTCCTTCTGCTGCAGCAGCCAAGCAGAGATTTGGTGTCTGGGAGGGGTCAGAGGCCCCTTTGCACCTCCCCAGGAGGGAGCAGAGCCCACAGCCAGGTCCCTGCTCAAGGAGCTGCTGCAGCTTTTGGTGCCTGCCTGGCTTGGCCTCTGGCCACCTCCCAGCTCAGGCACTTCCAAGTTCTTCCATTGCCTTGTTAAACCAAACTGGGCATCAGCTGAAAGCAGCAGCACCAGCACCAGATGTCCCAGGTCCCACACGAGCCTTGTCTGCTGTGTGAAGCACCAGCTCAGAGCTTTCTTTGTCTTGCCAAGAACAAGTGCTAAGGCAAAGCACAGGCCTTGTGCTGCCAGGAGGTGCAAATTGGCACCCTTCAGCCACCCCCAAATAACCCAAACTTGTTTGACATAACAAGGTGATTAAATCAGCGTGAGAAATTCTGCTGCTCAAAGCCACCAGGACACGGTGACATGAAATGAGTCTCAAATCTTAGCTCAGTGAGGGGGAGGATGCAGAGGGTTTTGGGGAGGGGGACATCTGTGTGAGCTTCCCAGAGCTCAGTGTGCCAGGGCAGCAGTGCCAAACAGGGGGTCTGCATTTACCCACAGCTCCCAGGGCTGGAAAACACAAAGATTGCCTGATATGCCTGATTGCACCCATTTTCAGCCCCCCAACTCGTTAGGGTGTGCAAGGACACTGCTGCCCCGGGTCAGGGACCTGCCACCCCCTCCCACAGCCACACCCTTGTGCTCTCCTGCTGCCACACTCCTGCAGTGGGAACTGGGTGTGTTAAAGCTGCTGTTAACACAGATGGGTTGGGCTCTGGCAGCAAAGAGTATTTTGGCAGATTTTTGCTTCTGCCTCAGCAGGCAGAGGGAGAAGAAGCCAGGAGGATGCTGCACAGCACATGGGTCTGGCATGAAAGGGAGGGAGCCTGCCAGGATGGTGGGGAGCACCCATGGGCTGGAGCAGGAGAGCAGCTCCACACCACAGTGCAGGAGAACATCAGTGATGTATGAGCATGTGGGAGAGTCCAGAATCCAGCCTGCTCCCAACATCAGCTGAGCCAGGAGCTCCCCAGTCCCAGGGGACATCTCCAAGATCCCAGGGGACACCCCAGACCCCCATCTCTGCCCTGCTTGGGGAGGCCTTCAGGGACCTGCAGAGCTCACCCAGGCCACCTGCCCCCATCCCCCTGTGCAGACACTCCCAGCAGATCCTCAGTGACCTTCACAGGGCTGTCTCTGCTTGGCCAGCTCTCATCTCTGATGATTTGGAGCCTCTCTGGTTCCTGACATGCAGATGGAGGGATGGTAAATCTTTGGCCAGCAGTAATTCACAGCCAGACATCACAGGGACTGAAGATAATGAAGGGGTTTGAAATCCAACAGTCCCTAAACACTTTCAGGTGCTGCCTTTGCCTTTCTGTCTTCAGGCTTCAGGGACAAATAATTCCTTACAATCTGTGTTCCCAGCTCCTCTCGCCTGAACTCCGGAGAACGATTTCAGTCAGGTCTAGCACAACGCGTGGCCATTCGTCATAAAATTATTTTCATTCATTTATCTCCATTCTGCCTTTTCAAGTCCTTTCCTTGCGTGCTCCTTCGGCCAAATTCCCAATTCCCTGAATTTATTATCACTATAAAATGGTTGCCTGCTCCACAGCATGACCTAGACACGCACCCCACTGCGATGCTTTAGAGGCCTTCGTCTGTTCCTATGGCAACTGGAGAAGCAGGCAGGCACTGCAGCCGGCACGGGATGGATCCACACGGATCTGCCAGCCCTGCCCGGCTGCCAGGAGGCCACAGCAACGCGGGGGATGGAGCAGACGGGGCAGGAACACGTTTTCCTGGTGTTTGCTGTCACCTGGTAGCGGCTCTGCGCTGGCCACACACGGCCAGGAGGATGTGGCAGTGCTGCAAGGAGCTCAGCTTGTCCACAGGGATGGAGATACAGGTACAGGGATCTGGGATGTGCAGCTGTGGCCCTGCTGGGCTGGTGTCTTGGGTTCTCCAAACTAGGACAGCTGGTCACTCTGATGCCCACTCTGTCTGTGCTCCAAAGCAGCCAGCTCTGCCACAGAAAGCTGCTGCTGCAAATCCTCCTGCCTTCAACCTGTTGATAGACACTGAGGCCTTTTCTTTCATTTACTGATGTTATTCTCTTTTAATTCTTTATTAATCAATTCCCACATCAGCCACTCCATCAGTTTGCCTGGGATCGAAGTGGAGCTGACAGGCCTGTAATTATCCAGGTCGTCTCATTTATCCTTTTTAAACATTGGCAGAGATCTCACCTGGGAAATCAGCAGAGCAGATTCAGTTCTTGCTTTTGACATAGCCATGATTTTGTTTTTCCTCCTGTGATGGGTCCCAGCCCTCAAGCTGGGATGCAGTGGGAGCTGCCAAACCAGCACTTTGCACACTGCCATGGGCACCATCACTGCCTCCTGCAGCACCCCAGCTTTCATTTAAAATGGGAGAGCAGCAGGGAAGGGCTCCCCATCCTCTCTGCAGCACAGGGGCTGGTCCCTCTGCTGCTCACAGAGCAGGAGCTGAGCTCCAGGGAAGGCAGCTCTCAGCTTTCACCACGTTACACAGAACATTTCCTGAGCACTCCCTGCTCAGGGAAGGCTCAGGATGCTTTCCCTCATACTCCAGTTGGAAAAAACTGTTCAAAAATGAATCAAATTTTAACAAGTGGGGCAAATTGGATTATTTCCTTCTGGAAATAAGCCAAGGGGGCTTTGTTGGGATTGTCCCAGTCCCAGATTTCCCCAGTCTGGGTGGTCCTGACCTGATGGCCTCATGTGGCTCAGGGTGACAGCACACAGGAACATCCCCACAGCTGGGAGCTGGGCTCAGCCCCAAGGGGAAGGTGATGGGCAGGACCCCCCTGTGTCCCCTTCCTTCTAGGACACTGATGTTGGGACCAGCAGCCATCCCACAAGGGTTCACAGCTGCTGAGCTTTCCCTGGTCCATCAAAACCCACTGAAGCTGCAACAGCCTCCAAGAAAATGAGTAAAACAGCTTTTGCAGGCAGCAAACATCCGTGCCAGGGCTCCTGCAGCAGGTGACTTACAGCACTTATAAATCTCTGTGCAGCATCTTCTGAGGCCAGGCTGCTTTTAACACCCATCAAAAGACACTGGAAAAAGGGAAAGGAGATGGAGAAGAGAGGCAATCCTCTGGAGACGAGCCCTGGCTGCATGCAGGGGAGGCAGCACGTTCACACACCCCTGTTGCCTCTGATCCAGCTCCCCTTTGCTTCCAATTTTACACTCAGGAAGGATAATGCTTATTGAGGCAGAGCCTTGAGCAACTGGCCCAGCCCCTGGGCTCGTGCTGCAGATGGTGCAAAGCACTGGAGAGAGGATTGGGAAAAGCCTCCCCTGCCCTGGCAGCCGTGCAGCCCTGTCACACTGGCACAGAGGGGACAGAGCAGCTCTGCCCGCTGCCATCTGGAGCCAGAGCTGGGGGAGCTGGGCTGGAGGTGAAGGGAAGAGTTTCTCTGTTGACTCACTCGTAGGGAGGAGGAGGAGGTTAAAGTGGGAGCAAGAGCCCGTTTGCCAGCCTGGCAGGGAGCACTGAGCCACCTCTGCTCACCCTGCCAGGGCTGCTCCCAGAGGGCAGATGGAAGTACAGGGTTCTTTGGAGCTGGGATGCACTGGGAGCCAGAGCAGGCATCACCAGACTCCATCCAGTGTTTGTTAAACCCCCTCTGGGAAGCAGCTTTATACCAAAGGATTTGTGTGGGATTGCTGCTCAGCAGAGGAAGGGTTTGTTCTGAGCAGGGGGATACCAGGGGATGAGAAAACACAGCATTTTAAAGCCCAAGGCTGCCCGGGGCTCCCTGGCATTTCCCTCTTGCAGCTGCTTTGTGCCTCCCAGCAGGTCCCCAGAGCTCAGAGCCAAAGGGCAGCTGGATGAGATCCCTCTGTGAGGATGCTCTGCAGGGACAGCTCAGCACTGCTGCAGGGAGGGAAGGAGGGAGGGAGGCAGCAGCAAAAACAGCAGTGTTTTCCAGCCAGGAAAGCTTGGAAAAGGCAACAGCCTCCAAGGAAGGGGTTGTGTGCATGGCCTCACAGAGGAAGCTCAGCACTGCTCCAGGGAGGCTGGAATTTGGGTCAAAGAGGAGATCAAGTCAGCTGCCTGCCTTCTCCCCACTTGAGGGCACATTTGGAGGGTCCCTGGGCACAGGAGGGGATCCTTGTTCCAGGGCAGCCTGGGGGACATGGTGGGGACGGTCCCACCCAACCCTGAGCCCCAGGTGTGCAGAGCTGGGAGTGGCAGCACTGCCAAAGCAACAGGGACATCTCCCACCGAGATTTCTGAACAGGACATTCCTGCCCATGCTCAGGCTAGTTCATTTTTCACCTCTCCTGGCTCTGAGCTGCTTTCCAGCTGACCCTGGGGCTGCTCTCCCTGTTTCCTGCCTTCCCTGGCCTTTCACCACAGCTCTGTCTCCAAGAACAGCACGGACACCAAAGGTGAAGGAAGCCCAGCAGGGAGAGCAGGACACAGCCCAGCCCAGAGCAGCTCCTCCAGTGCCACAGTCCGAGCTCACAGAGCAGTTTGAGAACCACCCTGGGCAGGGGGAGGCTCTGAGCTTGGCAGCCCTTCCAATCCCCAGCACAACCAACCCACCACATCACACAGGGAGCCTGAAAGGCCCTTTAAAAGCTTTGTTCAATACCTGTGTGGTTGTTAAAAAGCCTGGCATCGATCCTCTCTGCCCATCCCCACCAGCCCCTCCCTCCCTCCCAGACCCCAGCCTGGGATCCCTTTGTGTGGCTGCAGTTTATGTAACGCACTCTGTGCATCAAAACTGTGCCGAGGCACTTGCAGAAAGGCTTCTGAGCACACCTAAAGCTGCTCGTTCCCCAGATGGGAGACACAGGGCACTGAGCACTCTCAGGGATGTTACAGCCTGTGCTCTTTGCTCTCAGGCCCTGGCACCACCCAGCAAACTTCCCAGGAATTCAGGAGTGCTGAGGATTTAATAGCTGCAGGGATGAGGCTGTGAAAAATAAATGGGCTTTGTTTGGTAGCTTCCTGCCACTTGTGAGAAACAAAGTGGTTTCAAGTGTTTTAAAGCTGGGTGTTTTTAAAAGAAAGAAGTGAAGGAGTTTTCCAGCTGACATTGGGAAGAGCTGGGGAGGGAGATGGAGGCTTTGGAAATGCTCAGCCCTCCTTCCCTCCCACAGGGAGAGAGTGAAAGAGCCTTCAGCCTCACAGGGTCTGCATCACAGCTCTGTGCTGGCCTTGGGTGGGATGTGACCCCCATGAATGTCACCTCTCCCAGGTGCTGAGGTTTTGTACAGAGATTTTAGCATCACAGATCTAGGGTAGGAGCAGAGGGGTGTGTGGGGTGAGCATCACCTGCTCAGCTCAGGCTGGGATTTGGGGCAGGGTGAAGAGCCTGAGTCCCCAGCTGCTCACCTGTGCATACACAGCCAGCAGCTGGAGGAGGCATTTCCCTTATTTACAGCAACTTCCCAGGACCCTGGGTCAGAACTGAAAGTTGTTGCTTTTTGAGGAGCTGTTTAGACCTCTGCAGAGGAACAGACACCATCTCCATAAATTCCAGCTATGTCGAGGGCAGCGGGATCAGAGAATATGTCCTGACCATGAATCCATCAATCTCTTCAGGAAAGAATCAATTTTTATGTGCTCGTAGCTGTGGGGATTATTGTTGACCTTGTGTGACCATAAATAGAAGGCACTTTTGGCACAGTCCCTGCTTTCATCTGGCTCCTCTTTATCTTCTCTCTCTCCCCACTTCCCTGTTTTTGGAAGGTAGCTGCCTACTTTGCACCTGCCCACAGCAATCTCCTTTGGAAACATCCATGCATGTTTATCTGTGAAGGCAGAGAAGCACAGAGTGGTTTGGGTTGGAAGGGAGCCTAAAGCTCATCCCATTCCACCCCAAGCTCGGGCAGGGACAATTCCTCTGCCCCAGGGTGCTCCAAACCCCCTCCAGCCTGGCCTGGGACACTGCCAGGGATGGGAGCTCCTCTGGGCTCCTTCCCAATGTCCCATCCAGCCCTGCCCTCTGGAACTGGAGCCATTCCCCCTTGTCCTGTCACTCCATGTCATTGCCAAGTGTCCCCTTGGTGCTCCTGGGCTCTGTCTGCCCAGGGGAGCAGTGCTTGGACTCACACCAGCAGGACCCAGCCAGGTGGGGAGTGGGGCTCAGAGCAGCCTGGGACGTGCCCCCAGCCCTTCACCATCCCATTTACACCTCCCCAGAGCTGTGCTTGGTGCCACCCTGCACCCACAGAGCCCTGAGCCGGGCTGAGCTGGGCTGGGCTGCTCCACCCCAGAGCTGCAGGACCCTGGGATGATCAGCCAGACCCATCCACAATCATCAATAAATTGCGAAAATTGGGACAACTGTGGCCAGTACAGAGCCAGCCTGCCCTGCCTGCTCTCTGGATCCTCAGCCCAGGGCTGCCTTTTCCTCCTTCTCCAGCACCCAACCAATCAACTGAATAAACAAGGAAGCAGCAATTAACCCAGCCTCTCCATCAGCCTGCTAACCAGCCTCTCCCAAACGGGAGCTCACAGCCCTCCCTGCCGCTCCAGGCAGCTTCAGAGCACAAGATCACCAATTATTGTTCATCCTCTGCTCATCTCCACCCACACCTGAGACAGCCTGAGCCTCCCTAAACCAAGGACAGGCTGTTGCACAGGGCAGCTGGGGCAGGGCACTGCTGTCACACCCTCACCTGGGGCTGTCCATTCTCCCCACACTCGGCAGCCTCTCCCCAGAGCATCTCACCTCACTGCTGGCAGCATCACAGCAGCTTTCAGCCCTGGGATGAGCCACGAGGCTGGATCGTGCTTCCCACAAAGCGTTGGATCCCACAGGAATGAGGCAAGGCACGGGTTCTGTGAAATTACTGATGGGGAAAGAAAAGAAAAATGTTTTACAGACCCATCTCCTGCACAGGCAGGCAAGTCTTTGAAAGTTGGAGTGCCTTGTAAAATCTGGGTCAGTTTTGTGAGATTATTTTGAAGGAGTGAAAAATCATTCTGACAACATCAAACTACCCCATTTTGGCTTTTTTCCCCCCTCTGAATGAAGTGCCTTGGAATGACTTTTAGTTCTTTATAATCCAGTGAAGTTAAATCAAAGTTAGACCTGAATAAAACGCCCCAAGTGATGGGTGACAGAGCTGTGAACTCTCTCTGTGGAGCTGGCAGGGAGCAGCCAGGTCTCTCACAGGCCAGCACTGCCACAACTCATCAAGTGAGACAGATAAATCACCCTTCCCTCTCCCCTGCTCCTCCTTGAAGCCCAATTCCCTTCTCTTTCCAGGCCAGCAGACATCACCCTGAGAAACAGAGACCGGGGAGCTGTGTTCCCACCTGATGGCTCTTTATGGGATGGGAATGAGGAAATATTTGCATTGTGGAAGAGCAGCACCCCCAGCTCGGGGAGGGAGCTGTTACACCCTGTCCCTAGCAGGGGACACTGCCCTGTGGCAGAATCCCCCCACATTCCCAGCCAAAGCCACCACCCCACGTGGGGACATCAATCTGTGTGACAGCAGTGTGAGAACCCTGGGCAACACCAGGATTCAGTGCTCCAGTGGAGATCCCACCTGGATCAACACCATCCCCTTACCCAGCACCCTCTTCCAGGAGTGAGAGACCCCCACTCAGTGCTGTGACCTCCCCTAAATACAGCCTGAGCAGAGCAAGGCACAGAGGTGGCAAAGGGGAAAAGGCCACCCCATGGGCAGGGGGTCACCCCAGACCCCTCAGGATGGGCAGGGGGTCACCCCAGAACTTTTGTGGGGCTGCAGAGGAATACCCCAGAATCCTCAGGATGTGCAGGGGGTCACCCCAGACCCCTCAGGGTGGGCAGGGAGTCACCCCAGAATCTTCATGGGGCTGCAGGGGATCACCCCAGAACCTTTGTGAGGCTGCAGGGGGTCACCTCAGACCCCTCAGAGTGGGCAGGGGGTCACCTCAGAACCTTTGTGAGGCTGCAGTGGATCACCCCAGACCCCTCAGGATGTGCAGGGGATCACCCCAGACCCCTTGGGGGGCTGCAGCTGCCCCATCTGTGCGAGGCTTTGCTCCTGCAGAGAGAGCCCCCACCCCAGGGTGCTCTCATGGCCACCCCCTCCCCGCACAGCTCATCAGGCTCTGTGCTGCGAGGACAGCAGACAGAGCAGGTGATAATTTCATTTCCCTTGCAAATGAGCCCACGTTCCCTCCCCATCCCCAGCACCTCATCAGCAGAGCCATCATCCCCACCCCACTCACTCCAGCTCATCCCCCAGAATGACAAAGCCATTCCCACCTCAGAGCAGCCCTGCTCTCCTCTCCCCACCTCACTGCAGGCAGGTTTGCTCACCATGAAGTTATTATGGTTAACTATTAATATTAACAACTTGTTTTTCCAGCAGACATGGCTCCCTAAATCACATTCAACGCCAGCTCCTGGAGTCCATTGCCATGGCTTGGGATGGGATAATAAATACAAGAGGTGCCTTATGCAGAAAAGGGGCTTTGTGGATGTGGGAAAAGGGCTGAGGTGGGAGATGTGGTACAAGAAACTGGAAAACCCCAACGGGTCCCATCCCAGCACAAAGACCCCCCAAATCCCCATCACTCCTTTATTTTAGGATATTTTATCCCAGTTTCCCCACTCCTGCCTTCCTCCATCGAGGCTTTCCCGGCCCCACTGCTGCCCCATGCAGGGTGGGGGGTCCAAGATCAGCCAGCCCAAACCCACAGGCTCTGGCAAAGCTCCAGCTGCTTTTCCTGTATTTCAGCATCCCTGGGAGCTCTCCTGGTCTCCACAGATCATTTCCCATCTCAGGTGCTTTAAACTACATCCTGCTGCAGCAGAGTAATTAAAAGCAAGCCTGAAACCTTCCCAGGGAACTCAGAGCAAAACCCAGGCTGCAGAGAACTGCAGAAAACAAAGACTGGGAGCTCCTGAGTCTCCTCCTGGTCGGGATGGGGGTGACAAGAGGCAGCCCCTGGGTGATGGTGTCACCTGCCCAGGATCCCCACTGGGGTTAATGCACAGACTCCAACCTCCCAGAGAGCTCTGACCCTGCCCTGCAAATCCTTGGCTGGAAATCCTGCAGGGAACAGAGAAGGAACCATTTAGGGGGGGATTCCTTCTGCCCCCCAGAGCTCTCCTCACCCTGACCCAGCCCAGCCCACTGGTGTCCCCCTAAACCTCTGCCCTGGATTTTTAAGGCACTGGGGAGCCCTGAGGCACCAGAGATGGGCTCTGTCCTGCCCCCAGCCCTCCTCCCTGCAGAACAGATGGGGAGCAGGAAAAGCCAGCAGGATCCAGCCCCACTTTCCTTGATTTCTGTTGAATAATTAAACCCTGGGAAGTTAATACTTTCTGCTTAAAAAACACCAATTCCAGTGTTTGTAATTACTGTTTTATTGAAGCATTAAAAATTAAAGGGCATCCTGAGGTTACAGTGAACATGAGAGCTGTGTTTGACTCCAGCAAGGGCAAGCTGAGCTCTTGGGCACTGGGGGGGCACAGCCCCTCAATCTACCTGGGGACAAAACTTGGGGTTCTGGGCCATGAGCCAGCCCAGCCCAGGCTGCCTCCCTGAGGAGAGAGCCCCCAAACCATCACCCTGTGGCTGTCAATACCCCCAATGCTCCCCTCAGGGCACAGGGGTGGGGATGTCAACTCCCAGAGGAGCCTCAGCCCCCAAAACCATCCCTGCTCCTGCCCCAGAGCCCCCACCTGCAGCAGCACAGCCCAAATCTCACCTCTAACAACACTTTATAGGCCCCAGGTGCTCCCACCCCTCCTGCACCATGGAATGGGCTCACTGGAGTCCAGGCTGGCCCCATCCTACTGTGTCCAGACCCCTGGAAATGGGGAACAGGGGCAGAGAGGTGTTCTTAGTGCCACAGCTGTGAGGAAACCTCCTCTCCTCCCCTAGGTCTGGTGAGCTCCCATCCCTTTGCCATCAATTCATCCCATCCCAAGGTGAGATAGTCTTGGGATTTGCAGCCAGAACATCTGCTGGGCATGTCTGGGGTGGGAGGAGGCCCTGAGGGGGGCAATTCCCCCACCCAGAGCACGGGGACACGGCCAGTGCTGTGTCTGACCAGGCAGGGTCACAGCAGGGACTAAAGGGCTGGACCCTCATCCCATCCTGTCCTTCATCCCATCCTCCCCTGACCCTCATCCCATCCTGTCCTTCATCCCATCCTCCTCTGACCCTCATCCCATCCTGTCCTCCCCTCTGACCCTCATCCCATCCTGTCCTTCCCTCTGACCCTCATCCCATCCTGTCCTTCATCCCAGCCTCCCCTGACCCTCATCCCATCCTGTCCTTCATCCCAGCCTCCCCTGACCCTCATCCCATCCTGTCCTTCATCCCAGCCTCCCCTGACCCTCATCCCATCCTGTCCTTCATCCCATCCTCCCCTGACCCTCATCCCATCCTCCTCTGACCCTCATCCCAGCCCTGTCCTTCCCTCTGACCCTCATCCCATCCTGTCCTTCCCTCTGACCCTCATCCCATCCTGCCCTCCCCTCCCAGCCTCCTCTCAGGAGATGCCTCGTGCTGCAATTCCACTCTCAGTTGTTTCAGTGTTCCTGTACAGCTCCCAGGCCTGGCTGCTGCCAGGTTGTGTGGCTGAGAGCCCAGAAATATCCAGCAGCTCTGTCCCCACCACACTGCTCCAGTTTGGGCTGCTCTGGTCCCCACTTTGGAGACTTGTTGCTCCAGTTTGGCCCCTGCTAACCCATGTGGGGATGCAGGGGGGCTCAGCCCTGCTCTGAGGCATCAGGCTGTCCCAGCCACCCGTGCCACATGGATCACCATCCAGGGGATGCCCCATAAACTCCCAAATTTGATTCCATGGCAGCCACTCCACCTCTCTCATCAGTCTCCGTGGCAATAACTCTTCTTGCTGCCCATGCAGGGTTCCCAGAGCACCCCAGCAGTGCTCCCCCAGTTTCTCCCAGCCAGCAAACCAGTCCAACCAGTGCAGCTCTCTCCACTTGCACAGACAGTGCCTGGGGGGCACCTGAGCAGCCGGATGAGGCAGAACCGCCCATGAGAATCCAATTTCCTTCCCTCTGCCCACCCTCACCCCCATCCCTGCTGCTTCCCCACTGCTGGCTGCTGTTCTGGGGCTGCCTGGCAGGTACTTGGCTCTCTCCCAAGCCGAAGGTTGCAAACCATCCCCGTGGTAGCAGAAGGAGACAAGCTTTGTAAAAGTGACGCACGGCAGATGCAGATTAATTTTATTTTACAGTCCTGCTGAGGCTTTTGAGCGAGTCACCGATATGGGACTAAAAATACCACCAGGGGCCTGGAGTTTTTATTTTTCCTGTTCAACAACACTTACAACAAAAACACCCAGCCAAAATAGCAGCTACAAAAGCGGCTGAGCCCCTGGTGGGCGATGGAGGAGCTGGGGGTGGGCAGGTGAGAAGGCTCTGCCTGTGCTGGGGCGGCCAGAGGAGGAGGAGGAGGAAGAGGAGGAGGAGGAGGAGGAGCATTGCCCTTCCTCTGCAGCAGAACAGGCTTCCAAGGAAGATAACCCTGGGATCTGTGGTGCACAGTTCTCTGCAGCTTTGGATGATGCTGAGCCAAATGTAAGGAGCATAATCCTCTCTTTTCTGTGGTGCCAAATACTGGCAGTGTGATTTTGTCAGTGAATTTGTCCTTTCTGGGGTATTTGATGGAGCTTTGTCTGACTGCTTTGATGCATCCAGGACACTGGGCATCCAAGATTCCCCTGTGGCCGTGATGGGAGCCAGCCTTTGGGGAGAAGCTCTCCAGGAGTTCATCTTTCAGCCTCCTGGCTAATTTTCAGTAGAGCATTGGCAGCATCTTTGCCAGTGACTGGGAAGGAGTCAGGCAGGTGTGGGGATTTTACATCCCATGGTTCTGGAAGCACATTCCCCAAGGTAACAGCAAAGGTGTGCTGGGATGTTCCCACAGGAGCTCCATGGGCAGGAGAGGGGTGCAGGAAGAGATTTGGGGGTTTTGCTGGCTGGGTTTAGGAAGCAGGAGTGAAGCAAGGAGGGTTTGGAGGCAGGGCTGGACACAATCCTGGGATCTGAGGGGCCCAGAGCCCCTCCTGTGATCCAGAACAAAGCAGGAGGAAAGGGCTGCTCCATAGCCCTGCTGAGGCCAGCCTGGCACTGCTTAACATGCCCACAAAAAGAAGGACAAGCAGATGTTTTCAGTCAGGATCTTTGCAGCACAAAGCAGCAGTGGGGAAGTCCCTGAAATGTCCCTGTCCCTTTTCTGTAGGAATCTGCTCAAACAGGAGCAGGAGCAGCCGAATTTGCAGTGTTCTTGGAAGAGAGGTGATGATGAAATCCATCAGGGGGACACTGGGTCACACAGGGCTGTCCCCTCACTGTCCCCACCCTGGGGAGCAGCAGGTGAGGGGCCCAGCCCCAATCCCCCTCCCCCAGGGGGTGCCTGGGTGGCAGCTCTGGTGTCATGGACAGGTCACTGCACTGTCCCCTTTATAAAGCAGTTAAGGGAGATAGTGCAGTGTGGCTTGGGGGAAAGATGATTAACCATTATAACCCCAATTACAGCTCCTAATTGGGATCAATCTGGTGAGTTAATTAAGTATGGAAATCTGTTGCATCCCAGTTTTTTTTACAAACTCCTTGCTCCCAAGCCCAGTCCCAGATTGTGGTGACACAGAGATTGTGGTGCCACTGGCACTGCTGGTGACAGCCAGAGGGGCTCCACTTCAGCACCCAGCCACTGCCACTGACTGACCCAGGGGCACAGACGGCAAAGGGTGGGGACAGGAACCAAGGGGGCTCAGACCTCAGTGCCAAACCTGAACGAGCCTTTGCAGAGGGGCAGGAATGTCACAAGAGCCTGGGGACAGCCAAGGAACATCTTCCTGATGATGGCCTGAGGGTCTGGTGGCTGAGGAACCTTGCAGGGCAAACCAGGGAAATCCTGGTGTGCCAGACTTGGTGAGAGGGAGGGACATGGGGCAAACCACACCCAGGGGCTCCGTGGGCAGGGCTGGGAATGCCAGGAAAGGGGGAGGCAGCAGTTCCAGTGCCCAGGCTCTGTGCAGCAGCCAGGGCAGCCAGGGGTGCCTTTCCCTGAGGAAAGCTTTGCTGGAAGTACAGACCAGGCTCTCCCCACCTACAGCTTCTGTAGAAGGAGCTGGGTGGCTCCTGTGGGTCCTGAGGAGATCAGGGAGGTGCTCCCAGGGCTGGAGCCCCTCTGCTGTGAGCCAGGCTGGCAGAGCTGGGGGTGACCTGGAGAGGAGAAGGCTCCAGGGAGAGCTCAGAGCCCCTCCAGGGCCTGAAGGGAGCGGACAGCAAAGATGGGCACAGATGGGCTCTTGTGATAAGACAAAGGTTGAGGGTTTTAAGCTAAAATAGTGTCATTTCAGACTGAATATAAGGAAAATTTATTTATAGTGAGGGTAGGGAGGCCTTGGTACAGGTTCCCAGAGCAGCTCTGGCTGCCCCATCCCTGGAAGTGCTCAAGGCCAGGTTGGACAAGGTTTGGAGCAAACTGGGACAGTGCAAGGTGTCCCTGCCCAGAGGTTGGAATGAGATGAGTTTTAAAGCTCCCTTCCAACCCAAACCCTCCCATGGTTCTGTGGCTCCCATCTGCCCCTGTGCTCCCTGTTGCAGGATGGATCCTGCCCTGCTCCCACTGCTGCACACAGCCACACAGCTGGCAGAGCTGCTGCAGCTCCCCATTATTTTTCTCAGCACTCTCCTGAAAATTAATTAATTCAATTAATTCATTAAATAAACACTCCTCCACGCTCGGTGGCTCTGAGCCAGCTGTGCACCGTGTCAAGCTGCAAGAACATCGCTCATTCCCAGGCTGAATTTCCAGGTCCCAGTCCCAGTGATGGCAAACTGGGGGAAATTGGGAAGGTGTAGGGCTGGAGAGTGAGGGGTTGCAATGCAGCATTCAGCAAAAAGCTGCACACAAAGCTCTGGAGTGGCTGCATTGCCATGCAGGTTGTGAAGTCTTCCCTTATTTCTTAGTGATGCTGTCAGATGCTTTGAATCCTTAGATGAAAGGCACTAAATTAGGGCAGATCGTTATTTCCTGTTTTCTGGTTTATATTTAGAGAGAAGCTGATACCTCTGGCAGCTCTCTAACACTAAAAACAAACTTCTCTCCTGTTTCTAACTGGTCTCTACTGGAACCTCAGTTCCAGAGGGTGAAGGGTGGTGGGAGCCAGAGAGGAGGTGGCTGAACACCCACAGCCCCTTTCCTCTGGCATTCCAGAGCCAGCACCCAGGGCTTGGCAATGGACATTTTATTCATTTACTTTTGTTCTCCTCATGCCCTTTGCAGGCAGTGGCACCTGTGCCAAGGAGCCCTGGCTGGGTGCCAAACCCCACAGAGCCACCAAATCCCCCCAGATTTAATTTCCCCTCCCCAGAGGAGCTGGATGCTGAGGCTGGGTCCTGGCTCAGTTTCCACATTCCCTGGGCTGCGGGATGTCCCCTCCTGTCCCCTCCTGTCCCATCCTGTCCCCTCCTCCAGGACAAAGTGCTCCCTCAGCATTTCTGCTCTGCTTTGGGGATGGCTCTTGGTATTTCCTTGCCCCGGGGAATTATATTGAATGGGCCTTATCTCTGCCGAGAAATTATCGATCCCGAGTTTTAATGGCTTTCACTAACGAGCCACCAGGAGTGTCACTGGGCACCGCTGCTGGAGCTGATAACAACGGGAATGCTCAGCCCCACAGCTCTGAAAGGACTTTCACCCCCATCCACGTCCCTTCTACAAGATAAAATAAAATAAAGCATGAAAAAGAAAGAGAAAGGAAAAAAAAAGGCAGAAGGTTTTGCTGCTCTTTTCACCCAGTAAGTCTGAGGACAGATTTTCAATTTGTTCACCTTCTTTACAGCTCTGGATTTGCCACAGGGAGGGAGAGATGAGGGAAGGGGACAGGAGATTAAATGCATTCGTTTATTTTGGGAAAGTCATCCTTAAGGGGAAAAAAATAATATTAGAAAAAAAAATAAGAAAAGAACAAAACAAAATAAAAAAAAAAATTTGAAAAATCCCTGACATCAGGGAGACAGGACTCAATTAAAACAAGACCTTGAAATCCATGAGGCAGCAGCGGCGAGCCCGGGTCCATCAGCCGTCCCTGCCAGGCTCCCGGGGGCTGTGTGGCAGCAAGATCCATCACCTGGGGAAATAACCGCGGTGCTTACATCTTCAGCAGCGCCTTGATCTGCTGATAAACCCGTTAGGGGAAATAAATGGGTTTCTCCTGCCCGGACCGTCCACATCAGGGATGCGATTTGCCGCCTCACCCAGGCGCTGATAAGCAGAGGATCAGGAGGGAAAAGCTCCCGGAACGATTTGTTAATAAAGCCCCAGATTAGAGCTCTGGGAATCACAGCCCGATCCTGTGCGGGGACAGGGACCGGGATGCTGAGAGGGGACACGGGCAGGGACCCCCCATCCTCACCCCACAGCACCGGCAGGGGAAGGTTTGATGCCAAAAACACCCAATCAACTCCATATAGAAAGTTCTGGGTGGAATTGCTCAGAAGAAGAGTGAGGCTCAGAAACATAAATCGCCCCCGGCTTCATTTCTAGGTAAGGAAAATGGATTTCCAGAACAATATCATTCTTTTGACACGCCTGTCCTGGTTTCACAGCTGCCAGAAAACAGGTTAGGGAAAAAAATCCAAGACATTCCGGGAGGCTGTGCTGGCTGGATGGCACCAGAGATGCCATCAACCCAACCCCACCCCGAGGGGACCCCAGGGGCTCCCCAATCCCTCTCTGGCTGTTAAACAAACTGTCCCATCCAGCAGCACCGGAGAGAGCAGCTGACAGCTCCTCATTTCATTTTGTTTGGGTTTATTCACAGTTTTGACACCATTTCCCTTTCTTTGCCCCCTCCCGACTGGGGATTTATTCTTTGCAATTAGCTGTGGGAATTAGAATCTCTTTCATATGGCAGTGGCTCTGCTTCCCTTCAAATCTCTTTCATGCTCCTGCTTAATAAATTGTGAATTTGGTACTTGTGTCCTCAGATCTCCCCATCCAAATGGAAATGTGTCCTGGCCAGGGAGACCAGGCTCAAACCTTCTATGCCCCTGGCACACACACCCCACATAACAAATATTTTGATGCCAATTGTGCACCCAAAAGTGATGTTAACACCCAGCACTGGCATTGCCAAAGCAGCCCAGCCCCCAACTTGCCCAACATGGGATTTTACAGACCAAGGTATGTGGGATGAGGCAGCAGGGGCTGCCCCAGCACCCACACCCTGGTCCCTGTTACATCCAACATCCAGGGGTGATGTCCCATCACCAACAGGCCAAAGGAGAAGCTTTTTCCCCAGGCAGCCCCTGAGCAGGACTCAGTGCCCACTAATGGGGCAGAGACAGGACAGGCAATAGCAGAGCCTCACTCAGCCCCATCACCCAAATTCACAGGCTGACTGGAGATCCAGCAAGGCTGCAGACAGATCATTATTCCCCATGACAGCAGCAAGGGTGAGCCAGCCACCTTTTATTTCAGCCTGGAGAAAAATGCTCCTGCCAGGGGATAATTGGGGCTCTCTGCAGTGGGAGGCAGCGCTGCACTGCTGAAAGGTGAAGGCTATTTTAAAAGCAGCTGAGCAGAAACAGTGGAAAAAGCTGCCCAGGGAGCTGATGTGTAACAAGCGCTGCCTCATGAGGCATCCCGAGCCTCTTGGTCTTTAAAACTTGCTTAGATCTCCTATAAAATCCGGTTTTATTTGTTTTTTACAGTCCTGGGAAGTGACCTGCTGGTGTTACCTGCTGGTGGTTCCTGCTGGCAGACCCCCCTCCCTCTCCCAGGCCAGCTCCTGCCCCCCCAGCAGTGGCAGCAGTCTGTCCAGGGGATGCTTTGGGGCTGAGATGAAAGGTGCTGTGGAGAGGTGCTGCTGCTCAGCTCTGCAAAGAGAGGCTCGTGCTGCTTTTATTTAGACACATGCTGGTTGCAAGACACAAAAATTACTTAATCAATCCTTCCCCCTGGCTGGCGTCACAGGCAGGATGGAGGCTGCCCACGCAGTTTGGAGCTGAAGATGATAAATTGCTCTGGGATAACGGCAGTGTCTCCAGCTCAGCCAGGGCAGGATGTGGCCAGGCTCACATGGGGGCTGCCCAGAGGACACAGCACCCTGTGGTGACATGCAGGGATGTGTGAGGGCTCTGCCCAGTGCTGCAGCACAGCTGAAGGAATGGAGCTTCTCCCAAAAGCCTGGGGAGGACAGGCTGGAGGTGCCAGGGGGTGGCACAGCTCCAGTGAGTGGCTGGGTCACAGGGCAGACCTCATTCACTCATCCTGCCACTGCTCTCCATCAGTCACTGTGAGCCAGAGGGGACAATCCTGCCAGGGATCCTGCAGTGACAGTGCCAGGTCAGTGCCACCCCACCAGCCAGGCCAGGAGCAATTCCATGCAGGGAAGGGCTGAGAAGGAGTTTCCAGCCCCTGATTTTCCAGCCACACATTTCATGGCACGCAGGAATCTTCCCATTCAGCCTTGCAAACAGCAGCAGGGCTGAGCACCAACCTGACAGCAACACCTTGTCCTGGTGAGCAACCCTGCAAAAACAAACCAGGCCACCCCAGCCAGCTCCAGCCCAGCCAGGAGGGGAAACATCAGCAGTGGGGAGGAATTCATCCCCAGAGCAAGAGGAACAGCACCAGGGAGAGCTGAAGCAGCAAAGAGTTCTGTGGGAGATGGTAGCTTGGAGCTCACCTCTTGCTGTGCTGGCACACCTGGGGCACACAGAGGCAGGGTGCTGCTCTTCAGCTGCTCTGCCCTCAGTCAGTGCCCACCAGGAACTCCTTTGGGTGCTGCAGCTCATCCTCCCCTCTGCCCACTCACCTGAATCCTGAGCAGCCCCTGTGCCCTCCCCACCACCTCCAACCACCCCTGGGGATGTTCAGCTCTGTGCATGGCCCAGCAGGGGGAAGAGCAGCCTGGAGGCTTGGGGAGCACTTTGGGCACCTCTGCCCTGCCTGGAGACCAGCAGCTTTCCCAGGAGCCCACCCCAATCCCAGCCCACAGTGGCTCTGTGAAATCCCCCACGTCTCCATCTAACCCAAAACTCTCCTTGTGCTTTGTGCTCCCCCAGCTCCACATCCACCAGCCACCAGCATCACCCCTGTCCCCCCAGTGCAGCTCTGCCCAAGAACTCCCACAGCAGGGCTGGGTGTGGATTCCCCTTTAATTTACCACTTGTCAGGGTGAAGGTTAAAAAAAAAAAAAATTCAATAAATAAAACAACTTAGGATGCTTGAAGAAGATGAAAACCCTGAAACTGCAGTCTGCTGGTGGCTTGTCCCGTTGGCAGAGGAGGGGAAGGGTGTCCCCAGCCCCTCTCTGCCCACCAGCCCATCCCAGTGCCACCAGGTCCAGGTGGGTTCGGACGCGGTCGGACGATGCTCCTCGGGAAGGAAATGACTCCAAAGCTCAGGACAGCTCGTTCCCAGTCGGCTGCCGGACAAAACAACCCCAGAGTCCGACAGCCCCGGCTCACCCGCCGGCAGGGACCTGTCCCAGCTCCTCGGAGTTCTGAGGAAAAGCCAGCCAGGGTGGGGACGCCGTGTCACAAGCAGTCCCTGCACAGAGCCACCTGTCCTTGGCGGAAGTCGCGGCAGGGGCACAGGCGCCGGTACTTGGTGTTGTAGCCGGCGCAGCTGAAGAGCAGCGGCTCCTTCTGGAGGTAGCACTCGCGGACGCCCTCGGCCACCGCGGGGTACAGGTGGTTCATCTCGAACTCGGTGCTGTCGCACGCGATGCTGAGCCTGGGGGCAAGGAAAGGAGGTCAGGGAGGTGAGAGGCCTGCTGGGGGTCACTGAAGGGTTTTGCCTTTCCTGGGGAGGTTCCTTTGCTAAGGGTGGGGCAGATCTGTGCTGATCTGTGTTTGGCACCCCTTGGCTACACCTGAGTGCTTGTCACCAGCCTAACACGCCAGGCAGGAAGGGGCAACTCAACCCTGCAGCCCAGAGATGGTCCCAACCCAGGGCCAGGCTGGATGGGGCTTGGAGCAGCCTGGCATAGTGGAAGGTGTCCCTGCCTATGGCAGAATCACCCTCAACACCCCACCCAAATCTCAGGAGTTGGACCCATTGATCCTTGTGGGTCCCTTCCAGCTCGTGATGTTCAATGGCTCTCTCACAACCCCTTGCTGACCAACAGCTCTGTCCACTCTCCATGCTGTCTACTACTGCAGACAACATTCCCTGGAAGGGACAGGGGATCAGTGAATGCCCAAATGTTCCCTGTTAGCTGGGATTAGCCAGAAAACTGGGACAGGCATCAGCAACAGCAGAAATGCCCAGTGTGGCTTTCAACACCCATCCCCTCCCAGACAGAACAGCAGCACCAGCACTGCCCTCCCACCAACCCTTCTCAACTGAGGAGTCCCTGAGCCAGCTTGCTTTAAGGTCTGGAGGAGGATGGCAGGGGCAAAGAGGGAAAGCCAGGCCCCAGCTCTAATTCATGACATAAAAATGTCAGTGGGACACGCGGTGCCTGCCTGACCAGCGTGACAGCACCGGCAACGCTCGCGTTTTAATTGCCCAGAGAGCAGCAAGGAGCCCAGTGGCAGATTTATACTCTATTAAAACTTCACCACTGTGTGTTCAAAATGCAGTTTTATAGAGAGAGACTTTAAAAAGGAGAGGAAGGGGTTGGAAAGAGGCAGAACCGTGCCTGGAAACGCTGTTGTTGCCTGCTGAGGAGTGAAACCTTGCACTGCTCATCACTTGGAATTTGGGAGGGCAACATGAGGAAAATGGATGCAGGGGAGCAAAGGGAACATGGTCTGGCTGGTGGACCCCACAAGCTGGCTGAAAAGGCCCCAACTCACTGGAGAAACACCTCCTCCTTGTTGAGGAACCTGAAGAAGGTGGGCTCGCAGACCAGCCCGCGCCGCCGGCACGTCTCGGTGCACGTGTGCTGGGGCTCCGACACCCACACCTGCAGAGAGCCCACCGGGGGCCAGGCCTGCGGGGCCCAGCCAGCACTGGGGGACCACACCAGGTGGGTGGAGTTGGGGGACAGGGCCAGCGGGCTGGGAGGGCTTTGCATAGCAGCACTCTTGGTCTTGGGAGACGCAGGAGCAGATGACGTGGTGCAGAAATCCTGGTGGGAGAGAAGACAATGGGTCAGTGCCCTGAGATGTTAACAGTGGGGAAGGGAGGCTGCTGGTGGGACAGGAGGACACTTGGGATGGTGACTTTGCTTGTCAGATAGAGGCCACCTGCATGTATAGGTGACATCTCCTGCTGTGGGGGATGAACCCCTTCTTGTCTCACCTTTTCTTCTCCCAGTGCTGCCTTACTCTGATGCAGCCCCAGCACCTCTGGTCCATGACAAACCTCCCCCAGCCCCATCTCCTGGTGCTCTCTGCAATCAGGGCACTGCCTGCACAATGCCCATGGGACAACAGGGATGCTCCCCAGGGAGGAGAGGGAAAGTTGAGGACAGAGATGGTTCCCCAGGGAGGACAGGGATTCTCCCCAACCTGGTGCTGAATGTAGGCGTGGATCCGCTCCAGCATCCCCTCGCAGGTGTACTCGTAAGGCAGGTAAGGATCCACCTGTGGGGGGCAAGAGCAGAGCACAGGCAGCAGCTGGGGACAGCCTTGCCCTGCCCTGACACAGCAGAACCTTGGGCATGGCTCTCCCACCCACCTAAGGTCATTAATCTTTTGGTGTCTGTCCACCAAAGCAGCAGGGGAGAATCCTAGGGCTGGAGAAACCTCACAAGCCATAAAGTGATAAAGTGAGAGGAGTAGTTTGGGTTCAACCTGCTGGTGAAAATGAAATCACCCTGTTCTGCTTTAGTCTCCCTTTTCTCCGCTTTCAGCAAGTTATAAAATCAAATCAGTTTCCATCCAATAGGTCCCTTCAAGCTAAAGCATGAACTGGTTCAGCCCAAGGAACACTCTGCACCTGTGGGCAAGGGAGGAGCAATCTCACAATACAGGGGAAGAGGCAGAATTGGAAAAGATGGAAAGATTGGAAAAGATGCCAAGCTAACCCAGAGCAAGAGCATCTCAGTGCTGCCCCAGGGCTGGTCTGGCATCCTCTGCTCCCCTGACCTCAGCACATCTCTGACCACTCAGACAGGAAGGTCCAGGCTCAAAACTGGCCAGGAAAGGGCAGGGCTGGGACTGATTGTGCACAATCCAGGGAAGAACATCTCCCTTTCCCCACTGCCATGTCACTGAGGGTTTGCTGCCCAGTGCAGGTGGCTGTGATGGGGTGGAAGCTATCGTCTCTGCCAGTCCCAGGGGCTTGGTGGTCCTGGGATGGGGCAGGGAGGCAGGAGCTGGGTGACCTCTGGGATGGAGCCCACAGGGATGTCAGTGCTGTCCCTGCACCTCCACGGCCAGAACTGCTATTTACAGAGTCAGCAGTGCTCAAACCATGGCATAGTTTCAGTGTGGGTTACTCCCTGTTCTGGGAGTCACCTCAGAGACATCTCCTCTGCATGGTGGCTCAGCAGTGTCCCCACATGAGCTTGTCCCTGGCACTCTGGTGGCACAGGTTCCAGGGCAGGCAGGAGAAGGCAGGAGCAGGCAGGAACAGCCAGGAGCAGCCAGAAGCAGCCAGGAGCAAGTAGCAACAGCCAGGAGCAGGCAGGAGCAGCCAGGAGCAGGCAGGAATGGCCAGGAGCAGACAGGAACAGCCAGGAGCAGACAGGAGCATGCAGGAACAGCCAGGAGCAGCCAGGAACAGGCAGCCAGGCTCCCTGCCCTCAGCAGGACCAGTGCCTGCCCACTGCCCCCAGGTCTGTAGTGATTTTCCCACGGGAAGAGCACTTCCACAAGGGCTGTGATTGATGCCTCTTTTCCCTCTGGAACAAATTCTTTTTTAAGGAACCTTCTGCCCTGAGAGGACATATTTTTCCACACTTCCTTATTTTTCCAGAGGGATGTTACATGAGGTGCAGGGCTGGTGCATGCTAGGGGCCAGTCCTGGGACTCTTTTCCCCTTGTGTATCTCCGCAGAGCTTTATTCAAAAGGATTAGCAGCAAAACCACCCAAAGATAATTAATCCAGAAAACACTGCTGCTTCTATTTTCTGAGCTCTGCACCTCCAAAATAGCTATTTCCTTTTGAAGTACCTGTCAAAACCAAGCTCAAAGGCTCAGTCTGCTGAGAGCCCTCTAAGCATCTCCCTGCCATAAATATCCCACCTGAGATCTCAGCCAGGCTGGAAATCACAGCTGCTTCATCTAATTACAGATGTGCAGGCTAATCAGGGCTGACACAGTGACAGGCACCAATCCTGCCTCTGAATTCCTGATGGGCTCTCAGTTAAGTGGGACAGAGCCTTTCAAAGCAAAATTGGCTGTCTTGCTTTCAGAGGCAGGCTGGGGCTGCCTGGCACCAGTTTGGAGGAGACAAACCTTGCTCAGCATCACCAGTGCTCAGTCTCATCTCACCCCTGTTTTTATGGGGGGCTCTTCCCAGGACCCCCTTGTGCCAGGCATGGTGCAGACATAATTCCAGAAACAGTCATCCCCCAAAACACTGCAGCAAGTTACACAAAGCCTCCTTGTGCCTGCACATGTGTCCAGAGGTGATGCTCCAGCTTCAATCCCACCTCTCCACAGGCTCCCAGGTCCCTGGGGGATCCCTGGGCACCAGGAATGGGCTGGAACCCACTGCAGCCCTTTCTCCCTCTCAAGGGGTCTCCCAAAGGCTCTCACTTCCCTCTGCTCCAGGTTTTGTTAGGATTCAGCTCATGCACTCAGGACTGAGAAAATGCCAATTCTGAGAAGATAATTGTTTAATTAAAATCTGACAGGCTCGGCCTCTTCTACCAACAGCCACGTTGGTAATGGCACTCCTCACATCAGGAGCTGTCCCCTGAGCCCTGGGAAGGAGGAGCAGGAGAAGGAGGGGGGTTCTGAGGTGGGGATCACTGCATCCCACCACAGAATGATGCACAGGATGGCATGGGAGGGAATGGAGGGGGTGGTAAGATGGACTTTGCATCCTTTCCTCAGGTGGGGAACACAGAGCTCAACCCATCAGCCAAGCAGGGAGTTACTGCTGTCCCATGGGGATGCCACCACGAGAGCCCTGGGTTTAGAATCTCCAGCTGGAAGGGAGAATGAAGTCTCCTTCCTTCCAAAGGAAAGGAGAGCGGGGCAGAAAAAAATCTGAACGTCATCAGCCAAATAAGTAGAAAAATAATGCAATTCTGTGCTGGCACGTAACAGCAGGCTGGAACATTTTAACCAGCTATTTTCACTGTGATGTTTAATGTGCTGCTCTTTCAGGCACAGGCTGAAATGTATAATTTTCCATTATAGTCCTGTATGTTTGACTTTAATATAATGAAGCCTTCTCCCTTCACTACACCAGAATATTGGGTCTATTAAATTGCTTGTGTGAGGACTGGTTTTGACAATGGGAAAAGCTGAAGGGCCAGAAAATGGTGGTGCTTGCAAACCTCTCTCCTTTTCCAGCCTCTAACCCCAGGATAACAGAGGGAATCCATCACTGGGACAAGCCTGCATCCTCACCTTTCCCAAGGGGACACCACTTGTCCCTCCCTTTCCCTCTGCTGAGATTTGATCTCTGGGGTACAGGAGTTTGGTGCTTCCCTGGCTTTAATTTTCCTTATAAATAGGTCAGGGATGCAAACCATCAGGGAAACCCAGAAGTGCTCCAAGTGAGATGAATGGCAGACACAGCCTGCCAAAAACCTTGCCCAGCAGCTGGAGGGTGACCTGGAGCGGGTGTCACCTCCAAAAGGATGAGAGAGGGCAGCACAAGGGCTGCTCTTGGGGGAGAAAACACAGATTGCAAACCCAAGCCACGTCCCAGGCATGATTCAGCTCTGCCTGCAGAAGGAAGAAGTTTCTTTGAGGCAGAACTGGGTTGGGAGGGACGAGGGCTGCATCCCAACTGCTCTGTTTGCACAAAGGCAGCCCTGAGCTTGGGGAGCTCTGCCAGCCCAGCAGAGCTGGGGGATGGCACAGCCTGCCCTGAGCTGCAGCCTGGGCTCAGCAGGAGAAACTGGGGTGCTGCAGGGACACTGAAATATTGCTGAGGATCAGCAAATCCCCCTTGGACCACAGCAGGGCCAGCTTGTTGTCAGCTCATCCACGCCAGAATTGCTGCCAAGCAATGAAGCAGCTCCCAAATTCCCAGCCCCTGGTCCCCAGCACAGCTCCCACCCAACAGCAGAACCAATCTTCCCACAAGATCCCATATCCCCAAAAATGTCTGACTGAGTTCTGGCCTAGAGGATGTAAAACATCTGTGGGATGTGTGATTTTTCAGTCATATGACAACTAAAAAATCCCTCAATAAAATAAATTTCGGGTCAGTTTTCAATTTCCAGTGTTTTCACCCATCAGGGAGGGGGAAAATGTTGTGTTTCAGGTTCAATCTGTCTGAGTTGGTGAAGCAAAGGGAAATGCATCATTTCAGATCCAGCATTCCTTTCAATAAATTGGCAGGGTATTTCCAAACAAAGGCAGGCAGATGGGAAACAAAACCATAGTATTTCATTCCAGTAATTTTGAAATGAAATGTTTTGACAGAAAAAAATAAATTGATGGTGGTTATTCTGAAACACAGACAAATTTATTAGATATGCCAATAACAGAACACCCCATTTTGCCTTCAAGGGGAAAAAAAAAGGAGTCATGAAAAGAATTTCTCCAAACTCCAGTAACTGGCTGGGAACAGGAACACTAAATTGCCCAGCTACCATTTCTGCTGCTCCTCCTGCTAATGCCCTTGTTTTCAATTCCTGCTGTAACAAACAGTATTTTAAAGACAAGATACCCATGGACTCCTGGAGCCAAAGCCTATAATAAGGGTTTTAAACCTGTAAGGTAGGTCAATTTTTAGGCTTAATTGCCTTGACAGCATCTCTAATAAAGCAGACCTTTCTATTTAAAAGATAAAAAGGGAGTGGGGGGACAGGCTGCTCTAAGTTATTCACACTCACTCTCTGCTCTGCTCTGGGAGGATTTATACATCTTTAAAACCCCAGAGAGGTGAATTGTGGATTAACTCCTTGGTGGGAAGGAATCCCTCCTCTCCAGAGTGATCCTGTGTCACAATGCAAATGGGGCCTCAGGGACTGGGGTTCTTCACCTGAGGCAAATTTAGGAATTCCAGCAGATGAGGGTGATCCCAGAGGCTGGAATGCTTTGTGGGAGGGCTCTACAGAGTGGGGGGGTCCTGATCCCAGAGTGGGAATGAGGAGAAGAGCTGAGACAGGAGCTGGGTTTGGGCAGAACAGGGATGGGCACAGCAGGAGCACTCTCCAGTGAGTGCCCAGTTCTGGACACCCTGCCCAGAGCCCAGCACACCACCAAACCCTTCCCTAAAATCCTTTAATTTGTAACCACACCATTAAACACCTAAATGACCTGGTGCACATCCAGTGAACACTGCAGCAGCACAACACAGCCCAGGAACCAGCACAGCCCCTCTCTCCATCCTCAACCTCACCCTTCTTTAATTATTTCAGCAGCACCAGGCTTCAGTCCTTTCTTCTCTTCTGGAAAAACTGAACATTTCCTTCTCTCTCCCAAAACAGCTCCTGGCCTCCCACCCACAGCAATTCCTTCACTTCAGGGCTGTCTCCAGCCCAGATGGTGGAGGGTCAAGCTCTGACAGCTGGCCTGGCAGCACAGCAGCAGGGATGTCATTATTTTTAATTTAATTCTAATCGAGATACGGGAGTGAATGTGCAAAACAACAACTGTTTTCCTAAGTCAGGATTGATCAGTCTTTACAAACTCACAGGGAAAATGAGTGTGAGGTGAGGAGCTGCAGTGATCACCCTCAAGGAGGGGAGACACAGGGTGACAGCATCACCTGAATCAGGTCCCCAGATTGCCACAGGCACCCACACTGCAGCTTTAATGCAGGGAAAAGCAAGGGTGACCCTTCTCTGAGCAGCATCCCACCCTGAACCCTGAGCCTGGGTTCATCCCTGTCCTCCAGAGAGGATGGCTCAGCCCAGGTAAAGCAAATTGCCAGCAAAATGGTTATCAGCACCTTCCTCCCCTCCAGGAAAACTGACTTTAGCCATTTGGACAAAGTGAAAGGCTCCTGCCACAGGGTGGGAGGTAAATATTCATGAGGAGTTTCCAGAGTGGGCACAGCAGGAGTGCTGCCTTCCCTGGGGCTCTCCCCTTCCTCACACCCCTCACAGAGGCAGCTCCTCAAGTTATTCCCATCATTTGCTCCATCCAAAGGTAATGATCAGCGAAATGGGGGAAAGGAGCTGCAGAGGGCTGTGGCTCTCTGGGTTAATCTTTGTTATCACAGCTCCCAGAACTGCTCTACACCTCCAGCAACCTCAGCCTCCTGCTCCCAAACCTTGTGTCAGCCTCTCCTTGCTCCAGGCTTACCCACAGGGACCCAGGGGATCCCTCAAAGGCACAGCTCTGCCCTGGGGAAACACCTGCAATGCTCAGTGCCAAAGCAAGGTGTGCCCCTGGGGCTGCAGCAAAAAAATCAAAAGGAGAAAGGGAAAGAAATTAATGTCTGAAAAAGAGAGCCAGGCTCCACCATCTGCTGCTGCTTGTCCAAAGCCAACAGCAGGGAAGTGAGCCCAGCACTGCTCTGAGCTGTACCTGTGTCCTCATGATGGTTTTGATGGCAGCTTCGAACTCCTCGGAGTTGTTGTAGTCAACAGTCCACACGTGGGGCTTCCCAATGAAGTCCTCAGCATAGGGGTGCTGGGAGGACACCTGAAACACAGCAGTGCCAGCTGGATTCTGCCATCCCTGCTGGAATGGCTGCTGCATGGCAGGAGGAGCAGCAGCCTCACAGACACACTGGGGTTTCACCCACTGCAGCAGGGACTGCTGGAAGGAGCTTTCCTCTGGATCCAGGGGCTCCCCAGCCTCAGGGTGATGTGCAATAATTCCCACTGGGTTGGGATGCCCCATTCCCATCAACACTGAGTTCCTTTGGCAGCATGGAACATCTCCATCTCTGTAACAGGGACCATTTAACATTGACCTGAGCCATTCTGTGGGATGGTAAAAAGGCACCAAAGCAGGAAAGGAGTGTGAAGGCACCACACTTCCAGGTTTGTTAGCTCTAGAAACAAGGCAGGGAGAAAATTCATTGCCACTGAAGGCTGGGGAAGTCTGGCACTGGGAGAGGGCAGTGCTGGAAGCTGCATCACCCTGATGCCACAGAGCCCACACACTGGTGCTCCACAGCTGCTGACACCCCTGCTTCTCCTGGGCTGCCCACCCAGGTGATTTCTGGGATCTTTTCTTTCAGCCCTGATCTCCTCTGGGAAGGGAAGAGAGAGGTTGTGAGCAGAGGAGGTGTTTTGGGGGCACCACAAAGCAGCACAGTGGGAGTGAAGCCCTGCCAGCTGGAGGAGAGCTGTGGTTTATCCTCCTCATTTCTTTCCCGGCAGATTGATCATCTCTGTCCCCTCTGGCACAGAAACACCCTGAGGCATTTCACAGCCCTGCCTGGCTCCAGGCTGAGCTACAGCCCCAGCCCCACGCGAATGGGTGTGAGCACCAAATCTGGGGGTGCAAGGACAGCCCAGTGCATCTGCACACCCCCAGCTCCCTCCCTGCTCACCAGGGAGCCTTGCACTGCATTATCCACTTCATTAATAATAAAAGAGGCAATTTTCTCAAGCCTTTAACTTTTAAAGAGTTCCTGCTCTACTTAGATTGAATTCCCAGCGATGGGCGAGCCTGGGAGGGATTTCAGAGCCCTGCCACCCTGTGCAGGTCCTGGTGTCCCTCTGGGGGGACAAAGGGATGAGCAGGGAGCATCCCCTGGGTTGGGAGCAGGGATCTGGGCTGCTGGGGAAGGACTGGGGGTCTGCTCCTGCACCACCTCCTCCTTGGAACCCCCAAACCTGCAGCAGAGCCCCTTCTGTGCAATCAAATCCCAAACGGGGACCCCACAGAGGAAATATTGCTGAAAACAAGGAACCTCAGCTTTGGAGCTGCTCCTCCCCAGGCTGGCCCAAGGCCTGGTGCAAAGGAGGGGCTGCAGGGAGCACACTTGCCTCTCTGGAGGTGGGCTTGCCGCGGAAGAACTCGTGGTTGAGGGAGCTGTGTGGCGGGTGGAAGCGCGCCTGCAGGAACACGCAGCCGTTGGCGATGGCCTCCAGCGGCGCCGGGCCCTCGTACGGGAACCCAAAGCCAATGAAGAGCTGCAAGGCACAAGCACAGGGCTGCACACTGATTCTCCACACAGCTAAACCCACCAGCATTCCTGCTCTGCTGCCTGCTCCTGCATTCTAACGGGGTTCAACAAACTGGGTTCAAAATCCCCCTTTTGCATCAAGCACAGCTCCCTTTGCACACCCATGGAGTGTCCAGGAGCTGTGAGTTCCCCCATGGTGCTTCCAACCTGCCTGCATGGAGCAACATTGCTTTGCCAAAGCTGTTTGGGCTGGTAAATCAGGAATATTTCCCCCAGGCACCAGCTGAAGACACAGGGATGTGCCCACACCCACACACCCCAAGAATCTCGTTTATTTTTATCACAGCTATAAGGTGAAAAAAAAAAAAAAAACCACAACCCACCCCACTCAGCAATAAATGAATTAATGAGCAACTTTGTGCTCTGCCTGTGGACAGTCTGCAAGGAGAACTCCTCAGACACATCTTGAGCTGCAATGTGCTCTGCTTGGTTCCTGCCTAATTATCCAGCTGAGAGCTCGTGGTTAATTATCCCAGTTGGGAGTGCACAGGTCCTGGGGACAGGGTCCTGGGGTGCCCTCACCCACCTTGGCCTTCCTCAGCAGCTGCTGGAACTCGTGCTGGGGCAGCAGCCCGTGGTTCTTGACGAACGCCGGCACCTCGGGGGGCCTCTGTGTCTCGTAATAAACCGTGCCATGGATCTCCATGTACTTGTTGAGGATGGCCAGGAACTTCTCCTTGCCCTGAGGAGGGGGGCAGACATGTGAACTACACCAGAGGATGGGTCTGACCTCCCCCCGTGGTTATGGGGGGTTTGACTCTCAAACTGCTGCCCCAGAGCACCTTCAGGCAGACCCACAGTGCAAAATCCTCACCAGCCCCTCCTCATTCCTTGGAAACACATCCTGGGCTGCCCCAGATTCTGGGCTGCAGGATCCATCACTTTGATCACCAAGTTCCTGCCTTCCCTGTCCCCTCCAAGCACAACTTCCACTCTGGAGCTGCTGAATTAAAGGCTTCCGAGGTTTGGAAGGAAGTCTGCAAAGACCAGAGCTTGCTAATAGCCTCTTATTCCAAGTAACAAGTTCCAAGGGTTTTCTCATTCAGATTTAATCCTGTTTCACTACCTGGAAAATGAAGGGGGTAATCAATTTTCTTCTCTTGGAGGCTTCCCTCCTTTTGCTCCAAAGCAGCATTTTATTTTAACAATTTCTCTACTGTAGATTTTTTTTGCTTGAAAAAACCACAAAGGGCCCATCCTTTGGATGCTGGATTTTCCAGTGCAGCAACAGCCCCAAAAGAGCAAAGACCAGGGGGAATAAGGAGTTATAAATGAGGAATTTGAGAAAACTCTGTATGTTGCCTTAAAGCCTCCTCAAATGCTGTATTTCTGCCCTCAGCCATGGATCTCTGGAATTCTCCAAGGCTCTAAGGCTTTCCCAGCTTATTAAAACTTCCACTCCTATTGTGAGCCAGAGGCAAGATGTTCAGAGGGGTAGGAAATGAGAAATAAAGGGAAGGGAGCTTTAATGAAATGTTCCTAAATGTCAAAAACATTCTGCTCTGGAGAGGGTGTTTGGTCCAAGGCTGGTAAATAAGCACCTGGCTCCAAAAGATGGAGGTGGGCTTTGCCTTTCTAGACCTCAAAACCACTCAAAATAAGGAAAAAACGCCTCTAGTCCCTTTTTATATTGCACAGAGTGGTACAAGGGAAGCAAAGGCCAGGCTGCCTGGCCTCAAGGAACCATCAAGCCCAGCCTCAGCCTCTTCACCCAGGAATAAATGACCCCAAATATGCAGTTTGGGGGAAAATGATGTTGTTTGTGAGTTCTGACTCAAAACAGCAAATGACTGTAGCACCTGGGGTGGAGGGAAATGTCCATTTTGTGGTTTGAACTCTCTTCAGTGCCTTCCCAAATTACCTTCACTAAGCTCCAAGGAAACTTCTGGGTAAGAAAGGGCAGGGGAATGGTAGAAAAATACGACAAGATGTTGCAGTTCTCCTAAAAGGAGGTTTAGTGGGTTTCAGCACGGCTTTTAGGGAGCCCCAAGCCAGGCAGAGACAGAGGGGATTTGCTGTCAGAGCTGGGGAGGGATGGAAACCCCACAAACACCAGCAAAGAGGAGATGGCGTGGCTGGATCCTTGCTCATCACAAGCATCCCTGCTAATTAGCAGCTGCTAATCAGGAAATCTGGGAAGGGGGGAGGAACAGCCCCCCCTGCAGCAACCCACAGCAATCCCAGCAGCTGCACAGGACCAAGCCCACGTCAAGGCAAAGCCGACTCTGACAAAAACCTTTTCTCTCCCGAGAAGAGGCAAAGCCCAGCAGCAGCTGGTGTGGTACAGTACCTGCAACTGGAGCAGCCCCAGGCGGTGCACAGAGGGAAAAATAGAAATAAATCAACAGACAATGAGAATTAACTCCTTTTTACAGCCATGGAAGGAAAAGCAGCTTGCTAGCTCTGGATTAGATGGAGATGCAGGGGGGTGTTCTGGGGGCTGGAGGGGCTGTCCCCATGCAGTGACCCACCCCTCTCCCCCAGTGATCCAGGCTCAGGGAGAACAACCCCTTTTCACAGAGTGCTTGAAAGCAGACACAAACTATCCCCATCATAATGCAGCAATCATAGCAATTAATTAGTGGCAATCATTATAATTAATTACACAAAATCATCGATACGAAATCCTCAGCCTCAGAGCTTGCTGGGAGGAAGCATCACCCAGAGCAAGGAGCAGGGAATGGCATCACCCAGAGCAAGGAGCAGGGAATGGCATCACCCAGAGCAAGGAGCAGGCAATGGCATCCCCCAGCCTCTCCCTGTCTGTTGGAGGCCCTGGATGTGTCACATCACTCCCCCAGGATGGGGACAAGGATGGTGCTCCATAAAACACCCAGATCTGCACCTTCACAGCTCGGGGAGAGCCAGAGGCTGGGGCTGCCTCCCAGCCCTGCCTGCCTGGCATGTCCCCAGGACACCCACCTTCCAGATGCTGGCCTCCTTGCCGTACACCACAGCCATGCTGCTCACTTTGTTGGCCTTGATGAGCTGCCTCTCCGTCTGGTTGAGCTCCTCCGACACGAAGCCCATGAAGGAGTTGTCAGGGGTGTGAGCTGTGGGCACCAAGGGAAGGAGACAGGGGCTGGACAGATGTTTTTTGGGATGTCCCCAGGGTTGGGGATACAGGCTGAGGGGGACTCAGCTCCAGAGCCTTGCTGGAGTGTGGAGGAAAATGGAGCTGGAATCTCTATCCAAGCAGGTCATGAAATCCAGGCTCCAGAACCCACTCTGCAGCTCTGCACAGTGAGGTATTTTTAAGGCTGCCAGAGGGGCTTTACCCAGCCAGGAAAAAGGAACACTTGAGTCACCCAGCAGCCAGTGGGACCAGACATGCACATCTCCTGTCCATGCCACAGGCAAATCCCAACCCTGAGCTGCCCTCACCCTCTGAATCCCAGCTGAACTCAAATCAGGCAACCACCACCCCCCCAGGGCAGTGCCCTGACTGTGCTGCTCCAGTGGAAGGAGCCTGGTCTCTCTCCCTGGATCTTTCTGTGGCTCAACAGGAGCTCCTTGCAGGCAGGGGAAGCAGGAGCAGAGCCAGGGAGGATGACACTGCCTGAGCATCAGCTCCTGGAGGATCTCAGAGCCCCAGAACCACCCTGGCAGGCCCTCACTGATGCCTTAAGTTTTTAGCTTTTCTATTTTTCAGACCCTGTACTGCATTAGGATATAACTGAACTCCATATAGTGTGTTAGCAAGCTCTCTTCACATTTTGGTCAGACTAAACAATCCTTCCAGACCTGAGAACCGGGGTCACCATCACAGCCTCAGGGCCCAAAAGTACAAACAAAAATGAATTGGGGGGAGCAAACTGGGATGCACCTGAAGATGCAATTGGAGGTTTAACCCCTGATATGCAAATAGACCAAACTTACAATAGTGTGAAAAACTTGTGATCATTGTCCATTTTGGGTGCAGCCTCTGCAAGGCTTTGCACTCCCCAAGGTCTGTGGGGGGCCTTTACCAAATCCCCACTTCATTCTCTGTCTAACTTTCAGGACATCTGAGATATCAACACTAAGGCCAGCAAACTGAAATTGGGAGGGAAACCCATCCCTGTGGAAGGCAGAGCCTGTGCAGGCAGCCCCACTCACGGAACATGGTCATGAACTGGGCGGGCTGCAGGTTCCAGTAGCCCCAGTTGGTGCGGTAGCCGCGCAGCGTGGCGTACTCCTCGTGGTTGTAGGCTGGCTCTGTCCCAAACGTGTCGATGACCCTCACACGGCACCTGCAGGGCACACACCCCTCAGGACACCTGCTGGCCCCAGGAACCCCCAGGCAGAGGTGCAGCAGCACATCCCCTGCGGGATCATTTCCCTCTGCAGGACCCCGGCAGCTGCCAGAATGATGAACCTCCCAAATGCTCATTAACGCCTTGCCCAATATCCTGGGAATGCTGAGGCAGGCACTAGCAGCACAAGGCTGAGGAGAGAAGAGGAACAACAAGCAAGGGAAGAGCAAAACAAGCTGAATGTGAGAGCAAATGCATTTATAATAAAAGCAATAACGCCGCTTGTCATTTTTCTCTCTAATAAAATTGTGTGGGATAGGGGAAGAGATGGGAAAAAACATAATAAATAGCAGGTCTATCAGCACTAAATTAAATCACAGATTTTCCTGGCTGGTGATGTACCAGGGGATGATGACATTTGTCTTGATGCTCAAGGAGCCAGGGGCAGAGCTCCTCACAAATTCCCAAGGCTCACACTCCCCCCATGCTGTGCCCACCTCTGGCACACACCAACACACTGCAGGCACATGCAGGGTTTGGTCTTTCCCCAACTCTCTCTCTTTTTTAATGAGGTTTCATCCTAAATACATGAGGCTCAGAATGCCTCATGCCGTGGCAGCAGGGGACACAGCAAGGCACCAGCCAGGCAAAAATCAAACATAAAATCAAAGGGTTTGGTTCCTGGGATTGGTCAGTACCTTTAGTCTTTGCTTGCTAATTAATAAAATGAAGAACAAGAGCAGGCAGTGGCTTTGCTTACCTGTATTTCTTAAAGGAGAGCCCCATGTGCTGCTTCATCTGCTGGAGGCCGTGGTAGTCGGTGTAGATCAGGTCGAAAGGCAGAGGGCTGGTCAGGGGGCAGTTCCCCCGCCCTGGAGGCACCCCTAAGTGACTGGGGAGAGCAGGAGGGGTCAGCCCCAGCAGCACCAACACTCCTTTCCCTGCTGGGACTGCAGGAGCCATCAAACAGCTCCTCTCTGACGGAGGGGGAGGCAGGTGGTTCTCCTCACCCCAGGTTTTATTTCCCAGGCCAAAGATCTGGAGTGTCCTGGTCCCTCCCCATCTTTGCACCTGCTCCAGCTGAGCTCCTGCTCCTCCCAGCACAGCATTCCCAGCCAGGGATCACCAGCATCCCAGTCAGCACACACCTCCCTGGCACCTCTCTTGTTGAAGACACCAGATTTCATTTACTTCCATTGCAGTCACACCAGTGACAGACTTGTCAGGCCACATCTTTCCTCTCCTCTCTGCCTGCAAGGCTCCCAGCTGAGCCTAAAGCTCCCTGTTCCCAGCTCCACATCCCTCCCAGCACACCCTGGAATGTTTCTCTTATTCCAGTCCTTTCCCACCACATCCCAGAGCACTCTCAGCTTCTCCTTGACTCTGCTGGCAATGCCTGTTGTTGGATGTTGGGCACATTTCATTTGTATTTCTCACTTTTGGTCCCATTTATGAAATAATCCCATAAAACAGGGGCAGCTGGCCCTGGGTCTCACTCAGGGGGTTTCCAGACAGTTCCTCACAAACAGCCACACTCAGCCCCTCTTTCCTCCTCCAGTGGATAAAATGCATTATGAAAATCCAGATAAACTCAACTGACTGCAATCTCTTTATCAAGACCATCAGTTACCTCGCAGCCAGGGTGAGATGTGATTAATCCAGCAACATACAGGCTGGTAAACCTGTGGTGTGTCTCCTTCCATTTCCAATTACCTCTGTGAACTGATGAATCCCTCTCTCCAAAGCTGTTCCACCAAGTGTATGTACCACTGATGTCAGCCTGACAGCCCATCTGCTTGTCTGGGCCATCTTTCCTCCTTCTCAGAAAAAAAACAACCCTGTGACACCTTCCAGCTTCAGCAGGTTTCTCAAAAATCCATGTTGCTTGTACTTGTGATTTCCCCGTGCCAGTTTGCTCAGAGGCTGATTCACTCTGCAGTTTTAATGCTCTTGTATTTTGTTTTTCCTCCTAAAGATGATAATTCCTCATCCTCATAACTCCACTCACACCCAAAAAGCAGCAGCATCCTCATGGAAAACCAAACTGCTGAGCTGATTTGGTCCACCCAGGCTGTCTCACTCCCACCACGCAGTTGTCCCATTTCATTCTCAGTCCTTCCAACAAGGCTGAGGAATTCCGGTTTTATTTCACAAGTCTGAGCTCAGACACTGTGAAATCTCACCCTTAGCTCCTGCCTGCCAGGATGTCTGTCTTTGTTTTCTTCTGGGCTCTTCACTTACTCTGAACCCCTATCTGGAGATGGGAATTTATCCCAGCCATGCCTGTAGGTATTTTCTCTTCTTTGAGGAATTAAAGTTCTGGTCAGGTTTTACACTCCCAGACTTTGAATCTTTCCTTCTCTGTAACCTCTCTTACTGGTTCTCTTAATTTGTCTGCATTTTCCCTTCTGAACCTGAGAATTCCCTCCCCAGCCCTACCAGGGGTTTATCTGCTCCTCACCTGAAGCTCAAATGGCCCCATAGCCCCAGGTCCATCCTCTGAGGAGCATTTCCACAAGGCTCTCACCTTGCTGAGCCCTTCAGCATTCCACCTATCAATCCCATGGCTGTTTCCAGGGAAATTAATGGCTTTCCAATCCAGGGAAAACCAAGTGACACAATTATCACAAGTATTTGCTCTCCAGTCTCTCACCAACATCAGAAAGGGCCACTCAGAGCCAGAAATTTTTTGGCCACACCTCCCTCTTCTTCTGAGCCTGATCTGGTGGAAGATGCCCTGGTCATTGCAGGGGTTGGGACAAGAAGACCTTCAAAAGGTGCCTCTGAACTCAGACTTTTCTATGGTTCTGATGTGGTTCCATGTCCTTGAGCACTGAGCACCAAGATCCTTCTGCCAGCCCCATCCCAGCCTGACACCAGTGAGGGGTCACCCCAAACTCCTGACCATGGGACTCCAGAAAATGTGTGAATGTGGAACAACCTCGCTGGCTACAGCCAGGAAAAACACAGAATTTCAGTTTAACACAAAGAGCTGCTTTTGCAGCTGCTTCATTGCTCTTGTCACAAGGAATCTCAGCATCAGCTCGGGGCAGCCTGGCTGGGGATGCTGCAGGGGGAGCAGGTTGCAGTTTTGTCACTTTTATGCACAATTTTACACGACAGGACTGATTGGGAAGATGGCAGGAATAGAAAGGCTCTCACCTCCCACAGCCACCTCGGTACAATAAATAGGGCACCAGGGAGACTCAACCTCCCAGGAAGGCTGAAGGGGAATTTTTAAGCCAGGATTTTGTAGAGATGGAATTCTAAACAACACATTTCCTCACACAGCGCTGCTTTTTCCTCAGTCATCAGACAAGCAGTGATTTACACCAACCTGCACTGTGGTGGAACCAATCCATAAACCTTGTATTTAACTAAAAATCCCCAAACCATTACACTGAGCTTGCAGCACACACCTTCCTCTAGCTGGTACATGTCACACCAGCCACTGCACTACAAAATAATCTGTAATTTAAGGAAGCCCTAACCAAGCTTGACGAGGGGTGCAGGAGGCAGCAATTAGTGTAACTCATCTTGAAGCCTCCAGAAAAGTTTCCAGCAGTTGGGGAGAGCAGGTCTGACAGTCCCAGTCCCATCAGCACTGCAATCTGCCACACATCCCCTCTCCAGGTGCTCAGGACTTGCCACATCCATTTATGCTCCCTGAGCCATGGCTGCGTGGCTGGAATAGCTCTGAGAGCAGGAGCAGTGGCTGTGAGCAGAACATCTCTTCATTTACCCCCCTCACCCTCCCAGAACACTTTATAGCCACTGATTTTAATATTCCACTCATGCAAATCCAGCCTGCACCTCTGAGATGGGGGTGGGGGGAGAATTTTTTTTTTTATTCCTCCTTATTTAAACATTCTTTATTCAGGCTTTCATCATTTGCCAGTTAAGTCAACTAATTTTCTACTAAACCCAATTTCACTCATGGTTGGAGTGCAATTTCCCTGATTTTTCCTCGTGCCATGTACTATTAATGGCGCTTGAAATTACGCAAATAAAATTGATGAGCGCAAACGCAGCCAGCACAGCCCAGGGATCTGCTGTGGAAACCACCCAGCCCCAGCCCCTGGGGGAACCTCCCCTCCCAGATCAGCTGTGGGTGATGATCCAGGGGCTCTTCCCATCCCAAATCCCAGAGCAGAGCATGGGCTGAGCCCTGGCTCCTCTCTGGGAGGGAGCAGCTCCCATCCAAGTGGATGCCGAGCTCGCCTCTCCACCAGCTGCCTCCACCAGCTGTGCCTACTCCAGAATAAATCTCCAGCAGCTTCTTGTCCTGCTATTTTCCTCTCAGAGGTACTTTAATCAGCCAGGGGACCGTCCCCTCCCCTCCAGTGCAGGCACTCTGGAGTCAGATGACTGCAGGGTTATCTTTACATCCCATTGACCTATTTTCAAATGAACCCAACGTTTCTTCCCGTGTTATCACTCCTGGTGCTGAGAAGTCGGACACTGAATGGATCTCGTGGGCATCTCCTGGCAGCCTGGGCTAATATTCTGTGTTATATTTAATTGCATCTTCTCTGCCCACATCTGCTGCCATCAGCAAGGCTGAGAACAGAGCAGGGATCGTGTCCTCGCTGCTCCCTCCCCTTCTCCATGGCTGCAGGAGCCCAGCAGGCACTGGGGTGTTAGCCAGGGGTGAAAGGGGCCAGAGCCAGGCCTGAGCAGCTCCCAGGGGTCTGTGACAACCCCATCACAAGCAACAAGTGCAAATCCAAGCCCACAAGATGAACATCCTACTGCCTGCCCTCTGCCCCCAGCTCTGCTGGAATGAGCACTCACTGGAAATGAGGATTCCCAAGCAATTTCAGCACCTGCAATGCTTTCACTTTTGTGAGGTGCACCTGACTGTTTCATTGAACTTGTATGACACAGCCCTACCCATCCAGGGGGGAAGTTCAGTAATCCATTTATTTATTAGCAAGACCTGGAGATGCACAGGAGGGTGCCAGAACAAACACTTCTTTCTGGTCACACATTCAGCAAATACGAAGGAACTTCCCAGGAAAGCAGAAATCAATACTTGGATTCTTGCAGGGAGCCGCACAAACTGAGCACTCACATGCTGCTGGTGCCTGGAGAGACCCTGGGACAGATGGGCTGTTCTCCTGCTGTCCCATCAGCTCCAAAAAAAGGAAGAAATTCTCCCCTGGGAGCGTGGTGAGGCCCTGGCAGAGACTGCCCAGAGAAGCTGTGGCTGCCCCATCCCTGGGAGCATCCAGTGCCAGGCTGGACTCGAGTGCCAGGAGCACCTGATGCTCCTTTAGAGGCTGAAGGTTCCTCCCCACTGGTGCAGAGCTGATCAATCCTCAGCCTTTGCATGCAGCTCCATCACGATCACACGGATCCAGCCACTTCTGGCTGTTTCCACAAGCATTCCTTTCTCTCCCACACAACAGCAGGACTGGCTTTGCCAGCTGGCGAGGGGAGTGAAGCCAGAGCTGGGCATGGTGCAGGTTTTCATGTGAACAGATGCAAGACAGAAAGATGGCTTTTATCTGCCAGCAGACAATTAGAAATGTGCTTTGTGGACACGGTGTTTCCATCTGAGCAGCCCTTTTTGCAGCCTGAGCACACCCTGGTGAGCATGGCAAGCACAGGAAAATGGCACTGAGAGGAGAGTGGAGGCAGAGCTTTGTCCCACCCCAGCTCCAAGGCTCCATCCCCAGGGCAGGCAGGGTGGCTCAGCACCCAAACACACGCTGGCCACAGCAGGGACAGGGCTGCCAGCACCTGAAACAGGCACGTGCTTCAAATGCAGCGCTTTGCCAGAACCAGAATTAAGAGTCCAGAACTTGACACAGGAGCAATTAAGCTCCAGGAACACTTTGTAAAGCCCTGACCCCGAGAGGCATCAAATCCCATTTTCTTCGACTTTCTGTCCTGCTTTATGAGCAGTTAATTTCGAGGGGACCATTGAGTAAAGCACCTTTCAGTGCTTTTCTGAACTCCCCAGCAGCTCACAGCTCTGCAGCCCCTTCTCCCCCAGCCTCTCCCCCAGCCCCAGAGCAGCAGCTGGACATGCCAAAATGACCACTCCCATGGCTCAAGGTGAGGGTAGGAGCTGGAGCTTCCAGGAGTGTCCCTTGTGCTGCTTCTCCCTGGGAAAAAGGCTGAGGGGATCCTTGCTGATCCTGCCTGACCCCAGGGCATGGTTGCTCCAGAGCAAAACTCTCCTCTTATTAAAGTTTTTTTTTGTGGGCACAGCCATTGCTCCAAAGTGCTGCTTGTAATTTTCCAGCATCTACTCATGAGCTGCCTCATTAACAACCCAGCTCAGAGCTTTCAGGCACTTCCCACTCCTCCCCTAGCAAGCAACAACACCAACACTGGCCTGGATTCTCACCTCCCTGAAAGCACTTTTGGGCTACCAACACAGCACCAGGGGTCTTCAGCAATAACCAAGTGCTGGCATTCAAATTTGGGATGTTTCTTCCCTCCCTGCTTCAAGACAAGGCTCAAAATGCTGCTGGCTGCCCACCCAGCACAAATCTCAGTGAGAAAACAGCTCCTGGCTCCCTGCTCCAGCTGGGGGATTCATTTTCCTCCTGGGAAGATGCACACAGAAACACGGAATGGTTTGGGTTGGAAGGGAACAGATAACCCTGTTTTTCACCCCTTGCCTCTCCAGAGGCACCAGAAGCAGCTCAAAAATTCACTGGGAGTTCAAAGGAGAACAAACACCTGCACTTAGCTCAGCTACAGGAGAAAAATAGCCCCTGGTAGGTTCACAGATCTTTAGAGTCTGTAGTGGGTAAAAGACAACCCAAATAAACTGGCCCCAGAAAACCAGGGCTGAGCTCCATGGCTGTGATCTCAGACCTCCCAGGGACATTTGGACAGTGCCCAGCCGAGCTGGGGGTGAAGCCTGCAGATTCCCCAAGCTCCTTATCTTTGTTCCAGATTAGCATTGGTCCCTAAACCAGAGGAAGAACCATCTGACACCCCTGCCCTTCTCTGCTGGGCAGGGAGAGGTGCCCAGCACACATGGTCACACTCCCAACATGTTTTCACCCCCAGCCCTCCAACACCAACTTTTCAAACCAAGGCCTTACTTCTCCTTCACTTTCCTGATCCTCAGCATTCCTGACCCAATCCAGACCAAATCCAGGCACTGCTGCATTGCAATCAATACAGATGCTAATCATGAGCAGCTCTCAGATAACCACTGGCTGAAGTGTATGCAGGCAAATATTCCAGTGATCCCTTGCCAATGATCAATACACACAGAAAAATCAGCTCAGAAATTTGAAGAGACAAAAAAAAAAATCAGGAGAGAGGTTAATCTGTGCTGAATAATTTATGGACTCCAGTGGAGGCTTTGCTGGGTGGGAGCAGCTACAGCTCCCAGCCATGAAAAGAGCTGGGGTTGCCAAAGAAAAATACACAAGGATGGATTCAACGTTTCACACTGCTGGAGCTAAATATCCCCAAACCCACCCCAGCACTGCTGCCTGTCCTGCTGCAAGGTCAGCAAGAGACACCCAGCATGGGAGAGGACAAATTCATGACCAGTTTACAGAGGTGCAGATTTTTCCTGCTTCAGGAGGGTGCAGGAGGGATAAGGAATCAGAGTTCCTGGGCTGCCCTTCCCCAGGGACAGGGATTTGGCTTTGCTGCATCCCTGCAGCCCAGCTCCAGCCCCCTGTGCATCCCTGGCTCTCTGCACCCCCTGCCCAAAGCTGTGGCTCCAGGTAAAACCTCCTCCAGGCTTTAAGGAAGAGCCCAAATTACCTCTTAGCACACCCCAGGACTAATTACACATGTTCTGCTAAGCCTCCCACTCGCCCCTGGTCAGGCAAAAGCTTTTCCCAGCACTCCTTGGAGACAGCAGCCCAGCAGCAGGGATGTTAGAGACCTGCAGGCACAGACCAGGATTGCTGGCACCACTCAGTCCTCCCCTGGCACAGCAGCTCTGACCCCTGGTGACACCACATTAACCCATCTCTTGCTGGGCTGCACCAAGGTGCCAGTGCTGGCCGGCCAAAGGGACAGAGGGGACGTGGATCATCCCCCAGCCCTGCCTCCACTCACCCAGCCCAGCAGCATGGACCTGAGCACTTGGTGTGGGTGTCCAGCATGGAAAATATCCCCAAAGGCAGGTAGAGCACAGTGCTCTGGGAGCTGGGGACAGCTCCTGGGACACAGAGCAGGGCAAGGTGAGCAGCCCCAGCCCGGCTCATTTCCCATCTCAGCTGCCAAGGGGAGAGACCGAGCTGCTGTTCCCAGGCATCCCAGGGGACACATCCAAATCCACGGCAGGAGAGGAGTTCTCATCACTGCCAAGTGACGTGGAAGCTCCCAGGCTCCTGGCAGAGGCAAAATACTCCAGGGATACAGCAAAATACTGGCCAGAGTCACTCGCAGAGGGAAACGGGTCCTGCAGAACCAGCCCTCCCTAAACAACCACCAGGAGGTTTGTCATTAAAAAACACAAACAAGAACCACACAACAACAACAACAACAGAACCCTCCCAGCCATTAACTCCTTTCATCCTTGAGTACACGGGCATTATTTAGCACGTCATTCCCATCCCTTTGAGGGGATACTGCCTCTTGCATTAGAATCGGGATTTATATCTATATTTTTAAAGTTAATTAGTTAGGAGTTAATTCCATTCATTAATTCTAAATGCTGCAGGGGCTGGGTTGGGTTTTTTTTGTTTTTTCTCCAGGGCTGTTGGTTTTTTCACTCCCTTCCCAGCATGACTCATTATATGGCCAATGCTGGCTTAGCATCTCCCAAAACACCTGCCCAGACCCCGAGGCAGCTTCAGGCTCTTCTTGATTTATAACCCATCTAATTTGCAATTTCCCTGGTAGTTGCCCTCCACTTGGGATGTCTCAGAGGAGGGGAGAAAACCTTATGAGGTGACAGAAGGAAGGCAGCAGTGTCAGCTCAGTAATAACAGAACAGCATCAGCAGAGGCACAGGGCCCACTGTTAGCTTCTCCCTCTTTTTCCATCTAATATTGGCCCCTCTTGGAGACTCTCTCCCTGTGTTCTACCCCATGGCAGAAAGAGCCAGTTCCTCAGTGGGAAGTGCCTCCAGCAGCAGCAAATCTCCCCACAGGTCCCCAGGTCACCCCCAGCACCTCCTGAGGAGGGACAACTTGGGGGCCACCGAGGACAAGGGATGCAGCTTCCACCTGGCAGCCTTGTGGAGAGGCAAGGAGGGAGGGAGGAAGGAAGCACAGTCACTGCTCAGACCACACCAGCAAAGCCCTGGGGGCTGAGTGCAGCCATGCACGGTGGGAAGAGCCAGTGACCTGCAGGACACCTGCATCCTGCAGCCACATGGCCACCAGCCCAGCAGGGAGCATCCCTGGGGAATGGGGAGGCAAAGGGAGCTTTCCCCTGGCCAGCCCCAGCCAGGTGCCAGGGGGCACAGGTGATGCTGTGTGCTGGCAGCAGGGAACCATTCTGCTCACATCCAGCACTGCAGCCACAGGGCAGAGCCCTGCTCCACATCAGCTCCATGTAAAGCATCACTTTACACCAGTCCTTCCCACTTCCCTGGGATGTAGAAGGGTGGGATCTCTCCAAGCCACAACGCTGGTGCAGGACACCACCAGCACTGTCTGAGACACAGGTGGGCAAAGAGCATCCCCAGCCTTTCCAGACCTGGTGCTTTCACCCAGGACCTCGATGAAACCCAGCACCCACCTCTGCAGCTCCTTCAGGGAGACTGTGACCCTCAGGCTGTGTCCCAGCATGAAGAGGGCAGCCAGGATGTCAGCCCACTGCACCATCTCACCCAGAGGGCCTCCCTTCAGCACCCGCGGGCTGAAAACATCCCCGGACTCCTCTGTCAGGAAGCCAATGTGGATCAAGATCTGCAGAGACAAGGACAGGGCTCAGCTCTGGGGAAAGGGACAATTTGGGTTTTCCAGCCCAGAATGACTCATGGTCCCTGATTCCCCTCAGCCCCTCTGCAGGCTGTGATCACTCAGGGAGCTCAGTCAGGTGTGCAGACAAATGACCCATGTCCAGTTAGCACAGACCCCGTGGTCAGAGCTTGGCAGCTCCCTGTGACGGCCACTCTGTGTCCTGGGGCCTGGCTCGTGTTCTCCATGTCCATCACACTTTGAACCATGGGCTGGAGCTGGATTTCCCAGCACACAGGAGCAGGTAAAGGCACAACAACAACACCCACAGGAGGGCCAGGAGCCTCAGAGGAGTGTCAGACTCCAGTGGCAGCTGGACACCACCTCCACCCACCAAAACCCATTTCCAAAATCCACCCCATTGCTCAGCAACACCAGTCCTGCCACATCCCAAATACCTGTGGGGTCATGTCATGGACAACAGGCCAACCCTCTGAGTTTCCCCCCAGCTGTGCCAGGCTCAGTTTCCCCCTCTGGCCCCCGAGAATCTCCGTACGTGTTTCTGGTCCCGCTGCCGTCCCGCCAGCTTCTGCTCGAGGCGCCGCGCCGCCCGCAGCCACTGCTGGGCCAGGTGCCGGATCCTCTTCTTCATGAAGCTCAGGGACTCCTTCCCTGTGCCAATGAGCTCCAGCAGGCGAGCCAGGTCCCTCCTGAAGGCTGCCTAGGGAAGAAGCACGCTCTGCACGGTGAGTGTAGGGAAAGCAGCTGCCAGAGGAGCCTCTGGGCTGCCCCGCGGCATTGGGGAGTTTGTCCATCTCAGCAGAGCTGATCTGAGCCCTTCCTGCTCCCCTGGAGCTGTCACAGCTCCTCCACTTCATGCCCCAAATCCCAGAGGGATCCCACTGCACCCAGCTCTCATGAGAGCCCAGACTCCTCAGCAGAGGAAAGGCACAGACACGCTGGAGTGGGTGCAGGGGAGACACAGAAATGATCAGAGGGATGAAGCATCTCTGCTGTGGAGACAGACTGAGGGAGCTGGGGATGATCAGCCTGGACAAGAGAAGGCTCCAGAGAGATCTCCTTGCAACCTTTCAGTTTTTACAGGGGCTCATAAAAAGACATTTTAGCAAGGCCTGTTGCAACAGGACAAGCAGTGACGGCTTTAAACTAAGAGAGTCGACTCAGACTAGATGTAAAGAGGAAACTTTTCATAGTGAGGGCGATAATACACTGGCACAGAGAGCTGGTGGATGCTCCATCCCTTGAAACATTCAATGCCAGGTTGGGCAGGGCTTGGAAGAACCTGTTCTACTGCAAGGTGTCCCTGCCCATAAAGATCCCTCCTGATCCCAGCCATCCTGTCATTCTGTGAAAGCCCACGAGAGGCATCACAGCCCTGCTGACACTGAATATTTATTTCCAGCAGCCTCAATGCCAATGCCTCCCCCAAAAACCCCTGAAGCCGGGCTGGGCCCACCTTACCTGTGCCCGTGGCTTTGGTGGCGGTGAGGGCACGGCCGCCGTCCTGTTCCGCCAGGGCAGGGGGGGACAGAACCACTCGACCTCGCTGAGGTAGATGAGGAAGGAGCACTCGGTGCCATCCACGCCAAAAAACGCATAGCAGGGGTCAGAGGTCCAGCGGGCCCTCATCCACTGCATGGGGCAAAGAAACACATGGAGAGGTGCCAGCCCTGCCAGCTGCCCCTGCTGTGGAAATCCTCTGTTCTCCATCCCTTCCCTCTGTCTGGGAGTGTCCGAGGTTACAATGTAAAGATGTGCCCAAAAGTTTGTATTCTGTCACCATCTGTTAAACCAGGTGGGGCAGTGATCCTTATCTCTGTGGGAGATATCCTCTGCTAATGGGCCAGCTGTTAAAAACCAGCTGGGGCAGTGCTCTTTATCTTTTCACAACCCATCCTCCCTGCAGGAGATATCTCCTGTTAATGGCCATTGAGTCCCACTGCATGATGATAAAATTACATCATCCCATTGGGAGATGCTCCAGCCAGTGGGAGGGGCCAAATATTTCCTACCTAGATAAAAAATCTGAGATTTGGAACACAAAAGCAGCCCTTACTCACTGGTTTCCAGAGGACAAGAGCCATCAGATCTTTCTGCAGGATCACTACTTCAACCAGATCACTTCACCTGGACTGCTACCACCACCCTAACCAGGGGGTGTCAGGTTGTATTCTGTCTCTGTCAGTGGTTTTTCTTTTGTACTATTGCATGTATTTTATTTTTCTCTTTTTTCCTATTAAATTGCATTTCTGACTTGGAGTGTCTCACTGGTTTTGCTTTCAAAACCATTACAGGGAGATAAAAATGAAGGGTGGCAAAAGGGCTGCAAACCCAGCCCCAGTGCACGGGGCTGATGTTCATCCACTCATTGCCTCCAGGGGATGCAGGGCAGAGGAAGAGCCAGGAGGGTTTGCTGGGGGCTCCTTGGATTTTTAGCACTGGTTCCAGCCTGCCCTGGGGGCACAGCCACTGATGCCCAGGAAATGATGCAGCACAGGGATTTCTTGTGGCTGGCTTGGCTGGGGAGCTGCTGATCTCATTGCCCCTGGGGCAGCAGGGCAGGGTGACAAATCTGCCAGCAGTCCCCAGGGATGATTTCACACAGAGGAGAATAACCAGGGACCAGAGCAGCAATTTATCATCCCTCACAATGGCTCTTGCAAGCCTCTTCCTAATTCAACTACAGAAACAAATCTGCTCAGGGACAGGTTGCTGTGCCCAATCTGTAAAGCACAGCAATCACCAGGAGGGGAGATGGGATTACAGCCTTCCACAATTGCATTACATCCTGAATTTACTCAAATGGTGGAAGGAAAGGATGGCTAACACCCGTGAAAGTGAAAAATCCAGCCCCCTCCAATATAATTTTCTTATACCCTTCAACATCCTTCCAGGGAGACTGAGCCCTGCAGAAGCCTGAGCTCGAAGCAGGTTGGGAAGAGGAAGGAAAAGGGCAATGCTTTTAATTAGTTGATGGAAATATGCTCTCTGACAAAGCCATCATGCTCTGGGCCAAGTGCCAGGCTGGATTCTGGTGTGAAGAGCAGGTTGGGTCAGGCAGGACATCTGATTTGAGATGGAGGTCCTGGCCTGAACAAGGTGCTGCTCTGAGCAGTGCTGGGCTTGTGCCCCAGGCACCAAGGAATGCTCCAGGTATTCAGAGATGATGTGACAAGGCTTCCTCCTCACTGTGCTCCTGGCCCTGAACACACAAATGCAGGCAGGGACAGCTGCAGGCAGAGGTGGCCTCACAGCTTGTTCTGTGGCTTCAGTGCTTTGTACCTCTCCAGCTAAAGGTACATTTGGGGAGGGCATTATTGGGGGAAAACAATCCCATTTCTGTGGCAAAGACTGCCAGAGAAGGCTGGACACCTCCCTTGTGTTTAGTCTTCAAAGCACAGCCTTGTTTTGCTTTCCACACCTTTGGCTCTGCTCCTCCTCCTTCAACGGGCTGCACCTTTCCAATATTCCAAACATTTTATTCTGGAAAACATCCAGTTCCCATTGCCCTTCCCAGGGTCACTGCTTTGGGCCCTTCCCCTCCCAGCAGTTTCCATCCCAGCTGGAGACCCCCTCCCACACAGGGAACCCCAACTCACCTCCACCTTCCCAGCACAGTCGGGGAACTTGGGGTCCCTGGGCACCTCACACTGATCCCTCCTGCCTTCCATCACTGCAGAGAGACAATTTGGGCATGGGGAGAGCTGGGACATGACAGAGGAGCAGCTGGAAATGCTGTGAGGAGATTGGGATGGGATGGGATGGGATGGGATGGGATGGGATGGGATGGGATGGGATGGGATGGGATGGGATGGGATGGGATGGGATGGGATGGGATGGGATGGGATGGGGCTGGCAGCCCTCAGGCATGTTCACTGGTGCCACAGCTGGGCTGGCAGACAGCCCCACCCCACTGGATGGAGGAGGACATCAAGATGTGAAGAATCTTCAGCATCCTTCCCAAATCAGGAAAGCAACAGAGGAAACCACCCTGCTATAATGCTGGGAACATTCTCTTTTCCTAAATCTCAGCAGGTCCATTTCCTGCATTTCCCTGTGCCCTCTGCCTGGTCCAGACCCCAAGTTCCATCTATCCCCACTCTTGCAAGCAGGCTGCAGGATCTAGGGAAGTGCTTTACACTGTAAACTTGCAATAAAAACTGTCCAGCTGAGCTGCTGGAAGAAGACTCAGCCCCCAGGGTGAGTTCCAGAATAAGCCATAAAGTGGCTAAAAAGGTATCAGAATCTTTTCTCCCTTCATGGTTGGGTCAATAAAAACCACCACACCTTTTCTAAGCCCTCCTTTGCCCATAATTGAAAAGTATGAGGTGCAGGAGGCAGTGGAAGGATCTTCTGCCTAAACCCCAAGAACCACACAGGCACGTGGGGAAACATCTGCAGAGCCCAGCTGCCCCCCAGCAGTGCCACAGTGGGATGGGAATGTCTCTCCTGGTGCTGAATCCCAGTCCCTGTGAATCTGGATCCAAACCACCAAATTTTTCTATCCAGGTGCTTGTGTTGGCACTGCTACTCACCTTTAATTTTGCATTTAATTCCCTGGCATTTATTCCTGACAGCCATTCAGATTTGTCACCACTCATCCCCTTGGCAGGCACAAGTTTCCCAGTAAGGCAGCTTCAAGATCAGCCTCCATTTCTGGGACTTTTACCAAATTTGTCATGGTTGGATCTTCCCATGGGGCACAACAAAACACACTCAGGGGTTTTGGGGCACGGGGACCCCCAGGGTCACTCACCTTTCCCATTCAGGAGGCTGTTCCGGAGAATCTGATCCACCTTTATTGCAATGTCTGACACGTTCTGAGCTATGGCCTGGATCCTCTCCATCAGCCCAGCTGCTGGCTGGAACCTGGGAAAGAAACCAAATCAACCCTGAGAACTCCATGGCTCCCAGTGGTGACACTCAGAGTGAAATCCATGCCCTTGGAAGCTGTCAGCAGGTTGAACTTAGCTCCAGGATGAAACATGGGAATGCCTGGTGCAGCATTTAACAGGAGAAGTCATCACTGCCTTCCAGGAAGTTTGATTGAAAACTTGTTTAAATCAGTATTTTATACATATTCTGCCATTTTTTGCAGTGTGCTGTTAAACATGGATCCACCTGTGCATTTTATGTGGGGAAAATATTAAACAGACTGGCAAAAAAACCTTTTTTTCTTATTTCCGATGTGCTGTGTTTGAAAATCCTCTGCTGTGATTATTGGCTTTGCAGTAGGAAGCTGTGCTGGGGGAAAAAAGGTGAAAAAGAATAAAAATACAGAGAAAAGAAGATAAAACTGAGGAGGGCTGAGGAACTTTGTGGGCTTGGAGCAGAGTGATGAAAAACACACAGGACCAAAGGTGGGGATCAGTTCCCCTCTTAAGGAACGAGTGACAGGACAAGACAAAACAGCCTCAAGTTGTACCTGGGGAGGTTTGGATTGGATAGCAGGAAAAATTTCTTCACTGAAAGTGAGGCCAGGCATTGGAACAGCCTGCCCAGGGAAGCAGTGGAATCATCACCCTGGAAGTGTCCAAGAAATGCCCAGATGTGGTTCTTAGGGACAGGGGTTAGTGATGGGCTTGGCAGTGCTGGGTTAGAGGCTGGACTCGATGATAGCAGAGGTGTTTCCCAACCTCAGTGGCTGTGAGACTCAGGTGAGTGCATTTCCAGGACCCCAGGAGGAGCAGCAGTGCAGGACAGGGAGCCAGGGCTGAGCTGGGCACTGCAGCCCCAGCAAAGCCCACAGCACCTTCCACCAGGGCTCGAGCTCAGACCCCAGCAGCTGGGACAGCTGCACATGGAATCCAGCCTGGAATCACCACTGTCCTGGGTGAACAGCCCCATGGAACTCATCTAAGGAGCACCTTGTGTGCACAGGGAAACAGAGCCCTGTAAAGAGGCTGGGGCTCCATTAAAACCTGCAATAACCTGGAAAAAGGCAAAGAGAACTCCTTCCATCAGCAGTGGAGCCCTGCCAGGCTTGACAAGGAGCAAGCCCTCCTGCTCCACCACCTCTCCTGCCACTTCCACCACAAACAGCCACCACATCTCAACCAGTTATCCCAGTAAATAATTTCCCCTTCTGCAGCCTTTGGGTTCTAAGTTTCCCCCCCTGCTGCCACCGAGGTCGTTACAATGCAAGGGAATGTCACATGTAGTGAGCAAAACCAAAAGGGCTACCTTGAATACTCGTGGCACAAAAAATATGTGCTGATGTCAGGCCCTTCGTGGTGAAGTTTTATGTTTGTTCTCCAGCAGATCAGTGAACCTGAAGGCTGGGATTTAAAGTACCTCTGTCCTCAAGGCTAAAAAAATCCTGGTTTTATGAACCGACACTGCTTCGGCTGTTGATTTAAAGTCCATTTGCCAGCAGCGAGCAGCCCACATTTTTCCTTCTGGCATGGTTTACAACCATCAATATTCAGGCTGCATATCTCCACAGGGAGCCACTGATCTTGGGCTTTTAAGAAATAATAATTAAATGCAGAGGACACCATTGCCCCCGAGTCACTTCCAACCTTTGCAGAGAATAAACCCCAGGTATCCTGCTGTAACTGCTGCAGCAGGCAGGCTGCTCGTGAGGCCCTGGGAAAATATGGGCACAAAAACAACCTCAGATAAGCTCTGCTGGTCAGCATGGCTCTGAGGAGATAAAATTGTCCTGGTCTGAAAGCTCACAAACCCCTGTTTCTGCAACCCTTTTCCCACCAGCAAGCAGCCATCAGACCCTATGGGTGATGCAGAGGCACTCAGTAAACACCTGGCATGGGAAATTTAGGAGGAAACATCACATGGATGCAGTGAATTTAGAGCCAGTGGGCCCAAACTGCTGTTTTCCACAGGAAAAGGATGTGGGCTTGGTGAAGATGCTCCCATCACTCATGGAAAGGAGAAAGGATGAGCACAGCCACAGCAGCAGTGCTCTCACCCTTCAGAGCACTTGGATTAGCTCAGTCTGGCTTCTGCCTCCTCCCAGAACCTATCCCAATCCTCACATGCTCCCAAACACCCCAGGAGCCAGGTGAGCCTCAAAACCCAACAGCAGCCTCAGTCCCCACCTCCTCAGCAATGACCTCCAGAGCTCAGCTCAGCCAGGGCTCAGCACTGGGCAGCCACAAAAATGCTCCAACAAAAACCAGGATCATTATCCTAAATAAATGGCTTTCTGCCAGCTCAGCCCTGCAGCCAGCCTGAGTCCTGCCAGGCAGCAGTGCTGGGTGATGGAGCTGGCCCAGGCTCTTGTGAAGACACAAAGATTTCCCCTCAAAGCCCTTGGATGCAAAATGTATTTCTGAGCATTCAGAAATACATCTGGAGGACTCCAGTTCTCCAAACAATCCAGGCATTACATGAACATCACAAAACACAGGGGATTACTGTAAAATGACACTAAAAATGCCCACCATGACCCTTGGAACATAGGAAAGCAGAGGGATAAAGGCAGAAAAGTCCCTTTGAAACACAGAGCCAGGCTCAGATCTGCCATGCTCCTCACCCTTGCATGTTGAACTGGCTGCCTCCAAAGCCTGGTGACTCTGAGCAAGGGATTTCATGCCTGGGGAGAAGAGGCACGCTCCCAGGTGAGAGAGCTGACAGTCCCAGGGTTTGTATCTGCTGGGAACGAGGCCATCAGGGGAGCAGCAAATCTCATGTAAGGCATTAAGGAGGTGACAAGCAGGTTAAGCATAAGTTACATCAACTATCAGCACAGCGATTTGTCACCCAGGCAGGGGACAAGAAAACAAGGTGTTTAAAGGTGCATCTCCTACGTGCAGAGGTTCTGTGTGCCTGGCAGGAGTTTGAAGCTTCGTTGTTGGTAACTGGAGACACCAGGCAGGACAAGGTAAGAGGTTTGTTCTGCTCAGGGATAACTCAGCAGAGCAGGAATATCCCACCACATGGTTGTATCCAGGACGGCCAGCCCAGTGGAAAAAAAAATCTCCTTTCTTCCAGCACCAGCACTGCCCAGGGAGAAGCTTTTTGCCTTTTCCCTCCTTGCTTTTTAAATTTTTCCACAGCGACACACTAAATGCCACCAAAACGGGCTGGCACTGTGCCAGCTATTGAAACAACACTAAATTACCATGGCTTTTCTAGAACAATTTTTTCCCTGGGACCTTAAAACCGTTTACTACAGCAAATACAGTACTTTTACTCCTAACCAGCAATATAGATTTCGTCTTTATTATTTTCAGATTTATATTTCCCCCTGTTGATTAAGATTCAGATCACACTGTGCCTTATAATGCTCTGTATACAGTATTCATCTCCTTTCAAAAACTGCTATTAAGATGTATCTTTCCCCACTGACAGATCATTTGCCATAGAATATAGCCGGAGGTTGGGTTTTCCGTCACTTTTTTATGCATTAATTTGGTTCCCTTCACTTTGCTCTTGTCCCCAGCTCCGTAGCACCAGCTTGGTTTCAGCCTGTTTATCCCTTTACAAGCCACTGTATTTTTATTGCCTTTTATAAAAGTGGCATTATGAAAAGATGAATCTCTTTCTCTTTGTGTGTTGTCTTCATAATACAAGCCCTAAACATATTTGCTTGCTCATCCGATATTTCTTGCTATTAACTTGTGAAAGCCGTGGCTTTGGGAAGACCAATACAGATGGAGAAAAGCAGATGTTCTGAAGATAATACATCAACAAATTCAGCATTTGCACAGAGCAGTTTACCAAAGGATTTCCACTTGCTCACATCCAGTGTCTGTGCTGACATTTGACACTTTAAATATTTTTTTAAGTTTTTGCCCAAACCCAGAGCAGAGCAGAAAGCAGCAGGGCTGGGGCTGAGCTCTCGCTGTTCCACTGCTCTGGGGACACAAATCACATCCAGCCCCACAAGTCTCCAGGACAGGGAGCTGAAATCCCACAGGCAGCACTGATGGCCGAGGGAAAAGGATCTTTCCTGACCTCCTGGCTCCTGCTGAGCTTGTGAGGTGTTGTTAAAACAGCTGGGATGTCTCAGGAGAAATGAGCCCCAAGGGCATCTCCAGCAGGTCACCCTGAGGGCTCAGGCTGCTCTTCCCATCCATCCATCTGTCCCTTCATCCCCAACTCTGTCAAGTCACCAGCTTGGTGGCTGGAAACCTGAGGGGTCCCAGGGATATGGGGAAAAGCCTTCATCCAAGTGCTGCATAAATAAAAAAAGTTATTTAAATCTCCAGGAGATGGAGAAATTAAAAACTTTGCTTCACTAACATAAGAGAATACAAGTAAAACCCATCCATGCTGAAGGAAAAACATTTTTGGGAGACCCATGCCCTTGTGTGTATCTCCACATCTTCTCTGAGATGGCTTGCATCCAAAAATCCAGAAGCCAGGGCTGCCCATGTGGGGGAGGGCAGGACACAGGCACAGGGGGATTACTGGGGGGCTGAAGCTCTGCCTAAATTTGTGTCACAGTCCCCTGACAGCAGTGACCCCAGCACAGGTGGTGCAGCAGCAGAGGCAGCAGTGGCCAGGCTCAGCTGTGCAGTTTATATTTATTGGCCATGTAATCCTGGGTTTAATCCTCATCCGTGCTGCTCCCCTGAGCTTGGATGAGCAGCCCTGGGCTGAGCTGCTGCTCCTTGTGGTGGGAGGGCAGCACACCTGGTGTGGGCAGGGAGGGTTCCAGGTCCTGCCCCACCTGGGAAAGGCTCAGACCCCAGGGGCACAGCCCCAAAGCTCTGCTTATGATCAGCGTGGCAGAAATTTAGAGTCACACTGGAGGAGACAAGTGCAGGGGCTTTGCTCCCCCTGGACTCTGCCAGGTCACCCAGATCCTTTCCTGACACTGGACAGGGACAGGGATGTGGCACCATACCTCTGAGAAGTGGGTTTATCCTTCACAGCTGCTCCTGCCAGTCAACTGGCTGAGAAATTAAAATGAAATAAAAGTATTTTCTAAATAATCAGAGGATAGTGTTTACTCCCAGTGCAATTTCTGGGGTCTCTGTACATCCCAATGTTTTCCACCTCAGGGTGACACAAACAGCTCAGTCTCCCCTCCATGAACACCTGGATAAAGACCTGAGTTCACTCTGGCCATGGTTGTGCTCACTGGGAATTCACCCTGGGAAAATATCCCACAGAACTTGACTTGGGATGGGAGCATTCCTTGGAAACTCATTTGAAGCAAATACCAGATGATGCATGAGCAGAGCCTGATTGAACACCAAGTTACATAATAAATCACATAATAAATACAAGAGCATTTAACTCACTAAAGCACTTCCATTTATTTTCATTTCAGTTGATTGTTGGTGATATTTCTCACACAAATACTCTTCTAAGAAACCCTGAGCTAACCCAAAGCCCACGGCTGCACAGCCCAGGGGAGGACACTGACATTTCAGTGAGCTGACAATAAACTTCATGAAAAAAATTATGGAAAACAGCTTTGCAATCAAACCCTGTAGCTCACCAGCACAGCCAGCAAAGTCTAACCAACACCATTAATTAAACTATTTTATCAATGCTATAAAGTGCTTTCAGATCTTACCCAAGCTGAACACTGAGCTGAAGCCTCAAGCCCAAATCTTCATTTTCCTCCTGACCCTCAGAGCAGAACTGGGCTGAGCCACAGGCCCAGGCAGCTGTGGGTTTATTTGTGGGAACACAAGGGATCATGAAAAGGAGGGTTATGGGATCACCACTTTGTTGGGGCATAAATCAGATATATTTATCTACAGGCTTGAGAAGCCTGATGCAGGCTGGGAGAAAACACCTTCAGTGAGCTGGGAAGGCATTGCCAACCTCAGTCTTGACTAAGAGGGACCTGCCAAAAACTGACACCAAAACCAGTGGTTTTGATCAGAATCTTTGGGGCAAGATCCATTCCTCAGCCCCCCATTTCCTTAGCCAGCTGTGTGTGTGGTGGTTGTGCTCTGTTTAGTTTTAGCAGGGGTGTTTTGGCAGCCTGTGTTTGCACTGCCCACTACACCCTCCCCACACACCCCTCTCCACTGTGCCCATGCCCCCCAGGCTGGGAACCCCTTGAGTCCATCCCTCTGTTTGCTCCCAGCTGCTCCAAAATCAGGGGATCTGATGGAGGGTAACAGGCTCTGATTTTCCCTGTAGGGTAGAGGCAGCCCCACATCAGCAGCACCCCAGCACTGCCCCTGTACAGCCACCCAAGCAAAACCAAGCATGGCACACAAACACCAGTGCCCTCAGGTGCTCATTCACCAAGAATGAGCCTCATTTGTAATAAAGGAGCCCCTGGTGTGCCAATGCTTTGGCATGACATAAAATAAAAAATTAAATATAATATATAAAAAGTAAATTAAAATAAACAAAATAATCAGAAGGCAAAGCCTGTTGCTGGATTAGGTTCAGCAGATTGAGCAGGAGGTGCTGGGGGAGATGTTGGGAGCAGGAGGGGAGGGTGTGAGTGCCTGGGCATACCTTGGCACCTGTGCTGTCACCATGCTGGTGATGCCCAGCACCACTGGGCTGGGGGGCTCTTCCATGAGGCCACAGCCCTTCTGGAAATGTGGGATGCATGGATGGACCCTGCTCACCTGCACACAGCCACCTCCCTGCTCTCCCTCAGAGAGAAAAGCAATTTATCTCAGCTGCCCAGGCCTGCATTCCCCCATTTAAGTCTCTCCTGATCCTGGTGGGGACTCCAGACCAGCAGTACCCACACTGTGCCATTCCCTCCAGGTAACACTGAAATCATCCAGGGCCAGGCTGGAGACATCCCCAGGAGCTGGCAAGAAACAATCATCACCTCTGCCAGGATGGACTGGGCTGTGGGCCCTGTGAGGGAGATGAGTGCTGGGGAGGAAGGCTCCTGTCTCCTGATGCACCCCTGCTCCTGCAGCAGAGCTCAGCTCAGCAGAACAGCACCCAGCAAAGCCAGGCTGGACACAGGATGGGTCTGACCTCCCTGGGCTGCTCTGAACAGCTTTCACCCCCTCCCCTTGCTGCAGCCCCCCCTGAGCCCCTCCATTTGCCAAGGAGATGGGAGGGGAAGGCACAGAGGGGTCCAGCACTGCTCCAGGCTCACCTGGGCAGCAGGAGACCACAGCATCTGGCAGAGATTTCACTGCAGCCAGCTCACCACCAGCAACAATTCAGGAATTAATAGAGCCAGGCTGGCAGGATGCAGGAACATCATCCATTTAGTGTCATATTGCGAGACTTTTAATTACTGGGGGAATATGGAGTCATGTAATGATTACAAGAACAAATACTTAAAGTGTGTGGAAATTAACTGAGCCTTGGCAGTAATTAAGCTTGAAGATTAATCAGTCGTTAGCAAATAACACCCTTTGCAGTCTAACCAGCATGAGGGGGAGAGGGATGACCAGGGATGGCAGTGCTGCAGACCCCAGCCTTCCCTCTGCCATGTCCCTGTGGGATGAGGTGGGCAGGGCAGCCCAGCTCCTGGAAAAGGGCTTCTCTGAGCTCCAGAAATGCTGGGTTATGGTACCAGGGCTTCTCTGAGCTCCAGAAATGCTGGGTTATGGTACCAGAGCTTCTCTGAGCTCCAGAAATGCTGGGTTGCGGCATCAGAGCTTCTCTCAGCCCCACCACTGCTGGGTTATGGTACCAGGGCTTCTCCAAGCTCCAGAACCGCTGGGTTGTGGTACCAGGGCTTCTCCCAGCCCCAGCATTGCTGAGTTATGGTACCACGGCCTCTCCCAGTCCCAGCATTGCTGGGTTATGGTACCAGAGCTTCTCCCAGCCCCAGAACCGCTGGGTTGTGGTACCAGGGCTTCTCTAAGCCCCAGCAATGCTGGGTTATGGTACCAGCTTGGGCCAGCACTTCACACCCCCTCCTCCCCTCCCTCCCAAGCACTTTTCAGAGAAAGATCAACACTTCCCCTGCAAACTAATGTTTCCCTTGCCCAGTAAACAGCTCTCCAGGAGGCTTCCATAAGTACTCCTAATTTCCTTCCCCTCGGATGATTTACGAGGGTTGCATTCAATTAACAGCAGTATTGATTTTCTGCAGCTGACTGGCAGGCTGCTGGTCCTCGTTAGGGAATCCATCCTTAATCCATCCTTCCCTTCCCAGCCCGGGCAGGGTGCAGGCAGCAGGGAGCCCAGGCAGGGCTGGAGAAGGGATCCAGCAGCCCCTGGGGCTCACAGGTACAGCCTGTGTCCTTATCCCAGCCTGACATCCCACAAAACCCCTGGGCAGCTCTTCTAAGGGGGAGAAAATCAGAGTGGGATATTTGGGTTTTCCAAGAGTTTTATCTAAAGCATTGGGATGAAATGGAAGAAATGGAGGCACCTGTGGAATATTTGATCAGACAGCCCCTAGGGAGCACGAAAGATTTTGGAGCAACATTCAGCTTGGAAGGCTGGGAGGCTTTCCAGGGCAGGCCATTAATTCCACCCCCTATATACAGATTTTCCTTGCACTTTCTGAGGGGTAAAGCCACCCCAGGCCTCTGCTGGAGTGGTACAGGGCTCACAGGTTATTCCATAAAGCTCAGCAAAGCCTTCACCTCCTTCCTCAGCTGGGGCTCTGCAAAACCCAGCCCTCCTGATTCCACTGGAGATCCAGCCTTAAGCAGGAGAGCACTGTGTAAAAACAAGAATTAATCCACTTTTGGGCAACTGGAACCACAAAGCCCACGCTGAGGGAAGGCAGCAGCCATGCCAAGGAGGGATGCTTTGAAGCCTAAAATCCCTTTGAAATTAGCACCCTTTAATTGTATTATCTTTCCCTGACAGCCTCAAGTCGGTCACTGGTGATCAAAGAGACAGAGACAGGGAGGGAAGGAGACAAGCCCTGGTTGGAATCCTGGGGTGCTAAGGAGGAACAGCACCCAGGTGTCTCTGTGGGGCTGCTCTGGCTTCAGGACTCACTGCTGGAGGAGCCCAATCCCACCCCAGCACTGCAGCTGGTTACCCTCAAAGGACAGGGACCTCAGCACCCAGACCCCACAGGGTTCCACACCAGCTGCTTTTGGATTCCCCTGGGATGCTGTACTCAGCTCCAGAGGGCACCCAGAGCTGTGGAACCAGCCCAGAGCCAGCTCTGCTCAGAGCAGGGCAGCTCTGTGCCCTTCCAGCTGCCTTGTGCACCCCTCAGAGGGCAGCAGGGACCAGGACAAGACAAGAAAGGTCACCCTGGATGTGGCAGCACGTGTGGCAGCAGAGGTGGAGCCACTCAGACCTGCTGAGACACAGAAGAGCTGTAACACTCCCAACACATCCACGGGGCTGCAGGGAAGGGAGGGAGCCCTCAGGAAATGCTTTCAGGTTTGGAAAATGCTGCCAGTGCTTCATTAGGGACTGCCACAGCAAAATCCCACCCAGGAGAAGCTCCCTCATGGTGGCTGCTTCACCTGGAGAGGCTCTGCCCCAGAACTGGATCTTCAGAGGCCAGGTGAGAACAAGGGGAGGAGACAGATTTTTTTGGATGCACAATCAAGTCAACAGAATTGATTTTTCTTTAGGGGTGATTTATAAGGAGCAAAAGATGATAAACCCATTGCCCCTGACTTTCCATTTCTGAAAATTAAGACCTCTATAATCTCAACCTTTTGAGCACACACATAAAACCTGAGGCTCCTTTGATGTGGGTCCATCAGCTCCCACCCTCTCTGGTCTCTCCAAGCCATGGCCCTGGATCATCACTCACACAGCAGATCTGAAACACCAAATCCCCACCTGCAGCCATTGCTGCCAGCCCACAGAAACACTTTTAAGTTCTTCTCTTGGCTGCTGGTGTAGAGAAACAAACATCACCTGAAATTACTGGTTCTTTTAACACAAGATTGGCCAAGAAAATCATTAGATGTGAGCAAGTGCCTTCCAGTGGCTGGCTGCAATAGTCCTGTCCACTCCTCTCTGGGATTATTGCTGATCTCATTTGCTTGGGTACCAGCCAGCCATGGAACAACAAAATCCCCAGCACCTACCATGGCTGAGGCAAATTATATTTTCTCAGTGCTGGAAATGCTGCTACATAAAAGGCAGGACCACGCATTCCACGGCTGCCTGTGCCGCTCTAACTCAGGTGTGCAGGCACTGTGGCAGAGCTCAGCCTTTAATTACAGGCTCACTTACTCTGTTTTCCATTACAGGCACAAAAGAGGCTCGTGAGGAAGGCAAGGGAGAGGGATGGAAATGCTGATGGAAACAGGGAAAAGCAGAGTGATGGCAGGAGGTGGAGGTGGGAATGTTATGTGGGATCCAGCAGGATCAGCACAGAATAGGGCAGGGGTGACCCCTGCATGTCACATCCCTGCCATCCACCTCTCCTGTGTCACCCGAGGCTCCACCTGAGCAAAATCCACACTGGCATCTTTTCCACACTGCCAAGTTTGTCCCAAGTGCTGCCCCTGTGGTTTTTCATCTCTGCTCCCCCACCACCAGTTACCATTTGTGCAGCTCTTGGCCTGACACTCACATTAGTATGAGTGAATGTTTAAAGGCTCCCAGAGCACAGGGAAATGTCTCTTCAGTGAATCAGTGTGCCACAACAGGAATGTCTGATGGCATCTCTCATGCTGCCAGCTGAGATGGGCATCACAGCGAGCCAGGACATCATTTTAAGCCTTTCTGCACGTTTTAAACCTTGCTCTACTCTAAGGCTAGCCCTGGATTCCAAACAACCAGCAGCTCCACAGAGCAAGTGTCCTGAGCTCAGGGAGCACACCCCACACACCAGGTGCTGCTCCAGCCCTCAGCAAGTCCCACCTCCAGCTGCAGCACAGCACAGCAGTGCAGACACTGCCACACTGCCAGCTGGGACAGCTGCTTCAGAAATCATGGAGTCATAGAGTATCTCAAGTTAGAACAGACCCACAGCCCCAAAAATCACACAGTGTGCCTGAGAGCATAGTCCAAACTCTGGCAAGCATGGGGCTGTGACCACTAATCCTAAAAATCAGAGTCAGTTCAGAAATCCCAAAAGAAAAGGTTCTAGACATGGCAAAAAGATCTCCCCCAGCCCCATGTCCCCCTGGGCCCCACCATCCCCCCAGAGCAGTTCAGTACATTGGGGTGTCCTGCTCCTGCAAAGCCCCCAGCACTGCTCCACAGGGTCTGACTGACCTGTCCAGAGGGAATCGAGCTTCATCCCCTTTGTGGAAGTCAGTGCTGTTCTCCAGCCTGGCCAGGATGTCCATCCTCTTCATCAGCATCTCCAGCATGTCGCTCATCCTCCGTAGCAGCCCTCGGGACTCCAGCGCGCCCATCACTGCAGCACACAGAGAGCAGCTGAGACAGAGACACAGCCATGGGTGGCACTGACAGAGCCAGAGAGACAGAGCCATGGTGGCACTGACAGAGCCAGAGACACAGCCATGGTGTCACTGACAGAGCCACAGAGACACAGCCATGGTGGCACTGACAGAGCCACAGAGACACAGCCATGGTGGCACTGACAGAGCCAGAACAGCTGAGACACAGCCATGGGTGGCACTGACAGAGCCAGAGACACAGCCATGGGTGGCACTGACAGATCCACAGACACAGCCATGGGTGGCACTGACAGACTCAGAGACACAGCTATGGGTGGCACTGACAGAGCCAGAGACACAGAGCCATGGGTGGCACTGACAGACTCAGAGACACAGCTATGGGTGGCACTGACAGAGCCAGAGACACAGAGCCATGGGTGGCACTGACAGAGCCATAGAGACAGAGCCATGGGTGGCACTGACAGAGCCAGGGCAGCTGAGACAGAGCCATGGTGGCACTGACAGACTCAGAGACACAGCCATGGGTGGCACTGACAGAGCCATAGAGACAGAGCCATGGGTGGCACTGACAGAGCCATAGAGACACAGCTATGGGTGGCACTGACAGACCCAGAGAGACAGAGCCATGGGTGGCACTGACAGAGCCAGAGACACAGCCATGGTGGCACTAACAGACCCACAGACACAGCTATGGGTGGCACTGACAGGCCCACAGAGACACAGCCATGGTGGCACTGACAGACCCCACCCATGGCACCCCCTTCCCCAGCTCCAGCCCCAGAGCTGCCCCTGCTCCTGTGCTCCCAGCCCCAGAGGTGGGCTCAGTGCTGTATGGACCATCTCAGAGCCCTGCTGTCCCCATTGTCCCCTCCCTCTGCCCCACAGCCCCATCCTCCTGCCCAAGCAGGTAAATCCCTGCCCCAATCCAGCTGGGTTCCTCCAGCTCAGGATAACCAGTGGTGATTTCATCCACCCCCCTCACCAGGCATAAACTCCTGACTTCTCCGCCTGATCCAGCCTGTCCTGGGGGCTTATGGCAAACTGACTTTATTCCCAAGCACCACCCAGCCTTTCATTGGACACCTCTATTTCTCACTCTCCACCTAGCCCAGCATCCTGCAGGGGATGCTTAAGGAAAAACATGGGAAACTAATAAAGAAGTGATCTTCCCCCAACACATCCTCCCAGCAGCACTGGATTTTCCTGTTACAGAAAATCAGAAATTTTCTGCCCAAATCTGCAGTGGGGTGGGTGACCCTGCACTGGAAATAGCTCAAGTGCTGCATCTCAACCCCCCCAGCAGGGAAGGCCCCCAGTTCCCAGCTCTATTTAACACAGTTTCCATGGGTTTGCATGGCACTGCCCTGCTGCCACATGGAAAGCACAGGGGGATCCAGGAGCTCCTGGCTCCCAGCTTGATTTGCCATCTAGTGACAGGCAGCCTGAGCCCAGAGCCAGGCAACAGAAAATAAAGCTCCTGTTTCATCTCAGCTCGGCTCATTTCACGTTGGTAATAACTTAATCAGTGCATAATCCCCTGAACCTCTTCTGTTTAGCTTATCTCTGCCCTTGCACTCACATGTGCTTTCCAAGAGGCAGCACAGATTTAATTTAGGGAGCAGCAGGAGCCAGGGGCGCAGCACCAGGAAGGTGAGAGGCTGCTGGGTGTCCTGGGTGGCATTGGGTGGCTATCAGGTGGCCATCAGGTGGCCATCAGGTGGCTATCAGGTGGCCATCAGGTGGCTCTCAGGTGGCCATCAGGTGGCTGTCAGGACTCAGGGACAGACTCCAAAGAGATGCACAACCAGTCTTGCAAAGCCAGAGGGAGTTTGGGATCCCCTACCCCGGCACAGGCAGGGCAATGGGATGGATCAGGGCATCCCAATGGCACTGTGTGTCAGGGACAGCCCTGGCACAGCCTTCCCCTCCCCACAGGAGCTGGCTGAGCACAGCCAACAGCCCTGAGGCCTCACTGTGGGGTCTGGGTGCTTTGGGTGCTCAGAGGAGAGCGGGGCATGGCCGTGCTGGGACCAGGGCACTGTGACATCTCCTGCACAGCTCCATCCCCACTCCCCCAGGAATTCACCCACCCACTCTGCAGGCACAGCTGCCAGGGAAGGCTGCTCTGGCACTGCACATCTGGAGGCTGCAGCCCCTCACTGCTGTGCCAGGCTCTGTCCCCAGGGCTGGGGTGACATCGGATCGCTGCGGCTCTGTCGCACGCGCGGCACACGAACACAGGGATGTGAGCCAGCCCTTAACCCCTGCCAGAAGCTGCCACTGGGCCAGCCAGACCTCACCAAAGGCTGCCTTCCATGCTTGGCTGAGATAATCAGCAGCACATTATTTTTCCTGACACTATCTAACAAAACAGAAGAAACATTGAGAGCGAAAGCGATTCCTCAAAAAAAAAGAGGACAAACCACCATTCATGGAGACTGAAACTGGGCTCTTCCCCAAACATTCACTCAGTTCCATGGCAAGAAGTCAGTGACTTCTGCTTGAATCAGGGGGTGCCAAGGTCCTGTGCAGCTCAGACCTTCCTGGGTGGGTTTGGGAACACAGGAGCCACCCATGCCCATCCCACAGCAAGGTCACCCTGTCCCCTGGGTGATATAAAAGTGACAGCCTGTCCCCTGAAGAGCAGTAGCACTAATGAACCTGCAATTAAAATGTTGTGGGGTTAAAAAAGTGGAATCTTGGTACCTGGAGCTCTGATTGACAAGGGCTGCCCCAAACATAGCTGAGAAAATCAGGAAAAGGCACAGCCAAGGGAAATAGAACAGCTCTGACATGGGCTTAAATCAGAAAATCTACTTAAATCAGAAAATCCACTGTCCATAGACTGAGCCCATTCCAGTGACATCCCCCCCCAGCTGGGCTGTGTTTGTGGGTTGCAGCCCCCAGCACCCTCTGTCCATCCCAGGACTGACCATCCCCCAAATGGGGATCCCTACTCAGAAGTTGCTCCTGCTCTGGCATCCCAGCATGGCCAGAGCTTAGACCTTAAACTCAGTTTTTGAGTGAGACAGTGATTACTGACCCCTCTTGGACGCTCCTGTGCTGCAGTGGGTGAGGCTGGAGGTCAGGAAAAGGATCTGACCCAACCCCTACAGCTGGCCAGAAAAACTGAAACCACAGCCACCAGATTCCCATGGGTGGAATCCATCCTGGCCTGGGGATCTGGATCCCAGCTCCTTTGGGGGGGTCAGATTGTGATGGTTTGCTAGGAAGACACAAGGACTGTGCCTGGGAAGGCAATGGAGATGATGGAGATGGAGATATGGAGATGGAGATTTCCTGGCAGTCTTGGCAAGGATGCCTGCTCCAAGACTTTACCACAGGCTCCAGCTCTGCACCCCACCACCAGCCTGGCCCCTGACATTCCCACTGGTTTCCCTGAATTTCCCTGAGATCTCCCCTCCTGTCACTGCCACCATGCAACTCCCAGCTGGTTTTGAGCCATTGCAAGATGCTTTCCAACAGCAAAGCTCTGAGCTTTGCTGTCAACAGTGAGCCAAGATATTCCTTCTCAAATAAAGAAATTTTAAAATTCCAAATACTAAGTAAAAATAGTAATTAAAAAAAAAAAAATCCCAGCTTTCCCTGCATGATCTTTTGGGGCAGCCAGCCAGAAAGCAGAGCTGTGGCAGAACACATCTCCCCCAGCCCTCCCCTGGCACTCAGAGATGAAGTCGAAGCTCTTCCGCATCAACACCTCTCTCTTTCTGTTCCTGGTCTTTGTTGTTGTTGTTGTTGTTGTTTTTCCACAGCTTAAGGAAGCAAACAACAACCTGACATTTTTGGCAATGATTATTACATCTCTTGGAAAGTGTGTCTCATTAAAACCAGAAGAAAGGAGGAAAAGTGCTGAAGCGACTCTTTTAAAAATGCAAGAGCCAGGATTAATTTGTTAACCTGAAACGGAGGCTCAGACTCCCACCCAGGGCTGCTCAGCTGCCTGAGCCAGGCACAGGGATCCAGAGGACGGAGGAGATTAAATCCCCAAGGAGACTTTACCCACAGCACTGCAGGCAACCAGGATAAACCCAAACTCCACCTTAACAGCACCAAAACCCAGTAAAACAGCTCTGAAAAATTAAACCCCTTGATTTAAAAAACAAAGCCACCAAGCTGCTAATTAGAAAGGAAAAATATTCTAATTTCCCCTGATAATCAGCAACGATGGGACAGCAAATACAGGTAAACCCAACCGACAGATTAATTGGAGTTTGTTAAAGTATGAAAGGGTTTTGACAGTTTTCCTGAGTGGCAGCCACGCTTTCCAGGCAATCACTGAACTGACAGAGGTTTTCATAGCAGCACTAGGAAATAATGATTGCAATCAATCATATCTTACTGGATTTCATGAGACACGCTGGTAAACACAGCAGAGGGAGGAGAATTATTTATGGGGCTTCTGAAGAGCACACAGCTAAGTAATTGGATGAAATCAGGGGAAAAAAGGAAAGCAGCCCCTAAGGGTGATGTCTTGTGGAAGAAGGAATAGCTTCTCTGTGAAACCAGTGGAATAGTCAACAGCAAATATGCTCAAATTTGGATGGGTTGAAGCCCAAGGGGATTCACTAATGATGCACTTGTCTTTAAAATACCTCCTTGGAGTGAAAGCAGCCGTGAGCAGGCGTCACTCCCTGCCAGTACCTGCCACTGGAACCTCCAGAACAGGAGCCAGGATGAGCATTCAGGGGAATTTTGCTGTGTGTGCCAACATGAATTCAAAGGCGAGGTTCACTGGAACTCGGTGATCCTCGTGGATCCCTCCCAGCTCAGGATATTCTGTGTTTCCACAATTCCCTGAGCAGCTGAGAAAGGAGCATCTCCAGTGCAGGGACACCCTGTCCAGAGGGCAGTCCAGCACAGGGACCTGTGAGGGTGATGAGAAGTGGTGCTGGCAAAGCCCAGGTTGTGCCACAGGGAAAGGAGCAGACAGGAAAGCGTTTCCTTGTGTTTGGGATCCTGAGCACCCTCCAGCACTGCTCACTGCCCTCTCCACCCAGCACTTCCCAAGCACAGAGGAGTGTGCAGGATGTCACCCTGTCACACAGGGATGTTTGGGCTGAGGTGTTCAAAAGGAATTAAACCCCTCAGGAAAATAAAAAGAGCTCTTTGTGGTGCTCCGCTTGTGCTGGTTTCAGCTGGTGTACAGTTAATTTTTTCCCAGTTGGGGCTGTGTTTTGGAATGGTGCTGAGCACAGGGCTGATTTTACAGAGATGTTTTTGTTATTGCTGAGCAGGGCTCACACAGAGCCAAGGCCTTTGCTGCTTTTCACTCTGGCAGGCTGGGGAGGAAGCTGGGGGTGCTTGGGAGGTGGCACAGCCAGGACAGGGGGCCCAGACTGACCAAAGGGATATTCCAGACCCCACGACATCATGGTAAGGGTATAAAAAGGGGGAAGAAAGAGGAAGGGGATTCTGGCATCAGCCAGTGGGTGGTGAGCAATTGCACTGTGCATCACTTGTTTCCTTTTTGTTTTCATCATAATTTACCATTATTAATGTATTTTACCTTATTTTCAATTAATAAACTTTTCTCAACACACAAGTTTTACTCCAATTATTCCTCAGGGATGGGGGAGGAGGGTTGACAGAGTGGGTTTGTGGTGCTTCATTTCCATCTGGGCTTCACCCACCACATACATCCCTTTAGCCACCTGGAGAGACTGAAACCTCCCTGGTGGCAGCTCCCATCCCTGGGTCACTCAGCCCCATCCTGCTCGGGGAGTCCTACCCTGCAACAGCTTTGTGCTGAGAAGATGGGGGAAATACACATTTCCACCCAAACCCAAGTTATCTCAAGGGCAGAGAAAGCCTCTCTTGCCCTCCTGTGGGGAGACCAAGGCACAGCCTCAACCCACATCTCCACAGACCATGAGCAGCACCAAAGCCTCTCCCTGGCATTTAAAGCACAATCCCACACTCCCTTCCCAATATTCATAACCTGTTGGCTGTTGGTCCCCTCCCTTCTCAGACCTGCCACAGCCCTGCCTGGCCATCCCCCAACAGCAAATCCCTGCTGGTCCTGGAGCTCAGAGACAGGGAGATATTGCCTATGTCCATTGAAAATACCAGCTGAATTAATTTCAATCTAAAGCACAATTTACTTTGGTTTTCTCCTTTAAAGGATGACTCCAGGCTACTTAAACCCCTCAAAAGGGCAGCACAGTCTGGAAAGATTTATTGCAGAGGAAAGCAGAGGATCTCCAGTGGGGCTGAGACAGCCCCAGAGCTCAGTGCCCAGCTCTGCAGGGGTACCCAGGGCTGTCCTGGGGATCCCATCCTCCCCTGAGGACACACCCTGGCACTTTCCCAGGGAGCAGAGCCCCAGCCCTTCGATTGTCTGCCCCTCTGATGTTCCTCTATTTACTTTCACTATCGATTTTGATTCAAACAGATTAAAAGACCAAAGAGCCAACTAGCCAAGGACTAACTCTGACACATAATCCATTGCAATCACAGCCCAGAGACCCAGCACTAACAGGAAACAAGAGAGCCCAAGGCCAGGCTCAGGCTGGCAGCAATGGGCACCTCCTGTCTCCATCCTTAGGGGAAGCTGCTCCAGGGACAGACAGGGTCCCACAGGGTGCTGCACCCCTTAGGGGCACCCATTCCCCAGTGGGGTCCCAGCAAATCCACCCACATCTGCCATTAACCTGCTGCAGATTTATCCATTCAAGTTATACAGAGAAAACACAGAGCTGCTTAGCCAGTGGCCCAAAGGAAGGGAGCACCAGGAGGGAGCTGCCCTGGAGCTGGGGGTGCCCAGGAAGCAGCTCAGGGCTGCTGGTGAAGTGGGCACTGAGCAGAGCTCCAGCAGCTCCACGGACCTGCTGCTGAGCCCTGCCAGCAGAGCAGCTCCCTGGGAATCAGCCAAACCAGGCGGCCTTAAGTCACTGCCTGGTAAAGTAGATTATGTCCCACCTGCCTGCTATCACCTCCTGCAGGATTTATCCATGCCCTGGTGCACTGCTGTGTAAATGTGCAGCCTCAGGGCTGTTTTCCCTCACTCTCTCTGCACCTGTGGGCAGGCAGAGCCTGCCAGACCCTCTGTGCCCTGCAGGATTGGTTCCAACACTGCCACAACCCAGCCAGGCAGGACCTGCTGCTGTGGCAGCAGCAATGGCATCCTTTCCCTGGCTCAGGAGAAACCTCTGCAGCCTCTCAGCAGTGCCTGGGGCCATGGCAGCAGGGGGACAAATGTGCTGCAGGAACTCCCTGCTGCCCAAAGCAGCACCAGCAGGTGGGAAATAACCCCACTGAGCCCCAGAAATCCCTCCTGGGGGCCTCACACCACCAGGCACTGCTCTGCCCATCTCACTCCCTGTCACAGCAGAGCCACAGCCCTGGGATCCATCACCAGCAGCTCAGCAGCTGCATCTCTGCCTCCCTCCTGCAGCCCCTGCTCCTCACACTGCAGGTTCCTGCTGGCATCGTGCCCCAGGAGGTTTCCTGGAGGAGGCTGGTGACAGAAAACCCCCCTCAGGTGTCCCTGTCCCAGCCCTGCTGGCTCTGGGGTCTCATTGCTGCCTCCTTCAGCTGCAGAACAGGGTCCTGATGCTTTTGCAGCCATCCAGCTCCCCCTGCCCCTCCATCCCAAAGGAAATCCTGCAGGAACAGCCTGCAGCTCCACCCTAACACGGCTGCTCCCTATTTCCATGCAATAAGAAAAGGCAGGAAAATGAACAATCCACTCACACTGCCAGTCAGGAGCGTTTCATCACTGCAAGGGAGAGCCCAGGGCTGGTTCCCCCCAACTTTTATTACTTCTTATCCCAGCACACACACACCAGAGACCTGATGTTCCCTCTGGGACATGGGGACAGTCCCACCAGTCCTGCCATGAGCTATGACCACAGGTAAAAGCAGCTGGATCATCTCCTCTCCCCCACAGCCCCTAGAGATGGGCTGGGGGAGTTGGGGACCTGGGGGAGAATACACACAACCCCAACATATGTAGCAATTCAGCTTTTATTTCTTTTAATATGAATTTTTAATATGTATTAATTTGTATTTCTTCCTCCTTCTCATCCCCCTTTCACTTTTTCTTTTAAAAAGCAGCAGCAGGGAGTTTTTAGCTGCTTCTCTATTGCCAGCCAGCACTATTTTAAATTGTATTTTAAGCTGTTCTGCAGCACTTCAAACACCTCACACTGCAGGACAGGCTTCCAAATTACAAGATTAACATCGATTTTAAATTGCTTCCTAAAACACAAAGGCTCCAGCACAGGGATGGATCGAGGGCAGCTGCTGCAGCAAAGCCCAGAGGACACCAGAGCTCCTGGGGCAGGGCTGGACCCCACACTGGGCTGGATGCTGTTGGAACTGGGAGCAAACTGGACCCTGGATTTGCAGCTGGGACCCCCAGTTTGAGGGGAGAAGCAGCACACACAGGTCCCACAGGACAGGGACAGCCCCAGAGTGACTCCACAGACCCACAAGCCAGGGACCAACCTTCATCTGGGCTCTGGTGTTTACAAGAGCTGCCTCTCCAAGGGCACCAGCATTTAACTCAGCTGCTTCTCCTAATGCTCCCCATTGCTGATCCAGGGAAAACTGTACCAGCAGGAGTGCCCCATGGATGGCAGGAAAGGAAGGATTCACCCAGCACTTGCACAGCCCTAAACCAGCCAGTGGAAGGCTCCAGAAGGCTCAGCACCACCATCAGTGCTGCAGCCCTGCACACCCAGTGCTCGAGCCCACAGCCACATCACAGCTCCCCAGAAGGTTCAGCTTCAGAAACAGCACAGCTCAATCATTTAACACTTCTAAAATGATCACCCTTTCTCCTTCAGCCAAAAAGATTGGCCAAACAGTGCTGGGCATCCTGCCGCTCTGCTTCCAGGGGCAAATAAATCATCCCCTTCTTCCAAAGGCATCAGTCTCCAGCGAGCCCAGGGGCTGGATCCTGCAGCAGCAGCAGAGCCCAGAGAAAACCCCCAGAGCTGGGGGGCAATGGCAGAGCTGCAGGATGAGCCTCAGCTAATCTCTGCTCAAGCTGAACTGAGCCCTGCTCTCTCGTTTAAGCCAGAGAAACAAATAAATCAATGGGAAAACCCAGCTTTTGCAGAGGCTGCTATGGTTCCCACTGTGCTAGTTTTATTTTCTGAAGTACCTGCTGCCTCCCGGGCTCAGGATGAATTTTGATTTAGGAGTGAAAAGGGGTAATAAAAGAATAACGAGCCATTAACATTCCTCCTGGCCATGGTGGGGTGTAGGCTCATCACAAGTTGATGGAAATGCCATTTGACTTCCTTATGAGCTATAGAGAATCAATTAATTGATTTAATCATTCCCTGGGTGTCCCTGCTTATGGAGATAACAGAGTGCCAGGGCAGCAGGATGCTGCTCCTGCCTCCTCTGACACAGGGCCAGCAGGGAAGGGGCCAGCACACATCACTGCTGCCCCAGTTCAAGATGTGTGAATTCACACTTCCATTTTCCAATAAGTTGGGTGGGCATAATTTTTTTCTTCTCTTTAAGCCTGCAGGCATTCAATTCTGAGCAGTAATTGCATGAAACAGGCACTTCTTCAAGAAGAGACATTTTCCCAGGGTGGATTAAGCCTTAACCACTACAGCAGCAGCCCTGACACTTCCCTTTACCCCTCTGTGCCCTGCAAAGCACCAATCTGCATTTTGCTCCCACAGAAGTGGGCAGGAACCCCCTGTGGCATGTGGAACCCCAGGGATCCCTTTATTTTCACTATTTCAGCAGCTCTCATTTCCCTGAGAAACACCAATTTAATAAGGGCAGTAAAGTCTAACTCTTCCACTTTAAACTCCTTTTCCACAGGTGGGCTGAGGACAGGAGCACAGTGCACACAGCAATGGATGCAGAGCTTGGGGCTGAAGGGGGGACACCAGCAGAAGAAGGAGAGGACACAATGCTTTTAGTCAACCCTCATTTTCTCCACCCAGCCAAAACAATGTTCTGCTCCCAAAAACCTGCAGGTTAAGGACACCCCTGTGTTGGCCATGGGGGTGCAAGCCCAGCACGGTGGAGCCAAGGCACTCGTGGGTGTTGTCACCTCCTTCAAAGAGCCCTTGGGGCAGCTGAGCATCCAGCAGGAGCTGCCAAGAGGCAATGTTTGGGGCAGAAAGCCTCACCCAAGAGGCAATGTTTGGGGCAGAAAGCCTCACCCTGCCTCTGGGCTCTGCCTGGGAAGAGAACAGAGGGAGCTGCCAGAGCTTGGCCTTTCCAGGGGAGCCCCAGAGCCAACCCTGCTGCTCCAGGAGAAATCAAAAGCCCATCAGCTCCCAGCAAAGCTCTTCAGCAAGGAGATGCTCCCAGCACCAGCCAGCTCCACTTGGCACCAACCAGACAACTTCTTACAGCATCAGCTGGCTGCTCCAAGGATTCACGGAGTGGCTTTGGAAGGGAGGGATGCAGAGAGGCTGGAAGTGAGCCCCAAGCACTGAAGAGCTGCCCAGCACGCTCCTCCACAGGGCTTCCCCCTGGCTGGCACCCACAGGCTCCAGGAGAGTCCAATCCAGAAGATGATCCATGCAGGATCTGCAGGTCCCAGCTGGTGCTGAGGAGGTGACACCACACTGACCCACACCTGGGGAAACAGCCTGGACAGCAACCCCACAGGGGAGAGGGGATGGAGAGGGGATGGAGAGGGGATCCTCCTGTGTTTTGAGGGAGTTCTACACAAGCAAACCCTGAGGAAAGACTCGTCTCTCTCCTGGAGCAGCAGCCCAAGGCTCGCTCCAGCACCCGCTGGTGCTGACAGGCTGCTCAGGAGCGCTGCAGCCACCCAGGGCTGCTCAGCACACAACATCAAAACATGACACCAGCAGCCCGGGAGAGGTTCTAACTCACTCAGGAAGAAACTGGGAATAATTAGCACCGAGTTTGCTGAGCAGAGCCTGCCCGGCTCCCTCCCTCCCTGCGCTGTCACTGTCACTTGCTTACACGAGTCTTCACAACTGGTTCTCCTGTCACCTCTGCTGAGCGTTAAAGGCAGCAAGATAAATTTATAACTCACATGACTTCTGGAAAGCAAAGGAACACAAACATCCCTGGAACCACACGTCTGTGGGCTGTGTCTCAGGGAGGCAGCAGTCCAAGCCCTCACTCCCAAGTGCTCTCTCCAGCCAGAGCAGGTAAGAAAAGGGGTCCCCAAAGCCACAGAGCTTTTGGGACAAATTCTGCCAACCCAAGCTCCTGTCAGAACTGTGTGCTCTGCCCAGAGGCAGACTAGGATCAGTCACAAGTGACAGCAACTCAAATTTACAAATGGGTCCTGAAAAATTACCTTTCCCGAGAGAGGGAGGGTGAACACATCTGTGTTTTATTTTACAGCTCTGTGGGGCTGAGCAGCATCTCAGTGCAGCTGAACCAAGCTGTGTCCTCCTCTGCTGCCAGCCCTCACAACGAGAGTGGGTCAGGATCATGGACACAGGTCTGCTCTTCCTCCTCCTCCTCCCCTCCCAGCAGGGCTGACTGCAAGGGGGGATGACAGAGTTACTCAAGCTCACTCTGATCGTTAGCAAATCCGAGCTTGACCTTTCTGCATCCTCTGTGAGAACAAATGGTGATGTTACCTGGCCCTGCTAACCCAGCTGGGACGCTGCTGGAGCAGAAGGAGAAGCAGCAGAGCCGGGAGCACGAGCAAAGGACCCCTCTGAGGAGATCATGTAGGTTCTCACATTTCTATTTGGCCTCTCTGCTCTGCTCCTCAGGGAGCAATCCAAGGCATTGAAATAACAAGAGATCCCGTTGCTTCACGGTGCTGTGGCTCTGGAATGGTGAAAATGCCCTACAAAACCCCCAGCAACCTTCAGACCATCATCTGCAGCACAATTCCCACCCCTCCCCAATATCCCTGCTCTGGAGAGAAACAGAAGCCACAAATACCAAAGCTTACAGCTGTGCTGCACAGCCCTCAGCTCTCCCTCTCTCCTCTTCTGTGTTCACTGATGGAAAAAATCGCTTTAAGCAGGTGAGACTACTGGAACTGGAGCAAGAGACAGCAGCAGAGAGGCAGAGCACTCCAGGAGCTGGAATACTGAGAGGGTTTGAGGAGAACAGGGCAGGATTCCTGCCAGGTGACATTAAACACCATCTCCAGCACAACCTGCCTTGGCTGCAGAGTCCTGTAGCCCAGCATGGCAAAGCAGAGCCATGTGCCCCAGGGCTCAGCTTCCCCATGGTCTGCATGTGCAACAAGACACCCCAAGCCAGCAAAGGGAGGCTTCCACACTTTTTTTTTTTTTTCTTTTCCACATTTATTTTTATTTCCTCCAAAATGAACGTAAATGACCAAATCTTTTGCAGCAGGAGCTGTTCTGTGGTGACCTGCAGTTGTGCTGACTCACAGACCACGGGAAGTCCTGCAGGGGCTGGTGCACTGCTCACCTCCAGACAGATTCCAGGCTGAGTCACCACTGCACAGCTGCAATGTCCCAGTGCTGCAGGACTGGGAAAACCTCTGTTCTATCACCCCATCAGGGTCCACATCCTGCAGCCTGAGATCAGACCCCAAAACACATCTCAGCAACGTGGGACAAGGTGTAACAGCCTCGCAGAGACTGAGCTTCACCCCTCCTTGCTTCTCTTTTCCAGCCTGTGCTCCACAATCAGCTCTCCCCCACCCTTGTCCTGCCTTCATCCCATTCCCACCGATCCTGCTCCCAAAGCAGAGGAGGAAACACAGCACAGGAGCCACAGGAAACGGCTGGAGATGCTGTGGGAGCTCGCTTTGGGGTGGGAAAAGGCAGGTGTTGAGCTCTGCAGCTGAGCAACAGGAAACTCTTGAAAACAGGTTGAAAAGAGTTATGGGAACAGCAAACCCCCACTTCCCAAAGGCAGCAGGATTCAAGGTTTCAGCACCAGAACCCAAGCACAGAGACACCTGTGAGCCACTTCAAATGCTGCTGTCAAAGTCCCAGCAGGGTCAGCTGCAATCAAACCAGACCCTCTCCCAAGAGCCAGCAGCCCAGCACGAGGGCAGAGCTCAGCTCCAGCCCTTTCAGGGCATCAGGACCTGTCCTACACCTCCCCTGGGTTTGCAGCAAATTCCTCCAGCACCTCGTACCCAACCCTGCAGGAATCAACAGCAAGAGGAATCCAAAGGCTTTTGATTCTTTGAACCAGCTCCAGCAGTTGCAGGCAATATTCCAGCCACATCTAATCGCGTTTTAACACTTAATAACCTATTTTTCCCTGCTAATCCCCTGCAGCAGCAACTCCACCAGCAGGATGTACATCCCTCCAAATCCAGCCTGGGGCACAGCCACGGGCTGAGGGAGCATGGCCAAATCCCTCCCAGCACCATGATTACAGAATTTGGTACTTTTTGAGCATCAGCCTCCTGCCCCCTGACTCTGACAGTGAAACAACTGCAAGAAAGCTGCTTGGGGGGAAAAAAGGATCATCAAACATATTAAATTCTATATAGGAGGAGAGAAGAGGGCACAGAAAACTCAATCTCTTGAGTTCAGAGCCCTTCCCAAAGCATCTCCCACATTCAAAATTTATAGACTTCTCCGTTTCCCTTTTTTATCTACATCTTTGTTTGCAGAATAAATTCTCTCAGTGGCCATTTCAAAACAAAGGAACCTTTGTCTGTGTTTACTTGACAGCAGCGGATTAGGATAAAATAACTTGCATTTCAGAAGGAGTTTTTTTATTTATTGTTAAGATGCAAAGCCTCTACTGCAGCGAATCATCAAGCAGAGAATCCATCTGAGGAATGATTTCTGGCACACACCAAGAAACTTGGCTTTGGGAGAGAATCTCCAAGAAAGGTATTCACATACAAAAATCAAATTCTGAATGGTATTAACTTCTGGACTGTGACATTATCCATTTCTCCTTTTCATGCTCCTGCCTCACATCTATGTTTATTTTGGTTATGATTGGCTGCTTGCACAATTCAGGAGCCAGAAAAGCTCTGGGCAGGGCTGGGGCATTTTCATGTCTCCCTTTGAATTGCAATAGCTGAGGCTCAAGGCTGGGCTGGGCAGGTCACCCAGAGAGAAACAGGAGCATCCTCAGCCCAAGCTGGACCAGGGACCATGAATTTAGCATTCACCCACTGCCCAAAGGATTTTGTGGAGGCAGATGATTTTAAAATAAGTGAATTTTTGACATCCCCCAGCTCTCTGCAGTCACCCCAAGCCTGCAGGCACTGCAGTGCATGGGCAGCTTCTCCTGGGCTGAGTCTGGCAGGACTTGTGGGAGCAAGGAGCAGCACAAACAGCTCAGGAGCTGGGATCAGCCCCAGCAGGGACTGCAGGAGCTGGCACTCACTCACCACAAGCCCACCCCATTTATTCTCCACTGGAGCACATTTATTCTCCTGCTGCACTGCAGGGCACCCACCCCAGAGCACAGGGAGGATTTACAACTTCCCTGCAACATCCATCAATTAATTAATAACGTTCCAAGTGACTTTTCCAGGAGTCCAGGTGGAGCAGGGAGCAGCAGCAGGGACCAGGAGCCCATTCCCAGGAAACACTCAGGCCTGGGCATGGCAAACCTGACCCAGGAGCTCTTCCCAAGCCACTGGCCATGAGCCTGTCCAGGTTTGAGCAGATTCCCATTCCTCATCACACCAAGAGCTCGTCAGCCCAGCACAATTAACCAGCTCCTCTGAGCTCGCCTCCAGCCCAGCTCTGCTGCTGAACAGCAGCCATAACCGCCAGGAATATTTCCTGGGTTTCCCTGGGATCCAGAACACATGTTAATTAAATGCCAGTTTGTTATTCAAACAGACCTTTGGAGAATTCACAGCACTAATAAGCAGCACATCCATTCCTGCCCCCACCCTCCACATTCTGATGTTCATTCCACGCTGCTCCACGTGAGCTCTGCCTCCCCTCGGCCAGGAGACCCCTCTGGATGCCCTCCTCAGCCTCCAAAAGGGGGCTCAGACCTGCCCACAGTCTCCCCTCAGATCTGCAGGGATGGAGCTTCCCCCTGCCCAGCACACCAGGGAGGCTGCCCAGAGCCATCACCCTCCCTGCCTTCTCCATGGGTGGGATGCTGCTCCTCCCAGCCATCAGATCCTCCCCACAGCAGCCACAGCCCCTCCCAGGTGACAGAGGAGGGAGGTCTGTGGTGACACTGGTGACCCTGGCCAGCACATTCCCTGAGGTCTTGGTCCCACTTTGCTTTGGGGGTTACTCCCTCCTGGGAACAGTGACACCCTGGGGCACAGCCAGTCCCTACAAACCAGTGTGAAAAGAGGAAAAGAGGAAAGGCTGAACCCCAAAAGCCTGAACCAGGTGTTGAAGAGTGACAAAAAGCCTCTCAGGGTGTGCCTGCCAAGCTTTGAGGACAAAGGACACAACCTTCCTCCAGCACCTTCCTCCAGAGACAGCAGAGAGGATGCTTTGTGTTTAAAACCAGCGTGTGAGGCCATGAATGAAGCTCATCTTCCCCAATAAGCAGCACAGCAACAGCCAAATGTGCAGCAATTCATCTGGAAGCAATAGTTTGTTTGGCAAAGCCACTGAATATAGGGAAAAAATTGGATTTGCATCGAATTTTTGAGCTTTCTAACAAAGCAGGACTTGCCTTACCCAGTTAGAAAGCTAAGAGACCAAAGCCTTGAAAAAATAGAGGACCTAGGTCATCATTTACTTCTTTTCTTCTTTAAATGAAGAAGTCAGGCATTACCAGAAGCAACATTCAACCTGCATCACCTCAGAGCATCTCTCCCAAGCAGCAAGGCTGTGCTCACAGCCCTCAGCAGAGCCAAAGAGGGTCAGACAAAAGGGTGAACCCATTTACACACCCTGATTTAATCACCTGAACCCCTAAGTATGGAGGGTTTGAGGTGTGAGGGCCTGAAGAAGGAGATTTGTTCTGACCCAGCTGCAGGGCTGTGCTGACACTGCTCCCAGTGAACGAGACAGGCAAGGATGCAGTCAGTGGATTCAAAGGTCTGGGTTAAATTGATGATAAAAACAGAAAAATCCACTCCCAGGCATCCAGAAAGGGGGTGAAGAGCTGAGTAATGGCCTTTTTGCCATTATTGCACCCCAACTTTAGAGCCCTCTGGGTGGTTCCAGATGGTTCTGCAGGTTTCTGGAAACCTTTGGTGCTCTTTGCAGCACAACCTGTGCCACACCTCAGCTGTCCCCACAGCAATCAGTGTCTCTGCCTTTCCTTCAGTTCTCTACAAACTTTCCAGGGACACTGGGGCTCCTCTGGACAGAGCTGTAACAGTGACACCTTTAATTTCAAACCCAGCAATCTTTGCAGAGCCCATCTCCTCACAAGCCAGGTCTGGACAGGTTAGGAGAAGGAGGAGGTCTGGGGATTTCTTCCCACTCTCCTCAAGCTGTTTATTATCCCAAGAAGGAAGAAATCCCCTAAAACCAGACTTCACTCACCAGCCATCCTGGAATGTGTGCTTGGCTTGGGGCAGGAACACAAACACACCTTCCCCATGGACAAGTGCAGAAACACTGAAAATCACTGACCCTGCACCTGCTCCAGGCTGGGCTCACCAGGAAAACACCAGGAAAAGGGTTAAATAGAGCTGGTGATGGGAACAGTGAGGGGAGCAGAGGGGAAGGACTATCAGCCACCACATCCTCCATCCATAGGGAAAACACAAATCCAGCTGCAAATCCATCTCCTGGAAAGTCAGCTAAGCAGTTTGACACCATCCAGCCTCTGGAACCACCACTTCATCCCTCTCCTCCTGTAGGGAAGCAGCTGGCACTTCTTCCAGTGCCCCAAAGAAAGGATTTAATGCTCCAAAATCACATCCTAGGTGGGGCTGTGCTGCTCAAATCCTTCCATGGTTTTGGTACAGAGGAGGAGGAGACCACAGTGGCCTGACCAAGTCCACCTCACCCTGCTCAAGGGAGTTCAAGCTGGGCAGTTCCCTCTGTGCATTTCAGGTGACTGGAATATCAGAGAAAAGCCAGGGGAAGCTCAATCCATGGCAGCAGTGTCCTCCCACAGCAAGGGCAGGACATGACTGTCCCCCCACAGAAGTGCCTCCTGAGCTGACTTCATGTCTTGCCAAAAGAGGTGTTAAGTGCAACATAACACACACTTGCTAAAAATTAGAATATTTCTCTTCTACATTTCTACAAACCTGCATAAAACCAAAAGGCATTTTATTTTCCTTTCCCTAAGGAGGGATTTTCACTCCCTGCAGACCACAAGTGCTCAAACCCACTGAGACCTCCTCCACACATCAGACCAGGGGCAGCCCACACAACCCAGAGCACTGCCAGCTGAGGGGCTGATCCCATTGCTTCCCCATTTTCTGCTGTCAGCAGGGTCAGCATCCACACCCCAGCATCCATCCCTGCTGTCACACCTCTGGATGTTAGCACAGCCAGGTCTGAGCCACACACAAAGCTTCCCTGCCATGGCAAGAGAGGCCAACAGGACCCTGAGCCATCCTGATAATCCCAAAAAATGGCCAGGAAGGACCTGTGGGGACGGAAGGTACAGCTCCATCCTCCTGCCCTCAGCCCAGCTGGGCCATGGAGCTCCCAGGACAGGCTGGCACGGGGCTGTGCTCACCTTCGGTGCGGATGGTGAAGGGGGAGTCCCCCAGGCGCTTGGCTGAGAACTGCCCTCCCAGGGAGGTCATCAGGAAGCACAGGGTGAAAAATCCAATGCCCAGCACGAAAATCCTGTGGGAGAGAAAGCAGAGCTGGAGTAAGGTGTGATGAGGAGCCAGCCCCACCACCCTGTGCCCCAGGGTAATCCCTTTGCACAGCAGCAGGAGATGGTTTGGGTGTCTGGGTTTCTGGGACAATGCCAGCTCCATCCCTGTGGCCCACCCCACGCCGCCCTGGCAGAGCTGGGTGCAGCCCCAGCCCCACCAGCACCTCAGCCCAGCCCAGCCAGACCCACGTGTGCTTCAGCAAGGGACCAAAACACTTCTGCCCCAACCGTGGCACTGAGCAGGGGGGCTGCCTGAGAACCCCTCTGAAATCCCTGCAGCCTGCTCCAAAGGGCAGCCCTTGGGGAATCCTCCACTGCGCTCAGGGGTGGATTTGCATCCTCAGTGGGGAAGCTGAGCCAGACCACAGCTGCCCGTAGGATGCTCTGCCAGGTCCACCCCAACAACCCAGACTGCAGGAACCACAATACACAATACCTGTGTTCCTCTGGGAGAGAGGAATAAAGAAAGACCTTTACCTTCCCTTCCTCTCAAAGGATCTAAAAAAAACCCTTTTAGTTTTTCAAATAAAGCCTTTTGTTCCCCTGTAACTGGGCCACCGGTATTGTCATTGTGTCCCCTGTGCTCAGGGGGACAAGGAGGGACCTGCCCCGGCAGCACTCGTGGGGCCATCCCAGGGAAGTGGCTCCCAGGGGACACACTGGGCAGGATGTCACCTGCACATCACCCCCAGTGAGGGCAGGAGCTCCCAGCACTGCTCCTGCTAAATTCAGGCCAGTGACTCCTTGGGGGTGGCAGGGCTGAAGGCAAGAGCTCTGTGCCAGCCTGGTTGTGCACCAGGGAGTGCAAAGCAGAGTGCTGTGTGCCAAGGGATGGATGTCTGGCCTCATTCCACCGCTCAGAGACGCTGCCATCATCCCTGGGACTCCGTGGAGGTGCAGCAGCCTCCAGCAGACACACGGGAAAAGCCCTGGCAGAGCCACTGCCAGGTGTCAGTGTGACAGCTCCCAGAGCAGCAGCGTGAGCTCAGCCACCAAACCCAGGGGAAATCTCGAGGACGAGACACAGGAAAGACAAGCCCCAGCCTTGTGAAACAACAAGTTTGTCTTTCAACAGGTAAATCCTGAGTGGGACAGGGAGCTGAGGAAGCCCTTGGGATGCCCCCTGGCATCGCTGCCTCTCAGCAGCCCTGAGCCAAAGGGAAGCAAACCACAGAGGACAGCAGCCTCCAACTCTCTTCACAAGCTCACAGCATCCTCCACAGGGCTCAGGAGCTGCACACAGACACAGCACAACCACCCAGGACTTTCCAGGTGCAAAGGAGCCCACAGCTCTCCACTAAGCATTCCTACACAGCTAAAAGGCAGAGGAGTAGGGACCAGCCTTCACCTCCATGCTATGGCCAGCACTGCAATTATCTGCTGCTGGAGAGGGCTAACAAATAAAGTGACCTGCTTCAAAGCCCTCATTAGTGACTGGAGATGTTGTGGAGAGCTCAAGTACCAGGTCAAGCAGCTCAAGAAGGGCTGGGCTTCCCCTGGGGGTTCTAGTGGAGGAGCTCCCAGGGCAGATCCCTACTGTCCCAGCACAGCCTGGCCAGGCTTTCCTTGCCTGGAAAGACTCCAGGGCAAGACATGGCACTCAGAGGAGATCCCATGAGCTCCCTCCCTCCATCCAGGCAGCTCTGACTCTGCTGTCACACACACAGCACACCTGAGCCCAGCCTCACTCAGCAGCCAGCTCAACAATAAAGGGTTTCCTTTACCTGCTCTAGGGGGATCAGCCCTGCTCACAGCAGACAGGCCCCTAAATCCTGCCCACCCCATGGACCAGCCCTGCCCCATCCCCAGTGGATCAGGGGCACCTGGCCATGGGCTCTGGACAAGCAGCACAGCACAGCTCCCCACCCCTGCTCACCTCCCACCTAATCCAGGGGAAAAGGAACACCCTGGGATGGTCAGCACTAATCAGCTCTGCCAGCAGTACACTCAGCACCAGCACAAACCCTCCCTGGCAGCCAGGCCAGAGCTGGCCTGGGAGAGGGGATGCATCACTAAAACTGCCTGACATCCCCATACAGGTATGGCCCAGCTCAGGTCCCTTTAATTTCCAAAAGAGTCACCCTGGAGGGGTGGAAAGCAGTCTCTACAAGATATATAAAGCACTGTGCACTCACTAATCCAGGCTCCCACCCTGTCCCTGGCTATGGGCACAGCTGGTGAGCCCCACGAGCAGTGACAGCAGAGCAGAGCCAGCCCCTCCCCAGCAGGAGCTGATGAACCATCGAGCTGTGGAACCTGCACACAGACACAGCACAGCCCCCTGCCCAAAGCAGACCTGGGAGAAGGGTTTCCAGAGAGCTGTGGTCCAGCTCCAGCAGGGAGGTGATTGTGGAGGCAGCAGAGCGTCCCTGATGCTGCAAAGCAGCGTGGTGTCCCATAAATAGCTGGAGAGAGGGTGATCTGGGGACATTAGTGCACTGCCATTATCACAGCCTGAGCCCAGCGCAGTGCTGCTCTGGGAAAGGCTCTCAGGAACACACTGGAGGGGATTGCTGCCCCCAGCCTGGCTTTGGAGGCCTGAATTTGCCCTAAGGGAATGCTGTCTGTCATGGCTCTTCTCTGGAGGAGAGGACAGGAGAACAAATAAGCTGAAGGGGGCCGAAGCCCAGGCAAGTCCTGCAGTCCAGGGTCCTCCCTGGTACAAAACCCAGCCCAGCCCTGTCCTCGTATCCCCTCCCCCAAGGGACATTTTAACAAAGCATCACCTGAACAAATACTCAGGCCTGATCCTGCTCTCACACCTCCTATCAACAATATCTTCATCATTATGCAAAACCTTGTTGATGCTTTTTAATCTTCATAATTATAGTCTGGCAAGGAGGGATTGTTAAACACCGAGCAGAAAGAAATAGAAGGGAAGAAAGAAAAAGAGACAAAGGTAATCTGTGCTCTACCACCTCCCTAGGACACTAAACCTTTTTCATTTTGACTGGATTACAGAGAGAGTAGGGGAGATGCAAGATGCTTTTTCCCTAAAAAAAAAAAAAAAAAAAAAAAAACTGAATTGGAGCCTTACAAGGAATTGCTGTCCTTGGGAGATCAGTGGCTCCAGCCCAGAGCAGTGCTCCAGGGAGCAGGGAGGGTCCAGGGCTGGACTCTCAGCCTGACAACCCCAACTCCTTTACTCTTGCTGATGTTCTCCAGGTGAATAAAAATTCCTGGCCCAGCCTCAACTGAGTGGAAACTCCTTATACAGAAAACAAATTTACCACAAAGTAGGTAAAACATACCAGATCCCAGATGGTGCAAATGCACTGGGTCCTCTCCCCCAAAATCAGGACTGAAGACTGGAGTTCCAAGGACCAAATAACATCTACCCTCCATACTGGCTTTGCCTGTCACCCACTGTCACATTTAATTCATTGCTCAGGCACAGTTCTGGTGCCAAGTCCCTCTCCACATCCTCCCCAAACTGAAATGTTCACAGTTCTGGGCTCTGGCTCAGTGCCCAAAAGAGAAGAAAGCAAAATTCCTCAAGTCTTAAATGAAAATTGGAAGTGATGCCCCAGTCTTGGAGGACTTTTGGCCCAAGGAAAGCTGGATGTGACCAGGAGGGTCTGAGTGCTGAGCTGGGATGTGGGGGGGAGGAAGGCCAGCAGCACCCAGCAGGATGGGACTGTGACACTGGGAATGTGACACTGGGACTGTGCTCATGGTGACACATCACCCAGCTGGGACTCACAGGGAGAATCCTACACAGGTGCAGGGGGAAGCCAAGGGATACAGAGTCAGGGAGCATCTTTTATTAGACAAGTTTTCAACTCCCAAAAGCTGAGCCATCATTCCTACCAGCAGTAGTCAGGTTAATAAATGATTCCTCTCCCTCAAAGCCTTTTTGCTCGGAGCCTGACAGGGTTGTGGTGCTGTCAAACTGATGCTCAGCCATGGGCACCCTGATCCATGCAGGGGACCAGGGTGAATTCTCTCTCTGACCACTGTTACATCCCATGGAAAGCCTGGCTTTGGTTTCCAGCTGGCAAACAGAGCTACAGAGCCAAGAGCTGGGTGAGCTAGACCAGGGCTCCTCAGTCAGTCCTTGCCTGGATCTGGCACACCACAAATGAGACCCCCTTTTCTGCTGAGATGAAGCCAGAGCCACCTTTGGGCATTCCTGTGGTTTTCCAGACTGATCTGCTCCCTCTCCCCTTCCCTCCCTGCAGGCGCTCTCCCAGCTCAGGGCTCTGCATTGCTTTGCTAAGCGTGTCTGGAGGGCGGTTAATGAAATGTTTTGGTGCACAGGATCAGGTTTCCTGAGTGCTGTTTGCCGATGGCACCTTTCCTCTGGTGGCAGCAATCCACATCGGGCAGGGGATTGCACCAGGGGGTTGCCTGGAGCTGCGAGGCTCTGCCCAGCCGGCACAGGGAACCGATTTACAGGACCCACCCTGACTGCCAGGATCTTCCCCCACTCCTGGAGGCTGTCCTGACCCACACCAGCTGAGGATGTGGGGTGCTGCTCTCAGGGGGGCAGAGCTGGTTTGCAGCGGGTTATGGATGGAGCTGGGTAGTGCCAACACTCACCCACGCTGGGCTGGCAGCAAGGTGACAGGACTGGAGTGTGGGGAGTCGCACTCAGCGTGACAGCAGCATGGAGAGGTCCTGGACACTGTGGGACAGTAAGGAGAGGGTCTGGGGAATTGCTCCCCTTGCACAGGGTGATCCTGGCTGTTAACAAGGTTACCCTGCTGGTTCCAGTGACACCAATACTGGTCTGTACTGGTTGCAGAGCAGAAGCCAGTCCTGGGCAAGTTCTCCACCTGGACACCAGAGACCATCCAGCCATCACAAACCCCTCATCCACACACACCTCATCCCTAACAGGACTTTGTGATCACCCTGAACTGCTCCCTGTGCTCTCCCCCCCTGAGCCCAGGTCACTGCTGGAGAAGGTGTTCCCCTGTCTCAGGGGTGATGCCCAGGGCACAGGGATGCTCCAGCCAGTCACTTCCTCACTGTGGAATTCAAACCCAGCTGAGAAAGCAAACAGCCAGGCCAAGAGCATTCCCCGGGGTGAGTGTGCCCTTCTCGTGTCACTCCCTGCTCCAGCCGGAGCCAGCCGGACCTGTGGGAGCCCTCACACCTCGGCCACCGCTTTGTGGCATCCCCGGGCCAAGTTCCCCAGTCCCAGGGATCCAGCAGCAGGAATCGCTCCGGGCAGCAGAGCCGAGCAGCTCCCGAGGACAGGCAGACAACATCTGCACACCTGAGTGCAGGCGGGCAGCGGAGCCCAGCCTGTCCTGCTCCACGCCGGGCTGGGCAAAAAGGCAGCGAGCTGATCCCTCCGGCGAGCCCAGAGCTCCAAACACAGCGGGCAGCGCTGGAAACCGCTGGGCTGGGCTCACCCCACCTGGAGCCGCGTCCCCCGGCACGTTCTCCTCTATCTCAGAGGGGTTTGTGGTCCCTCTCCCTAGGAAAAACCACGTAAGTGCCAACACCTCCCGTGTGTCTCGGGAGCAAGCCAAGCACATCTCCAGTGAAGCAAAGAGAGGAAGCGAATGTATGGAAGCAAAAATAGGGAGTTACAGCAAGGGGGAAAGCAATGGATGGGCACGGGTGTGCCGAAGGGGTTCAGGTTTGGTCATCCACCCCAGCCCCACCGCCAGTTGAGGGTTTGAAATCCCCAGGTTAAACCGAATCCCTCCGAGCATCAACATCCCCGAGAGCGGTACCCACAAAAGCAGCGGCGAGCAGCCCTGCGCTAAGCCCGGAGATCGCGGCCGTGGCTGAGCCGGGAGCCGGCACCAGCGAGAGCTGCAGGACCCGCACCTGCCCCGCGGGCAGCGCTGCCGGATCCCCGCCGGATCCCTGTTGGATCCCTGCCGGATCCCTTCCTGATCCCCACCGGATCCCCGCCGTGCCCAGCTGGGCTCAATCCCCCCACACACACTCCCAGCCGCAGCCCCCCGCACCGAGCGGCCAGAGGGAAACACCAACTTTACCTAAAGGGTCTCAAGGTGACGAGGCATCTTCTGACCATTATCTTGCCATCCGCGTTGACAGTGATCATCGTTCGGAGTTGCGGGCAGGGGGCGGCCCCGCACCCCCCCAGCGGCAGCGAGGGCGGCAGCGCGCGGGGCTCAGCGGGCGGGGCGCGGGGCTGCGCGGGGCCGCATGGCGGGGGCTGCGGGGGGACACGGCCCGGCCCCCCCGCCCTACCCTTGCCCCTGCCCGCCCTAGCCTTGCCCCTGGCCGCTGCCGGCCGAGCCCATGGCCGGGCCGCTGGGCTCCGCTCCGCTCCGCGCACCCCGCGCCGCGGCTCCGCTCCGCCCCGCACCGCCCCGCGGAGCCTCCGCCGGGCTCCTCGTGCCATCTAGCGGCAAGCCGGGCCTGCGGAGGGGGTCGGGGCAGGGGGCACGGGAGATGGGCCCCGAGCTGCGGGGAGGGCGTTTGGGGGCGGGATGGGCGGGTTTGGCCGCAGGGTCCCCGCGCAGGTGACAGGGGAGCTCGGGGCAGGGATGGCCCTGTGGTGGGGACAGTCAGGGCACAAATGGCACCGAGCACCGTGCCCGGGGCTGTTCGGTTTGGGGGGGTTAGGAACAGGGCAAACCTCCCTTGTGCGGACAGGAGTGTCTGACAGCACCCGGCTCTGCGGGCCCATCGCTGTTTTCTCTCGGGGGGCACAGTCACCACCCACGATGTGGCTCCCCAAAGTCCCCAGATGCTCCAGGGTGCTGCCAAAAGCACCGGGGCGGTGTCCTTGGGAAGATAAAGAAAGGGCCGTGAGGCAGAAGCAGCGCTGAGCTCAGCAGAGGTGTTTCCCACTCTCCTGTGGAAGGTGGCAAGCACTAAAAGCCTCCCAAAAGTTGGGACTTAAAGGAGCCAAGTGTGCACAGAGGCCAGAGATGCCCCATTTCCAGCCCCAGCCAGGATGGGCGTGAGGGAAGGGGTGCAGCACCCTGGGGTGAGCACAGAATGGCTGGAAGGACAATGCTGTCCCCATGTGTGCTCTTGGCCAGGCTACAGGACACAGCCAGGCTGTGCTCTGGGGGCTGTGGTGCCAACAGGGCCCTTCATGCCATGCTGGCTCCATGGCTGGCTGTCCCTTTTTAAACTGGATACTACCAGAGGTACCATAAAACACAGGGTGGCACTGGGGGACAGCTCTCCCTTGCCTTTCCCACGGTGGGATGCTCTCCCCCACAGTGGGATGCTCTCCCCCATGATCTTCCCCAGCCTTTCTCCATCCCCTTTTCCTCCAGAGAGAGAAACCTCCCTCCAGCCCCACCTGCCTGGCCTGGCTTAGTGATCTGCTCCTCAAGTGCTGAGCAATTCCAGCTCCCTCCCAGCACCAGCCGCCCACCCTTCTACAAACAAACCTTCACTGGGCACAATCCCAGGGTTTTCCTGTCAGGCTGATGAGGAGGAAATGCTGCTGTGATGCTGCATTTCCATAGCATCCCACATGCTCAAACTGCTTCCTTCTCCCCAGTGGAAACCAGGGGTGGCCTTGGTCAGCAAAGCTCCAGGGAGCACAAGCTGCAACAGCACCAGCCACAAGCAAGATCAGGGACAGCAGCTGGAAATTTACCCCAAACCAGAATTTCTTCTCATAAAACAGCACTTTTTTGCAAGTAGAAGTGAGAGGCAAAACCATATTCTCCAGGAGTTCTTAAATGCAGAAAGATTTTTGTGTTCATCCATACTTTTCATGGGCAGGTGACAGGGAAGGAGTCACTGGCCAGGTGTGAGGAGGATCACAGCAGGATGTGGCAGACAGATGCACAGACTGAGGATTTGCAGGAGCTGTGGCTCAGGAGCAGCAGTCAGTGCTCTCATGCCAAACCCTCAGATCATCTTGGCAAGGACACCCTTCTCTGAAGCCCGTCCTGTGGGGACCTTATGGACACAAACAGGCAGCCCCAGCGTGTGGCAGACCCCAAACACCAGCTGGGTGCTCAGCCCCTGCTATTTTAGTGCATTTATTTTATTTTTAGCTGGGAACATCTGGAAAAACCACCTAGCATTCTTCACCTGGCCATTGGGCAAGGAGGGGAGCAGCAGCCTGAAGGTGCTCTGGGGATCCTGGTACCCCTGATTTCCTGCCTGCTCACTCCATTCCCAGCTCCTGCTGCTCTGAAAAAAATTCTTAGTCTTCACCTGAGCTGTAAAACCACCTCAAAATCTGGTGCTGCCCTCCAGAGCCTGGCACCAGCTGGCAGCAGGAGGCAGAGCCCTTAATTCTAAAAACTTCTTTCCAAGATCAGCTCAGCTCTGTGGGGCTGGAAACTTTCCTAATGCACACAAGCATTGCATGCAGTGGGTGGTGGAGCAGCCAAAGATCCAGCTGTGCCTTCCTGAGAGCCTGGGAGGGACAGGGAACCACCCCAGAGTGCAGAGCAGGGGACCAGAGGTCCAGGGAGGGCTGAATTCTGTGGGATGGGACCCTGTGAGCTCCATAAGGATAACACCAAAATCCTTCTGTGCATCCCACAAACTGGATTGTGCCAATCCAGCTCTTCCCTAGGGCCAGTGGCAGAGGCTTCCCAGCAGGAAAAGCCTGGGGTGTGGCAAGGCACTGCACATTAATTATTTAACAATTAGGGGTGAGTGACACTGAGGGGAGAAGGGACCAGGCAGGAGAAGGTGTGTTCCCATTCCTCCTTCCAGAGCTGATCCTGGGCTGGAAAATGCCCCTAAAGGGTTTGGCTGTTTCTTGGGCAGGCAAAAGGCAGCTTCAGCCACATTGGCTTCCTCCAGGTGCTTCCTGCAGCACTGACCTGCACAGGAAATTAAAATAAAATAAAATTTAAAAATTAAAAATAAATAAAATAAAATAAAAATAAAATCTAAAAATCTGCTCTTGTCAATCTCCATGCCCATCCTGGCAGGGTGCTGGGGTCAGCAGGGAGTAACAGAGTTACTTCTGGCTCTCCCAATTCCCACCAGGATCAGCCTTGCAGGATCCATCAGCCCAGGATGGGGATGGCCTTCCCCACCCCCAGGGCCCTCATCCCCAGGAGAAGTGCTGCAGCAGCCAGTCCTTTCCCTGTGCTGCTGCTTGAAACAAAAGCTTAATTAACTACCAGCTCGCTGTCTGTTTAGAGGGATAAATCTGAAATCCAAGGATGGTAATAAAGCAGTGAATTATCTCCTTCGGCAGCTGAGAAGCAATAGCCCCAAAAATCAATATGCTGAAGTTACACTGCACACACACACACACTCTCACACTCGTTTTTTTGTTATTCCGAATTCAGCAGCAGCAGGGAATTCAAAGAACCAGCTCAGCAGCCAGCTGGCCCAAAAGAAACCAGTTTTGCACCAGTTAGAGCCCCTGCCCACCCAGAGGTGGACATGGAGCATCTCCAGTGCAGGCTCCAGGCTCCACTGTAATGGGGCAGGGCCAAAACTCCAGTTCTGATACCAGAGCATCCTCTGGGAGATGGGACTCACCCTGCACCACTGCCCAGTGTCCTGGGAGGACTCCTCCAAGTGGGGTCCCTCTAGAAAGCAAATTCAAGCAGCCCCTCTCCACCACCAGTTCAGGAGACATAAACCTCCATGGAGAGAAGTGGGAAAAACTGTTTATTTAACAAGCAAAGTACACAAACATGGAAAATGAATAATATTAAACAGTGGAAGATCTTGTTGTTCTGAAGATAAGGGAAATTCAGAAAGTCCTTGCTGTGGGGTGTGGCTGGGCTCACTCAGCCTCCCTCAGTCCCTCCTGTGCTGGAAAATGCCACATCCCAGGCCTGGTGTGCCACAGGTGTGAGCTCCCAGTGTGTTCTGGGTTTTCAGTCCAGAGCAGGGCTGAACAGTTCCAAGACAAAGAAAAGCCACAGTCTGGGGAACTTCTCTGCCTCAGCTAGCTAAAAAAAACTAACTAAAAGGCAAGGAGAGCTCTGTCCTGCTGTCTGTCCGTGCTGCAGACAGCACAGTTTGGGAGCAGGAATGCAGGAGAGCAATTTCTGAAAACAGACTGTGCACTTCTTCTGCCCTCCTTGCTCTCAGAACCAGTCCCAAAGCTGCAGAACTCAATGTCCAGCATAAACAGAACAGATAACTGGGGATACAAGCATCATGAAGTCACCCCAGGACAGCCAGCAAAAGACCTTGGGAATTTCCCACTGAACCTTGGTAAGTGTGAAACCCTGAAGCTCCTTACCCAGCCATGGCAGCACAGAACATTGTGGTTTGGGTGAGACAGCTGCAGGAAAGGGGTTATAAATGCAGGGGGGCTCTTACCCACCGGAAATAAAGCTTAAAATACATTTCTGCAAATGCCACAGACTCACACTCGTCACTACTCAGACAAGCCACAGTGCTGGGGTTTGTGCTGGCTCTTGGTGAGTGTGCTGGCGATCCAAAAGCACCCCAGGACCCTCCAGTGTGGGAACCCAAGACATCCCTCTGGCTTCCCTGGATGGTTTGAGACCCAGGCAGGGTGCTCAGGAACCTGGGCACGGTGCCCAAAACCCCTGTGCCTTTGATTTCTCTCCCTGGGAAAAATTACCACCCTTACATGAAGAATTACAAGTCACAAAAAATAAGTAGAGTGTAAGTTAGATTATTATAAGGTGAAAAGTAGGTTTTTAAGATTGTTTATAATAAGGGTCTGGGGTCAGGATGGAGGAACTTAGGTGTGTTCTGTCCTTCTTCCTCCTTCTTCCTGCATCCATCTTTTAGGTGATGTTGTCACTTTTAGATTGGTTTAAAGCAGAACCAGACTGTACAATATAAGTGATAGGTATTGGAAGATAACTGTAAATAATGTTTACATAGTTTATAGTATAAAAAGATAATCCCACCCCAGGGTGGGCAGTGTGCCTGGGGCTGAGCTGCTGAACGGACCTGGGCTGGGCAGGGAAAGAACTTTTAGATGAGATAAAATAAACAACTCTGGAAACAACAGAAGAGTCTCCTGACTCTTTCTGTGGTGCTTGGGCTGGAACACAGAGACTCTAAAACACACACAGGTGGTCAGCTCAGGTTCCAGAGACACCACTGACCACACTCCAGAACCTCCCCACTCCAGCCCAGGACCCTCCTTCAGTGCTTTCCAAAGCCTGGGGGTTGGATCTGCCCATAGTTCATCTCCATCCTCAAGCTACTGGATCTTCATGGGAAAATAGTGATCCCAGAGGGGAGAATGACAGCAAACAGTGGAGCTGAAATGTGCTGTGACAAGCCACTTCCTTAAGCTCTCCCCAGCACAGTCTTGCCCTTGAGATAAGAGAGATAATTTGATTGCGGGAGCTGCAATGCCCAAATGCTTTGGGCATTAGGATCACTTAGTCACCGTAACTTCTCTGTCCCCCTCCAGGCGACATTGCTGGGGACAGGGAGCTCTTTTACTGACATGGAACAACTCTGCTCCACCGCTGGCTCAGCCTCAATTGCTGCATTCACGCCTCTGCCCATCTCTGTAGCAACAAGGCAGAAAGGCTCCGAGCCCCCTCTGTGCCTCTGAGCATCACCAGCCGGGGCCAGCACAACAAACCCCAAATCTGCTCCTCTGCTGGTGTTTGGAGAGAGCACTGGGCAAAGGGCAGGGAGGGGATGGATGGCAGTGTCCCAAATCCACCTTTGCATCCCCACGCACAGGGTGCTCAGGAGGCTGCTGAAAGGGACCAAGAGGAGCCAGCAAACCCCGGGCAGAGTGGCCTTGCTGCTGCCAGAGCATCAGTGTGGGTGCTGAGGATCCATCCACCAGCTCAAAGTCCCTGTGACTGCAGCCTGCAGAAGGTGCAACATTTCCCTTCAACACCTGAAATCCAGAAACACTGCTCAGCTAACAGGCAGCAGTGAGAGAGCACCTGCCACTGCCCTGGGGGGATTTACCAATCATGAGGGTCCCAGAATCTGTTCTCTGGTCCTTGGGGCTGCTCTCTCTTCCCCAGGGCTGTTCTCTGGGGTAGTTCTCCAGTTCACAGGGCTGTTCTCTGACCCCTGGGATGTTCTCTGGTCTCCAGAGTTATTCCTGGAGCTATTTTCTGGTCTCTGGATGTGCTCAGTTGGGCTGTTCTCTGTTCCCTGGAGCTGTTTTCTGGAGTTGTTCTCTGTTCCCTGGAGCTGTTTTCTGGAGTTGTTCTCTGTTCCCCAGAGCTGTTTTCTGGAGTTCTTCTCCATTCCCTGGAGCTATGTGCATGGCTGAGGTCTCACTGGGGAGCAAGGTGCCACCAGACAGACACTGATCTCTGTCCCCTCCTGCCCTGGGACAGCAGCTGGGAGCCCAGTGGTGATGTTCAGCATTTCTGCACTGCCTAAAGGCAGAGCCAGCAGCATTCCCAGGGGCAGATCTGGCAGGGTTGGAGGCTGGCTGCAGGGATGGGCACTCTCAGCCACTGGAGCATCCATTGGGAGCAGGAGGAGCATCCCTTGGATCCCCAGCCAGGTGAGGTGTGAGGTGTAGAACACGGGTTTCTCCAGCACAGGGATGTCAGGGCATAGGGAATTTGGGAACTCCAGCTCTTCCAGCCTGTCAGCACTGTGAATCCTTCACTTCCATTAGCTGCTAATTCTCTAATTCAGCAGAGGAAAATAATCGATGTACAGATCACTCCTCAGCTCCCAACAGGATTATGTGTTCTGAGAGCAGCGGGAAGCTGAATTTCCCTTTCTCTTCCTGCTTAAATAAACTCGTGCATTTTTCTTACTATGTTAATTAAACCCAGCAACGACCCCGGCTTCACCGAGCAGCAAACACAAAAGGTGAAAGGAAAACCTGAAGCAGCTTTATCGGTCACGGAGGGCTCCTGGCTGCCCGGCTGCAAAGGGAGACGCTCAGAGGAAACACGAGCAGCAATTAAAAATTAAAGAGAGGGGAAGATGTGTGCAGCAGAGAAGGGAGATGGGTTTGGATGGCTGCAGTGCATTAAGGGGCAGCTCCTGAACTCCCAGCTCTGCCCAGCTCCATCCGGGCAGGGGACAGGCCACAAGGAAGGGACAGAGCCCAGGGTAAAGGAGAGCAGCAGGGCAGGGTGGGCAGTGCTGAACCACCGCTCCCGAAGGGGACAGAGCATCCTTCCTCCCTTTGGGTGAGGTTATCTGAGGCTAAACACCCCAGAGAGCCCTCACCGGGAAACGGGCCAGGAAAAAAGTCAGGGAAAGAGAGAGCCCCGAGGGCTGGACCTGTCCCTTTGCTGGGCAGACTTCTCCGAGCTGCCAGCTCAGGTTTGCCTCCCCCCGTGCCTCTGTCACACTCAGCTGAGCACATTTCCCAGCCCAGTGCTGTCCCAGGAGGACGATACATTGCTCAAATATTGGATTAGCATCGAAAGGACATGAAAAATCCTCCGGAGGAGCCTCCCAGGCTCGTTAGCAAGTTATCCTGAGCTCCTGCTGCAAGTGGAGCCCAGGAGCTCCCCAGGCATCCCAGAGGATGAGCATGGATCCCATCCCCTGTGGAACGAGCCTGGTGGAATCACAGGCTGGAGACAGGGTGCTGGGAAGAAGGGAGAGCTTAACCCTCCCGACAGGCTCCTGTAGCCACAAGGATTTACCCAGGATTACATCAACACCCAAAATGAGCCCAGCAGGGCACTCACAGCCCTGCCAGAGCTGGGAGTCACTGAGTGAGCTGGAGCAGGAGGAAGGCTTTGCCAAATTAACAGGGACAAGGTACATCAAGCTTTAGCTGTAATTGAAGAAAATCAAGTCAGGGGTGAGAAGAGCAAGAGGTCTCCAGCCTTTTAATTACTGCGGGAGAGCCGAGGCGCTGCCCAGCGCTCACAGCCCTTCTGGCAGGGTTTGTGAGTTTGTGCCTCTGCCCCACGGGTGTCCTGAGCCGGGCAGCCACAGCCCGAGCACCCAGAGGGGAGCTGAGGGTCCCCTTGGGGCCATCAGAGGGGACAGAAGTGCCTTTGTCCCCCCCAAATGGCAGCACCCCCAGGGAAAGCTCTGCTCCTGCAGATGCACAAGCCCAGTCCCAGATCTGGGCACTGGGAATCTCCCCCCTGGGAGCCTCTCCAGCTCACATTCCACAAACCCAGCCCACTCCTCACTTATCCCACCCCTAACAAAGCTCCAGCCCCCACCAGCTGCTGCATCTCGGGCAGGATGAGGGGGTGCAGAGCTGGCACATCCCAGGACAGATCCCATTCCTGTCACCCTGGCTGTCCCCAGGAGGCAGCTGGGAGGGTTTAGAGCCAGGGCCATCACAGCTGGGGAGGGGATGCACCCCCCAGGCTGCTGCAGTGCTCATTAACACTGGTTAATTATCCACCAGCAGACCGTTCACATGTGGCATTTTTAAGGTCCGATTATTAAAATTATCGAGGTATTACTCAGCCAGAATTTAGGTGCAAATGAGACCATGTGCCAGTGACAACAGTAGGGATTTTATTTAACAGCAAATATGTGTGAAAGAAAAGGGGAGAGAAAGAAATAGGGAAAGAGGAACTTGGGGAATGTGGTGGGGAGAGAGCGAGGTGGAGACAGACTAGGTAGGAAGTATCACCACTGCATGGATCCTGGTGCTGTTCCATTGATCCTCCTTTTCTGGTTTTCTTGGTGATGAAGGTCCCTCTGAAAAGCACAGAATCAGATGGGTCAATATGCACACAGACCAGGTAGGAAAATCCAGGCACAGCCCTGGGGGTGAGGGGGAGTTTGCAATTGTCTTTTACAACACTCTGGGTTTGTTGTATCCCGTGCAGTCCTGTGGTGCAAGGCTCCAGGAATGACTCTGGGGGGCATTTAGGGTTAAGGCACCCCCTCAGCTGCCTCTCAATGAATGCCAAGGATTTGGCCCTCCTAGGGTTAGGGTTCCACAGTTTGTGTAGAGGAGGATGGGTTCACTGCCCCTGCACAGAGCTTACAACACACTGAAACTTCCTCCCCCACCTCGGCTGGGGGGAAGTCTGTGCAAACCTGCTTCAGCACATGGGTCTGTGGGCTATGGCCTCCCCCAGCCTGAAGCCAAAGATGATTCTTAGCACAGCTGCTGGGTCTGCCTCACATTCTTTTCCTTGTTTACTTGCTGGTTTCAGGTGATTGAAGAATGGGTTTTCCCTTTACCCAATCTCAGCAGATTGACTTTCATCCCAAGTCCCAGTCAGGCATCTTCAGGGATGCTTCTCTGCTTGTAGCTCCTTTATACAGTTTTTATTATAATGAGCAAAACGTTTAATCAATGTTTGATGCATGAGCATGTGCCCTGACAGGCACCTCCACAACCCAACACCAGCCCCTCCCTGCCTTACCTGTCTCAGGTAACAGGGACAGGGCTCAGCCGGGGCTGGCAGGAGGAGAGGGGCCCTGGCAGGGCTTGACTCAGGAGCTGAGCTCACCCCCCTGGGACAGCTGCCCTGGGGACACCTCTGGGGACACCTCTGGGGACACACTGGGCATGGCAGCACCAGCTCCCAGCCAAGGACACCCAGTGCCCTGGTTTGGGCACAGCCAGGAGAGCAGGGGAGCCCAGCAGAGCCCAGGGCTCTGGAGAGGATCCAGCTGAGCTGGGGGTCCCTTCCTCCTGCTGGGTCCCTGCAGCTCTCCCTGCTCTGGACGATGCCCAGCCCAGCTGGTGGAGCAGATACAGGACCTGGGCACAGGTGGCTTTTGTTACCAAGATCTGAGAGCCTCCAGCACCTTCCTCACCCTGCCAGCCCCATCCAGGAGGGGATGGCAGCTCCAGGCACAGCCCCAGGAGCTGGTGGTGCTGGGGGCTGGGGAGGAGACACCAACCCACAGAGCTCTCCAGCTCAAGGCAGTTCCCTGGGCTGCCCACCACCCCCAGCTGTGTTAAAAGTTGTTGTATCAGGAGGCTGAAAGTGGGAGAAGTCTCAGTTTGCAGCCCCATCTCTGCCAAGAGACTTCAAAATTAATCCAAGAAATCCTAAACTGTCCTGAGTTATCCAAATTCATGATGAAATAAATGGAAAGCCCCCAGCCATGAGCTGGGATCATGCAATTAGACTGTTAGAAAATAAACCTCTGAAACCCTCAGACATTGAAACCTGAGGGACTACATGAAGAAAAACGTTCACTTTTCACATACAATGAGTGGAAATAATTTTAGATTTTTATTATTATTATTATTATTATTATTTTAGAAAGGAAATAAGCATATTTCAATCCAGTCAAGAGTGAAATTGAGTTTAACAACAAAGCAATTTCTATTAGTGGAGACAGAGGGGAAAAAATATGGATGAATAGGAAATGCACAAAGAAATGTGTCAGACAATGGTGGAATTAGGAATTAAGAGACTTTGCTCTACTGCTGATAATATAAGCACATAATGATCTACCTCATCCCTAATGTGCTCCCTTCCTGTAACAGCACTGTAAAATCACAACAGTGGAAAAGATTGGGGTTAAATTCAGCCCTCCATCCAGCAGGGAGGGAAAGGGGTGCTGTGCTTTGTGATCCTCATTAGGGCTGGTCCCCTTCTAGAGATCAGCTCCTCTTCCCACCCTTTTCACCTGCTGCACTCACTGCTGGTGCTTTTGGGGACAGGCAGCTCCAGCTGTGCCCTGTCCCTGCTGTCCCCATCCCAGGGCACAAAGCAGCCACGGGTTCTGCTCCTCATCTCAAATTATCTCCATTGCCAAGGATCCAGGTCCTTTGGTTAAAAATGTAAAGTTTGAATAGTCTTAAGCATCAAATATTAAAGCAATTACACTGCCCTAAATCTTTATTTGCTTTAAAGATTAACTTCTCATCTCCAACAAGGCAACTCCACTTGTTTCTGCTCTGCAGGATCACAATTTGGAGACAAAGGAATATTGATCATGCCCTTATATTGCTAAATGGAATTTTTTGTACCTCTTTCCTTCATTTTTCTTTCTTTTCTGTAGTTCTCTTGCAGACAAGCCAGTGAAGGTGAACTGCTGCAGGAGCTGAGGCTGGAGCTGCCAAGTGCTCTGTCACAGAGGCAGGGAGGAATGCAAAACTCAATTTCCAGCAAGTCCTGTTCCCTTTGAAATCAATTAGGCAGCTCCCAGGGCCCTGGGTTGAAAAGAGATGGACAGAGGCAATCAAAGGGAGTAACACTTGAATAAAGGAGCAGTAAAAGCATCCATCCATGCATCCCTGCATCCATCCATCCATCCATCCATCCATCCTGGATCTGCTCCATCATCCATCCATCCATCCATCCATCCATCCATGCTGGATCTGCTCTGGTTGACCCCTCAGGAAGAAGAGAACCCCTCCTCCTTGGAGAACCCCCTCTTCCAATGGGGTTTTCCTGACACAAGGTGGTCTGGATGGGACAACACTAATTACAGGCAGGGACACAAGGGACACCTTTATCCTGAGGGAGCAATTCCCTGAAATGCTGCTGATCCAGAGGGTCTGTGAAGGAAGGCAGGATTTGAGCAGCTGGTTTTGTACCAACCCTCCTTCCCAGGGCTGGGACAAACTGCCAAAGCCACCCCAGTGCCCTGGCACAGCTGTGACACAGCTCATGGTGGCATTTGTGTGACCCAGAGGGACCTTGGTAGGGGGGAAAGCCAGCAGAGGACAGGCAGTTCCTCAGGGAAGGATGGTTTGGGGTTTTCCCTCTCCGTTTCCTTGCTCAGGAGGGAAGAGCACACTGCTGGCAGAGCTTGTTCCCACATTTACCCACATCAACGCTCTCTCAGAGCCTCTGTCTTCTGCATTTCCAAAAGGAAAAGGAGAAAATCAGAATCAGCAAACTGAGGAGCAGTTGGAGCTGCTGTTGTCTTAAAGAGGATTGATAAGTCTCCTCCACACCAGTAAATAACCAGACTGCTCCTAGCCCAGAGGTGGGAGCATCCCCTCTCCAAACACCTGCAATAAGACACTTGCAATTACTGCTTTGTCTCCTGGAAACTAGTAAATAATTCAAACAACTCTGGGTTTTTTTCCCTTCCTTTTGTTTTTCATTTTAATTAATCCACATAGAATTTTGTCCTCCAAATACAATCACAGCTGCCCAGGAACAGCCAGCAGAGGATCTCATTACACAGCTTCCCAGCCAGATCCTGCAGCCATTATTAACAGAGACCTCACCAAGCAAGGAATTAATAAACCCTGAAGGCAAGGGGGAAGGGAAGCTCTCCTGGAGCACATCAGCCTCTCCACCTTGTGGCTGGGATGGCTGGTTAGAGGTGCCAGAGCTGCCATGCTTTGGGGACAGCCAAATCCTGCCTCCTGCAGCTGAGTGCCACCATCCCCTGTCAGTGCTGGTGGCCCAGGAGATGTCGGGTTCAAACCAAGTGAGGGAGCCAGGAAAGCTGGCACAGAACACACAGGTCACTGCACAGCCTGGCAGAGCCCAGGGGGTGTTTTCACAGAGCTTTGCTAATGCTTCCTCTCTCTGCTCACACCAGGAGCAGCCTGGGGAACTGCTCTTACCTGGGAGTGGCTTTATGGAGTGCAGACACAGAGCCCCCTCCAAGTGCCTGCCCTGGGAGGAGAGAGCAGGATTGTGCCTCCCAGCACCGCAGAATGGGGTAAAACCCAGCTGGTTTTGGGGGTTTGGGTCCTGCCTCAGTGCTCAAGCTCACATGGTCCATGTGCACATGAGTGTGCTGTGGTGAGCATCCATCCATCCATCCATCCATCCATCCATCCATCCATCCATCCATCCATCATCTGCTCTGGTTGACCCCTCAAAAAGAAGAAAACCTCTCCTCCTTGGAGAACCAATAGGGTTTTCCTGACACAAGGTGTTCTGGATGGGACAACACTAATTACAGGCGAGGACACAAGGGACACCCTTCTCCTGAGGGATGCTCCTGTGGGAAAATGCCAGCATTACCTGGAGTAACTTGCACAGGGACCAGGCCCAGCCACACCCTTGTTCTGCCCTGCTTTTCCCTATCTGGATTTTTGTCCCCTTGTCCCCAGCCCCAGGAGTGCCGTGCTGGCTGTGCTGGCTGCAGGAGGGTGTGATTCTCTGCCTTGATCAGCTGCACTTAGATAAACAGCAGTACATCAATAAGCGGCTCTAATTAGAGGTGTTAATAGCACTGGGAGCTGGGGGAAAGCACATCGAGGCAGGAGGGAGAGCGGTTGGCAATTTGAGGAGAGCGAGGGGAGGAGCTGGGAGACCTGGGATGCTCAGGACTTTCCTTTTCTGCCTTAGGGGGGCTTGCCATGCACCCTGCAGGTAAGACAATCAAGCTCCAGGAGCCCCCATGAAATTGCCAGGGAAATATCCCCCATCCTGATTATCTTGAATAATTTATGCAGATGCTGTCATGCATTCATATTTTATGGAAGTCTTGGATATTCACAACCATCACTCCCTTCTAGAAATCTCTGTCAGCGAGGGGTGCTGGGAGCTGGAGTGGAAATTACACTCCCTGTGGCACTGGGGACAGGGCACAGAGCTGATCAGGACAGCCACATTCCCAAGGCTGGGTTGTGCCCCTCCATCCCAGCATCCATCCCCCAGTGCCTCCTGGGCAGGAGCTGCTGCCAGGGGTCTGTCCCCTGATGGATGGGACACAGGCTGGGGCAGAGGGACCCTCTGGGCTGTCACTACCTGATGGTGGGCTGGGCATTCCTGCCAGCTCCAGCACTTCCAGTGCTTTCCCAGCTGCTGTCTCCCTGGAAACTGGAAGCAGGAAAGGGCATCACTTTCCTGTAGGAAAAGTGGGTGGACAAGCTGTGCAGCAATTCCTTCCAGGAAGGGGGGTGGATAAAAGGCTGTGGCTCCTCTGCTGCCCAGCTCCAGGATCTTACCTGCCCAGGGATCCTCCAGGCTGTGGAGGGGAATGAGCCATTCCCACACCTCTCCAGTGCTCCACACCTCTGCTTTGGGGTCAGGAAGGATCAGTGCCACGTGGGGGCTGACAGACACTGCAGGAAAAGCAAAGGACTTTGTGGAGAGCCAACAGAGCAGGAGGAAGAAGGAGCAGGTGGTGGATAGGGAGGAGGAGAACAGATGGGAGTAAGGGGAAAATTTGAGGAAACTAAGAAGAGGTGTTCAGAGAGTGCTGGAGGAGGATGTGGCCTCAGGGGAGCCTGCCAGGACCCAGCAGAGCAGAAAGTCAATGATATTAAAGCAAAGACACTGGATATTTTCATTCCCTGCAGCTCCTGCTCCTCAGAGGAGGATGTCTGAAACACAGGCAGAAATTCAACAGAGGCACTTCAGCCTGCTTGTTCAGCCTGTAAAACACTGGGGAGCAGAGCAGGGACATGGCTCAGAGGGGACAGAAAGGACTGGCCCCTGTCCCCAGGCAGCCCCTGTGTCACACCCCCACACTCTGGTTCTGCTGTTTGCTTTCCCTTCAGGGACACCCAGGAAATCTTTGCTCAAGCCCAGCTGCCCCTGCCTGCAGCAACTCCCATCTATCTCAATTAGTGAACCTTGCCCAAAAATGGAGCAGAGAGGGGGACACAGACAAACAGCCCCTGGCAGCTGCTCTGAGCCTCATCCATCACACACTGACCACGGGCATGTCCAGCCTCCCCAGCACCTTCATCAGCCTCTGCCAGCAGCATCTCCCAGCCCAGGGAGGAGCAGGCAGCACATCCAAAGGCAAGCAGGAGCCTGGGGGCTCACCCAGAGCCCAGATTCCTCTAGGAGCTCACATCAAGCTCAGTTTGAGCACTGGTGATTTATTAGAGCTACCCCTGGGAGCAGCTGTGAGGCTGCAGGACAGGCATCTGCTGCACCAGGGAGATTTTGGGGGCACAGGCTGCTGGTTTAGCTCTGGGTGCCCAGCACAGGGTCACCCTCAGGACTGCAAAGGAGGCTCCAAGCCCTGCTGGCAGCAAGTTGAGAAACAGGAGGTGGGGAGAACACAGCTCAGTTCCAAACCCACAAATGAGCCTCTCTTTTTATTCTTTTCCAGGGAAATGGCTTCTCCAGTTTTTGTCTGGAACAGCCAATCAAACCCAAGGAGTTGCATCCAACTGTGAGGGGAAAAAAGAAATCCAGGTCTATTAAAAATTATGAAAGACACCTTGACAGTGTCCCTTTAATGTAATTAAAAACCTATTTAAAGGCATGCCAAATGTTTACTAATTAAACAAGCACTTCATTCTGTAGCCATAATGAAAAAAGTAATTGGGATACTTTGAGCAAATTCCAGGTTTTTAAAGAAATAATTACTTTATAGAAAATTAGTCACTAAATTAAACCATTCTTTACCTGCTGTTACTTTGGCTCTTTTTCTCATTTTTGTGCGGTTGAATCCTGAAATTACCTGGGACAGATTTTTATCCTGAATAATGAATATTTCAAAGGACACAGGAAAAAAGAGGAAAAGTAGGGAATGCCAGCAGGTGCCCAAATGTCAATATGGGGCTGGTGAACAAAGCATGGCCTGGTTGGCACAGCCTGGAACGTGCCCTGGTGGCTGCACACCCATGGCAGATTTCCATCCCAGCACTGCCACCAAGGCCAGCCAGGGCCACCAGCTCGGGTACAGCCCCTGATGGAGTGAACCCATCCCCTGAGGGGGCAGAGGGGGTGTTTGCCATCCTTGGAGATGTGTAAAATCCAGCTGGAATTGCCCTGGGACTCCTGCTGGTGGTGGCCTGGCTGGAGCAGGGGTTGGAGCAGAAAACCCCAGAGCTCCTTTCCAGCCTCAGTCTGAGGAGTCCAGTCTGAGGAGAAGAAGGGATGGAGGGAATGAAAACCCACAGTGTCTGCTTTAATACCACTGAGGGATGGAGGGATGGTGTTGTAGGGCCCCAGCACAGCCCTGCCTGCACACGTGGGCCCCACACTCAGGTGCCATCAGCACTCGGGTCACATCTTGCACAGAAGGGTCCCCAGGCTGGATCACAGACTCCTCCAAGGCAAGATGTCCCCTTGGTGACCTCCTGCACAGCAGGCACACATCCTGAGGGTGTGCATTTCCCAGATTCTGCCAGGGCTGCGCTGTGGGCAGGCCTGAGGTCAGTGTCCCAGGGCAGATTGTCCCTGCACAGCCAGGTCTGGTGGAGCATGGCAGGAATGAGGTGATCCTTCAGGCCCCTTCCAACCCAAATCATTTGTGATTCAGAGGCAGGGGGAGGAAAACCAAACACTCCTACCTGTGTCCTTAAACTTCCACCACAAGAGGCTCCTTCTGTCTCCTCCTCCTCCTGCAGACTCTCTCCAACACAATCCTGGCCAAGACAAGGCCCTCACTTCCACTCTGGGGCACACAGCACATTTAATGTGGCTCCATGTGGATGATACAACTCCTCCAAAGCCATCTTCCCCTGGAACTTGCTATAACAGATAAGGGATCCTAAATACCAAGGTTGAGCCAAATTCCTTAAGAATTTGGTCACTCTCTAACACTTTTGAAGATAATTGGTTAGAAATTAGTTTGTGTAATTGGTCAGTTCACCTTTAGAACTTTTGACTTAGATTGGATGCTGTCCTTTGTATAAACTTTTATTGGTTGCAGTTTGAATCCTCCCTGAACCTATAAATATGACTGCCAGCCCTTTGTTCTGAGAGATCCCTGCTTGACCACCTCTTGTGGAACTCGTCAGGTAAGGTCTCCAGTCCTTCTCTGCTGGCTAAATGTGAGCTTTCTGAGAGATATCTAAATGTTAGCACTCTCTGGTCCTGGCAAATACCACCAGGGATCAAAAAGAAAAGCCACAGCTCCATGAACCAGCTCCTGTTTTCCAGCCAAGGTGTGCTTGGCTCAGCCTGGCAGCTCTACCTGGCTGTTCCTGAGGGCAGGCACAGGCTCTGAGCAGGAGCCCACTGATCTGAGGTGACAGCAGGCTGGATGCAGAGAGAGGCACACGGTGACCAAACATCTGTGCAGGAGGCAGCAGGGGCTGCTCCCAGCTGTGGGGCTGCAGGGGCCTGGGATGGCAGATGGAAAGTCTGATTGCACTTGCTGATAACGGATTAGGAGGCTTTTCTGGGATCTCCACTTTCTCCTGGTTAGCCAGTTCCTTGAGGGGCTCTGCAGGGAGGTGTTACAAGAGGTTTATTAACAAGATGAAGTGCAATGCCAGGAAAAGCTATTCCTGCAAAATGCACTCTCCCTCTCACATTTGCACAGGCTGAAAGGCACCCCATGTGAAAGCACTCAGCATCCTCCCTCCTCCAGCAGATCTGCTCCTTCCCTCCCAGCTGCTGTTTCACCAGAACAATGGGAAAACACTGCTGTCCTTCCTCAGCCTCCAAAATGTCCTTAGATGCCAACAACAACAAATATGAGTGCCTTAAAAGCAAGGAAAAAGAACCTGTGGGAGGTGCAGCTTGTCCCCAGTGTGCCCAGCACTGTCACAGCCTTTCCCCAGGGCCAGACTCCTGTTGGCTGCTCTGGCAGCAGGGCACGGGCTCCCAGCTCTTCCCAGGGCTCCAGTCTGTGAGGGGAAAGACTGGGTTTGACACCCCCAGGGAGGTGCTGGGGACTGGATCTGACTGGCAGACCAGCCTTTGGCACAGCTTCTGGAGAGGAAATGGATGCTCCCCACTAACCTGAAAACCTCCAAAAATAACTGAGAGCTTCCAGCAGCATGGGCTGCTCCCAGCTGGCCCTCAGGGCACAGACACACAGTCCCCTCCTGGCTGCAAGACAGATTATTTGGGCTGCCTGGAGCCAGGGGCACATCTGGAAGCTCTGCCTGGCCCCAGTGAATTCATCTGCAGCCTAAAGCTGGGCTGTTCCTGCAGGGATCACTCAAGCCCAGGGAAGGTAAAGGCACTGAAGGTACATGCTGCTGGCCAGCAAGTCTGAGTCATTTATTTTTACCTGATTTCCCTTGAACCTAATCCACCTCACACTGCTCCAAGCATGGGCTGTTTTAGCAACAATCCCACCCTGCAGCTGAGAAAGCCAAAACCTGTCCTAAGGCACCTAAGGCCAGCAAAGGAGCCAGGATTAGAAATCCAAAGCTCAGCTCACCAGACTGACTCGCCTGGATCACACATGGACACTGCTGAACCTTTGAGCAGAGCTCACCACAGCTCCCTGCCAAGCAGGAGCTACAGGGGAAGGAAGGGTGAAGAAAAAAAGAGATGAACTGACAGAGGAGGCAGACAAGAAGCAAGGGAAATAAAGGAGAGAGAGAGAGCAAAGCAGGTGAGCACAGGGGTACAGGAGCCTCCTGGTGCATGGTTGTGCTTCACTACAAGGGAGATAAATGAGCTTTTTCTGAGAGGAAGGATACAGAGCACACCATGATCATGTGTGGGAGCTTGACAGCACCTCAGAACCCATGTTCAGTGAGAGCTGAGACATTCACCAAGTGCTGGGCCAGATCAGAGCAGTTCTGCTGCCTTTGAGCAGCTCCCTGAGAATGAACCCCTTGTCTGGTAACCTCATCTCCCTGAGCAGGGGTGTTGGACTGTCTGGTCCCTGAATGCCATTGCAAAACCCCAGCACAGCTAATCCCCAGGGACAGAGCCCAACAAGCCCTGGATCTCCATCAGCTCATGGCATATCTGCAACAAATGAGGCTGCAGATGGAGGAGTTACACCAGGCTGCACAGGAGCTCTTCCTGTGTCTGCTGTCAGACTCAAGGATAAAAAATGAATTCAGCAACTAAGCCACAATTCATCTCAGCTGGCTGAGGGCTGCCTTTGCAGCCTGGATCAGGCACAGGCACCACTTAGCCTGGCCAATTTCCTGTGCTGATACTTCACCCAGACTCTGCAGGGCAGAGCCATTAATTACAGAGGCTGGAATTGTCTTTACTGTAGATAAGGGGGAACCAAATGCAGGTCAGGAGCTGTTTGTGCCCAACAGGGGAAAGAACTCTGCCAGCAAGTGCTGCTAAAGCCAGCCTTGCTGGGGTGACACCAGTGCTGTGTGCTCAGCCAGCCCCTCTGGGGTGACACCAGTGCTGTGTGCTCAGCCAGCCCCTCTGGGGTGACACCAGTGCTGTGTACTCAGCCAGCACAGCCTCTCTGGGGTGACACCAGTGCTGTGTGCTCAGCCAGCCTTGCTGGGGTGACACCAGTGCTGTGTGCTCAGCCAGCACAGCCCCTCTGGGGTGACACCAGTGCTGTGTGCTCAGCAGTCCTCTCTGGGGTGACACCAGTGCTGTGTGCTCAGCCAGCACAGCCATGGGTCTGGCTTGGCTGGAATACAATTCCTCAGGGAGCAGAGATGCTGTCACGTTCAGGATTTAATTGCCAGGAGTAGCCAGTGAGAAGAGGTTTCCCTGCTGTCCCCAGGCTCTTTGGAGCTGCTGATCCCCACCCACTCAGCTGCAGGTGCTGTGCAAAGGAGGTCAGGAGCTGCAGAGGCTCCGTGCCCACGGTCAGCCAGCAGTCACAGGGACAGGATCAACTCCCACTCTCCAGCTGTGACACTCCAAGCAGGGATGTCACAGCTCCCAGGGAGCTGGGACCTCATCTCCTGCATCCAAGGCCCAGCAGGGCCATTGTGACTCCCTTGCTCCTGGGATGCTCCTGCATCGCACTGGGAGGGTCAAAGAGGTACAGGGGTCACACACAATAACCCCAGCCAGGCTTCTGATGATTCACTTAAATACAAAAATAGCACAAAGTGCCTCCTGTTCCACCCAATATCCTCAGAGGATAATGCTTAAGAGACTCACCTTCCTGAGCCAGCAGCATGAGGCTGGCACACCACAAAGAGAGGAATTTTCCAGGATGAGCCTGATCCTCAAATGCCCAATCACACCAGTACTGTGCTCACCAATCCCCCTCCAGCTGGCCATGAACTTCTCACCAAAGCCACAACATCTCCCCATCCTTTCCTGTGTTCTTCTTACCCTTTCCCTCTCCAAACTTGTCCTCCACAGCTGGATTTACTCCAGAATCCAGTCCTTCCCAGCAGAGAGCAGGTCAGCCCCAGAGTCCTTTCAGCTCCTCCCTTGGTTCCCACCCAGCTGACCCCAAACCAGGGCCTGCAGTCCCCACAGCCAGACAGGGACAGCAGCTCCTGCTGGCTCTTAGCTGGAGCAAGAGTTTCCTTCACACCCCTGGCTGCTGCTGCTGCTGCAGCTGCATTTGCTGCTTGGCTCCTCACAGGGGCTGCTGCTCCTCTCCCAGCCCAGCAGCAATTCCTGGTCTGTGTCCTGTCCCAGCAGAACAGAGCTGGTCACACTCAGTGCCTCAGAGCAAACAACATCACCTCATTCCTTTCCTTTTGCTCTGTACAAAACACTGCAGAGGACTCAATTATAAACTCAACCCACCTTCCATGTCTGCTGTGCCAAACCAAAATTAATGAAAACAATTATAATTATTGACACAGAGGTAACTTCAGAAATGCCACCAGAGCAGCTTGTATTTGGGAGCAGCTGTATCCCACAGATCATCCCATTCTGGGCACTTCAGGAGGATGCAGGACCCCTTTGCACACACACAGGACAACCTGCCTGTTCCTGGTTTCCAGTACTGAGGAATTGGCTCACATCCCTCAGCACAAGGTCTAAGAGCCCTTCTGCTATTTCTGTGGTCATTAATTATGACAACTGGGTCTCTATCAGGGTTTTACAAGCTGGAAGGTACAACAGCTAATTAACACTGTGCTCTTGGTCCCTACAACCTCCCAGCTGAGCCAAAAGACTTGCTGGAGAGAAGGAAAGGAGAGAGAGGAAAAAATACAGAGAAAGAAAATCATCTTGGCTCCCAGCCCAAACCTTTCTCTTTTTAAGATGCATTTCAAGAATCTGCTGGCTGGTAACCTACCCGAGTTACAAGGGAGGCTGCTTGTCAAGAGCTGACCTGAGCTGGATTTAATTGGGAGCCAGTTGGAACGAGATCCAAAGGGCACCTTGGGGAGCAGCCACCACACGAGCAGAGAGCACCCTCTGCAGCCACAGCCAGAGCCTGGACCTGGAGTGGGCTCTGCGTTTGGGCTGCAGAGCCCCAGGCTGTTCACAGCTCCAGGCAGCTCCCAGGACAGCAGCTCTGACTGGGGATTTACAAACTGGATGAGCTGGGAGCAAGCAGCTGCTAATCCCAGCTCCTCCTGTGAGGCTGCCTTAGGCACAACCACTGCCTTTTTGCTTCTAAATTCTCCTGTTCTGCAATATTTATTTCCTGCATTAAGTTGTTTTTTTGGGGGGAAGGAATATATTAATAGAGGAAAAACAAATCAAATATTCTACAGCAGTACTTTCCAGTAGAAAATATTGACTAGTTTCCACATCTAAGTATTATCAATACCCTAAGCCTTTAATTCCACCAGAAACAAAACAAGTCCATTTGAGAGTTTCAGTCAACGACTTGGGAACATTATCATTCTTGCTAAATGTAACCCCTCAGGAAAATATTGACAATCAAACTGCACTTTCAGCTGTTTAAAACTCCCAGGGCATTCCCACTGCTTTATTCCACAGCCTGAGCACCTGCCACCTTACAGCTTCGTCACCAGCTGAAAAGGAGTTTAATTTTTAATGGAGCAACATGACCTTTCTTTCCCCTCCAAATGAAGTGACACACGTTCACACAGAGGAAAACCAAACGACACCAGGACACGCTGTGAGCTCACAGGGCAGTGAAGACACAGAGAGCTCCTTCTGTGCTCTGCACAGGGCTGGCTCACAGCTTCATCCCCACAGACAGGCACAACCCGAGCTTTGCTGATCCCTCAGTGTTGCTACCTATCAACACATCGTCATTTCACAACTGCTGGTTGCCTGAATAAGGAAAATAATCCTCTTGTTTTCCTCCTACATATTTTAGCACTCCCTTCTGCTTCCCACCTGGCTCGTTACCAGCCTCTCCCAAACCACATGTTGCTGCAGCCTTTGGCTCCCTCACAAACTGAAATCTTTGGCTTTGATCCTGCAGTGAATCCAGACCCACATGGGGGTGAGCTGGTGTGGGAAAGCCAAGAAAGACCATGTATATATTTTTTTCCCCTCCACAGTTCAGACTGTGTAAAATTGCCCAGTTTGTGCCCTTGGAACCCTTTCACCAACCCAGACACCAATGCCAAGCAAAACTTCTTCTGCCTGGTGAAAGAAAAAACTCCCAGTGGGTAAAAAAAGGGTCTGGCTGTCCATGGCCTGGTGTGAGCCCCAGGAATGCATCCATCAGCCTGGAGCTCCATCCACAGCAGACCCTGTGAGCTCCCCAAGCACCCCTGGTCCCCGAGGCAGGCTGAGCACCTGAGGCAGTGCCACCCCCAGCAAGGCCAGGGTACCCAAAGCACCTTCACTAAACCATTACAAACACCAGGATGTCCCTCAGCACAAAGGTGTTTTATCCAGGAAAGAAATCTTCAACAGGAACTTTTCAGCCTTGAAGCATTTCAAGACATCCGCCCCTTGCAATCCCTGCCATGGGTGGTTTATTTGTTTGCTGCACATCATAAATATTTCCACCAGCTAGCAAACTGAAAATCCACTTGCTTTCTGCATGAAGTGAAGCCCAGTGTGCAGAATGCCCTCTCCTTCCCCTGGAGTCATTTTCCTTGCCATGTCTATGGGACTGGGAGTGTGGGCAGGCACAATCCCACGGGTGCTCAGCCCTGTCCCTGCCTCTCCCTGCCAAGGGCAGCGCTTCATGTCTCACTGACGCCTCTGAGAATCAGCAGAATTAAGCTCTTGTGAAGTATAATTATTATAATTATTCGTAAATGTCATCAAGATGTGCCTGTGATCACTGCTCTCTTTCACTTTGCAGCGGGGTAGGGGTGGCAGATGAATGCAAGGACTGGAATACTCATTTTTCAGGCTCACTCTTGTCCTATTTTCTCCAGAAGTTCCAATTCCAGCACGGGTGCTGTTGAATCCCAGCCCAGCTGGGTCACCTAGACACAGAGAAAACACTGAAATGAAGCAGCAGCTGAACATGCTGGGTTTGCCCTGTGTGGAGCTGGGCACAGGAATACACCACAGTGGTCACATATCCTGTACAGATATTTTATAGCAAGAGGTATAATGGGGAGAAAAGCAGATTTTCGATGAGCATTTGGAGAAATTCCAGTGAGGGAAAAGGCTGAGCACTCCCTGCTGTCCTCCACCTGTGCTTTCCTCCATCAGTCACACGTTGGGAACAGAGCAGGGACACTCCAGCAGCTTCTGATTCTCTCCACTGCCTCTGCTTTCAGCCCCCAGAGCTCAGCTCAGAGTATTTCCAAGTGAGGAAATTCCTCCTCAGCACCATCACTCAGCTCTGGAGCTGTGAAACACATGCTCTGTCAGCCACGATTTTGTGAGTACAAAACAAATAATGATGTATGGTGGCAAAGCTCCTTTCAACAGCTGATTACACAGATAATAACCTGTTTGGTTTTAGGTGTTAGAGGGTTTTTTGTACAGAGATTATGAATCATAAACTCAGCAGGTCAGGCATTAGCACAAGATGAGTGGCTCTGACAACAAGCACTGCATTTAGAAAGGATGCTTAATTGAAGTTAATTTCACTAAGTGACCTTAAATAGCAATTTCCTTTTCATATGACAGAATGAATAATTTTATTTTTTTTTTTAAGACACAAACCTTCTATTTTTTTCTCCCTTCACGATTAACTTTGAAGTGCAAACTCCTGAATGTCCTTTTATCCAGGACTCAAAGGGCTGTGCACAGCAAAAGTTAACCTGCAAGGTCCTTTGCTATTTGTTCACATAAAGGATTGTACAGTCAGGTATTGAATACAGATTCTTCCCCTCACAAATCAGAATGTCAAGGCCATCCAAAGATCACACTGCTGAAACCACAGTGGATTTTGGCCCATCTGCAAGTTACTGAATCTCGAGGGAAAACTGCAGCAAGCAGAATTCATCTGTACTGGTGCCCTCCTTGTTACCCTGAGCATCTTCACCTGTGCAATTCACTTATTTCATGTATTATCCAGCCAAATGAGCTGATCCCTGCTGCTCCCTCCATTCCCCTCAGCTGCACTGAATCCAGACTTTTAGCCTGGACAAAGCCCTCCACAGCCACATTTAAATTCAGATAAACAGGACACAAAACACTCCACGATTCTGATTGATTTTCTGGATTCTTTCAGACAAGATAACTTGAGTTGAAAGGAAAGCAACTGAAATCGTGGGAAAGGATAGTGACAAAGGAAACAAAACCAAAAAAAGGCCCAAACCAACATTTAGACCCCCCTCAGTTTCCTTAAGATGGGCTCTCAGACAGGACAAGGGAACAGCCAAGGCTGATTTCCCTGTGACACTTCACTGGTGTGAAGCATCTCCAAAGCATTACTTACCCTAAACCAAACACTAAAAACCTAAAACCTAAACCAAACACCTCCATTTCCCTAAGCCAGCTCTTACAAAGCACTTCCATCAGTTCAGACTGTGTCTCCCTCTCCTAAAACAGCGACAAGAGCAATCCCAACAACTTAACGAGCCTATTAACAAAAACAATGGCTGTAATTCGCTTTTATTTGCATGGCTGGGAGCATGAAAGGAAGAGTCAGAACACTCACTTGAAATCAGCGTTTCCATTAGGGATAATCATTATGGGAGCCTGCTCTCAATTACCACTAATTCCAACCCAAGGACACCTTTGAAAGGTAAAAAAGTCTCCATCAGTTAGACTTCTGCACAGTGTCAAAATGTAAAAAAACAAAGAGAAGGAAGACTCTCAACAGCTGAGATAATCAATTTAACAGAGGCAGTATGAACTAAACAGAAATCTCAATTTCCAATGTACAAACTCAATTGAACAAAGCACCCCTTTCATGTGCACACTGAGACCAATTCTCACTTCCAGATTTGCTCTTTATTGCATTTTAAGGATGTTATCCTCACTCTTATTGGTGCTTCTCCGTGGTACTAACATAACCTCTGAAAATACATTTATTCTGAATTTATCCACAAAAATGACAACAGTCTCAATCTTGCTTTTGAAGCAGCATGGTCATATCATCAGGGCAAAACCCTCATAAAGCATCAAACTGCCCAGTTCAGCTCCATCTCTAAATTATCCCATCTTTTATTATTTCTGCCTGCATGTTAGACAGGGATCAAAGAAAACATGGTATTAACTGCTGCTGCCATTCAATTAACAGTTGTGGGTCTACAAAGGAAACAGAGGTGTGGATAAAACCTTCAAACACACATTTCCCCAGGAAAATGAATGGTTGTGATGGTAAGGTCGTGCCTTGACTAACACACTTGCACAGTTTGGGTTCAAGGTGGGGACTGTGGCTCCTGGCAGGATGCTGAACATTGAATTTCCTGTTTATACTGACAGCAAACAATTCATGTTTGCCCTAAAATACAGAATTTAGTGCTCTGTTCACACAGCTCTCTGTGCATTAATTACTGGCAGGGAACCACATCCACCAGCTGAAGTAAACTTGAGCAATTCCAAGAAGGAAAAATTCCAGAGGAATTTTGTCTGCTTAACTGACAGTTGGTCCTGAATTTATACACTTAAATGATTTTTTTCCATTAAGTCACAGCAAACCCCACCAGGAAGTTCTCTCTCCAGTATATTTTAAAATGGTCACAAATATTCAAAGAACTTACCAGCACAAGATTTCTTGTTTTTCATAACTGTACCACAGAAAGGTTTCTGCTAAGATAGGGACCTTGGTTAAGGTTTTTATGGGGATTTTTTTAAATATCCCTTAAGAGTTTAGCAGTACCTGCAGAAATTTGTAGATTTGAATTATTTTTTAAAAATGTTTGATAATTTTAGGTTCTCTTCCTTATCTCAACTTGCTAACATAGATTGTACCTAATTAAATTAAACACAACATTAGTAAAATCACATCATTAATTAGGAAGGAAGGCCACAGTTGTAGAAATTCTCAGTCCATGCATCCATGCATCAAAATGAAAACCAACTGGCAGGACAAAATGCAGATATGTTTATATGAGATTCATTAAAGACTAATTTGTAGCAGCTTATTTGGCATTCAGTTGACAAGAAAAGCAGTTTTCATTTCCTGTTTAGTGGGTTTTTTTTGTTTGAAGACCTTGAGGATGTGGTATGTCAAGATATTAAACCTTAGTAACACCCTCAGAGAATGAGGGAGGAAAAAATGAAAGAGGACTTTTTAATAAACCAAAGCAACTTCATGTATAACTTTGCTTATAAAGATGAAATCTCTAATATAAAACAAACCCACAGATAAAGCAAAAGTCTTTTTTAAAATCCCTCTTAATTTAACAATCCAGATTACCATTAAATTGTTCAAAGGCCACTGAGGTGAAATGAAGGGGGCACAGCCTCACTGTTGGTAAATGCTGATTAACAGATTAAGAGATGGAATCATAAATGGATGCCAGTGTTTCTGTTCTTTATATTCACCAAATATACATATATATTTTTCAATCAAATGAAAAACTGTGTACATTGGAGAGGATTTCTCCCCTCTTGGCATATTAAAGAAATATGAATAAGTGAAAAGCAATCATCTGTCACAGCAGCCTGAATAACTGAGGTCTCCCTTCAGATCAAATGTCAAAAGCAATACTTACATAGTTAATAGTAAAAAACAAAAGCTATCCATGATGCAGCCTTGAGAATGTCATGATTTCTTGTAAAACTTGTCACAGAGCAATAACACTTCCCTTTAATGACCCTATAAATAGTTCTGAGCAGCCTTCTAAGATTATCTGATACTGAGTCAGACCAGAAAAGAGGAAAAAGAAAAAAAAGTAAAGCATCAGATTCACAGAGGTACTGAAAACCCACAAGTCCTTGTTCATTAGTATCCCTCTGAGTTAGTTTCAAAATGCTTTTTGAAACTACATAAACTTAGCATTTTAATTTCTAATAAAATAGTTCATATAATTCTTATATGGCAAATGAACATCACAGAAGTTCATCATTAAAAGGGCCCAATTTAAAAAGCAATCTCATGAGAGCCATAACCTACTTACAATTAAATGACATTGTTTAAAAAGCACTTACAAGTTACTCATCACAAGAGCCAAGAACCATTTTTTCCCCTAAATACACTGTAAAAAAAACCTGCTCCTTGTGAACTTTCAAGCTGTTCTGCTCTCATTAATGTGATGGGGAAAACAGGGATCCTAAAGGGTTTGGAGGAAAAAAATTCAGTAATTCCCTATCTGGAATAAAAAGCTCTTTATCCCTTTTGGTACTCTGGAGAAAATAAAAATGTGTAGCATCAAGAGAATTTTAATCACTGGCAGCACTCTTTAATCCACACCTTTGTAGTGCTCAGTATATAAAAGTCTTATGCTTCAAATTGCAGGGTAACAGGAGTGGGTGAGAGAGAGGCTTTGCAGTGCTGCTGCTCCCATTAATCACTTATTGATTGAACACTGAATGCTTTTTCAGGCTGCCTGACAGATTGGAATGGCTCTGGTAACCCCTCACTCAAATACATGTCCAGCCTCATTCTCTTTTACATCATTCATTACATCTCCTGGGGATACACACAAGCCTCTCTCTCCAGGTTGTCCTCACAGATTTCTCAGCCTGCTGGATATTCAGGTGCCCTCTCACCCTGCCATTAACACCTTGCTGATGTCACAGCACAAACCTGCTGTGAATTTAAAAATCCCTTTCTCTATCCCTGTAAAAAGATGGCCCTGGGCTGTTTGGCTGTGCACAGCCAGGGCTGTGCTCCACAGGAGCTGTGACACTGAGTTGAGTTTTGCTCCTGGAGAGAAAAAGTGACAGCAAGTGTCACAGGAGATGCCACCCTCCCTCGCCAGGGTCAACCTTGGGAGCTCCTACACGGTTAAAACACTTGGGAGCTACTGACAGGTAACCAGTGAGTCTTTTTTAACTTGTCTTTAAAGACATTAACATTCTGACTGGGCATAAAAGAAGGTTGGTGAACGGCTCTTTTCTAAAAATAGCTCATGGAGTGTCTAAAAATACCTTCTCAATATTCCATGCCTGCTCTCTGCCCACCAAACACAACTGCAAGTACTTCAGAGTTTTATGTAGGCAGATAAAGTCACTGCCTGTTACATCATCTATAACAGTTCTGGATTAAAATTTAATTACTGTGCCAGTAACCTTGCTTTTCTATTTGTAAAGAGTATGATGACAGTTCAATTTTCCCAAAACAGACTGAATAAAACAACTTAGGACAAGTGTTTCAGGTTATGCAGTAGAAGAAACACTGCAGTATTATTCTGACAGTTCACATTCTGAAGCTATTTCTTTTAAAAGTTGTCTTAGTGCTCCCATCACAGATTTTCATCATTTTATGATGCAAATGCCATTGAACTCAAAAGAACTATTTGGGATTCTGGGAGGGAAGCCATGGATTATGGTCCTTCATAAAGCACTACCCTGAGGAAGGTTCAGCACCTTTTCCACTCAGTTCAATTCTGAGATGCTGAGCCAGAAGCTGTTTTCCACCATCAATATTTCATAGGCCTTGGGATCCCATCCTTTAGATGGCCAAAGGTGATTTCTTCAAATTGTTGTAAAATCTATCATGTCACACTATAACCTAATCAACTTCCTTACAAAAAAATAAAAAATAAAAACGCCAAAACCAAAAAAGTCCAAAACAGAAAAAAAAACCCAACCAAACAAAAAACCCCCATGGATCTGACAACTTAAGCACATGAAATAGATTCATAAACAAATGGTTGGGAAACAAGGAGCTGAGGTTTACAGAATAAGGCAACATTTCCCACAGAAATACTTCCTCACATCTAATTGTTGAAAAATTCAATGCCTAATTGATTTCTCAGCTGTGCAGACATGATCTGCAATATAATGTACCTTATAAAAATATTACTCATTCAATACAGGAATTCAAATGTCTGCAGAACCAGAATATAGGAAAAATAATTTAAGGGACAAAACCCCAAACTAATTCTGTAGTGCATGGCAGAGTGAAATTAGGCAATTACATTCTGAAAGGGCCATCTCAGAAGAGATTTTTCAATACATGGGTCCCTACATTTCCTTCCATTTCCAATAGTAGATTTTTAACAACACAATACCACGCTCAGATGATCAAAGCAAGGAAAGAAAGCCTTTCAAATGTGGCTTTTTCCCCCACTCCTGTTTCACATTCAGTTGGATTGAAGTAGCAGCTTCCTCCATCTCAACCTCTGCAGGAACTCGACCTCTTTCACCTTTTCACACCTCCCAAAAGCATTCCTGTGCTGTTCCTCCTGGCAGAGCAGGGCTGGCACAGGGATCAGATGCTGCTGTAGTCTGAGCCACGGGTAGCAAGGGCTGCTGCTGCTCCCCACTCCACGGTGAAGAAGGTGATTGTTCCAAAAAAACCCACGAGCACCATGATCAGGAGCTGCCACTGCAGCAGGAAGTAGTTGCTGTAGAAATAGGCAACTGCAGCACAGATGGACTGAGAGGAAAATCAAAGTGAAAAGATTATCAGTGGAGATTTCCAGGCTGGTGCTGCTACAGAAGGATTATCAATCTGACAGAGACACAGTTTAATATGAAGCTCTCAGAATGCTTTTGTAGTACACACAGAATCTTAAGGCTTCATTATACCTCAACATATGTCTCGGCATGTCCCACAACAGATTTCATTTTTACTTGTTATTTAAACAGAGTTCAGCTGTAGGAAATGAAAACACCAAACTCCAAAGTGTTTGTAGCATTGCAAGCTGGTATTTCAAACTGGTAGAAACACTAGCAAAATCTCTGGCATTTCAAACCACTTTGTCTAGAAACAACACAGACAAAGCTTTAAGATCATAGCCCAGGAAACTGTTCCCAGCTTCACAAAACTATTTTCCACCAAAATTCAGGATGAAATCATTTGCAGAAACATTTTTCTCAGATCATTAAAAAGCCCAACCCAGTATTTCAGTAATATCCCAACAACCCTACTTCCAAAAGGCTGTGTTAGGGCAATACCTGCACAAACTTAAAGATGGCAAAGGCAGGAGCACTGTCCTCTGAATACAGGAATCCCAAAATGCTGAGGAGCTGGGTGTTGAAGCAGCTGTCCCCCAGCCCCAGCAGGAAGCTGCAGAGCATGGCCACCTCCTTGCTGAAAGACAAAGCAATTCCAATTTAAAAGCCATTCATTCAAATTGCTCACACATCTATAAACTGTTTCTGGCAGACTTATTTGGAAACTGCAAATGGAAGAAAGTTATCACACTTTTAATTTCCCTAGAAAAGAGCTGGGAATGCCTGACTTGGCAAAAGGAGTCATTTCATCAGCTTTAATTTTTTGAATGCCAAGACTTCTGTTACTGTTACCTGCAGTCAACCCTATCCTGAATTAGAATCACTAAAATAACTCATTTTAGTGCTTGGAGTCACAAAACCCACACAGCAGTGATTAAAAGCTGAGGCACATGGTGAGTTCACAAAACCTGCAGGAATGTTAGAGAAATACCAATTCACTTGGCAGAAAAACACTCCAGCTAAAACCAGTCACCTGCACAGGCACAAATGCTTAGAATTGCAAGTTAGCAGCTGGATCTGCAAAACTGACAGTACAGGATTTTCACACAGACTGGTAAAAATTCAGCCCAAAAGAAAGTTGTGATGATGAGATAAAGCTTTCCATATTCTTCCCCCAACCACTGAGTGCTGTAAGGGACAGGCTGCAGTCAGACCAAGTGGAATTTGACAGAAGTGCAACAGGGCAAGGTTGGTGCTCCCTGATGTAAAACTGAGCCCAAGACTGTTTTAAAATAAACTGAATTCTTAACACCTACTACAATAGATGCTGGTCTTGCTATTGTGCTACATGTCAGAAACATCAGTTGTCAAGTGACACAACTGCTATTATTCATCCCCAGGCTTTTTATTCCTATGCCATTCAAGTTCCTAAATTGGGTGCACACTGGTGGAATATCTACTTTTAATAAAAACAGAATTCCTGAAAGCTTTTCCTAGGGAGTTAGTCACTACACAGGAAAAAAAAACTTCAAGAAATTTTCTGTAGAGAAACAAGCTATTTATGCACACCCTGAGCTACAGCAGGCAAAGGCAAAAAATCCCACATACCTTGGAATCATATAAGCAACTTGATCTGTTCCTTCCATGGGAGCAATGGGGGCATCATTTGGCATGTTGAAAAAGATTAAATAAAAGGCTATGAAGTGTACAAGGATGCCCAGCATCACCACTGGGTTCCTGCCAGAGCGATTCCTCTTGCTCAGTAAGCCAAAGATTCCTCCCCCTGCAGGAGCAGAAAAGAGGAGAGACTCAGAAGTGGAGATTTAAATACTGACAATTTAAATTACAAATGTTCCCACATGGGATAACAAAGATTGACTGACATGCACACAGCCCCAAGGAGTTTGTCAGGGAAATGGGGCAGGAGATTGATCAGATGGCTGCTGATGAACATATTTCACCTCTTGGCAAGTATTTAACCAGCAGCCAGTTTCCTTCAGGATTGCAACAGCACTAAGTGAAAATGGACAGCCTTGTGCTCAGCTCTTAATTGTAAAAACATGCAGCTCAATGGATCTGAGCTGCTAATGAACAGTGGTTTTTTGTTAAATACCTCAGTACTTGAGTCTACAGAAAAAAGAAATATTTACTTAATGAATATTACCTGTATCCAAATTTATTCAAATATCACATCTCATTTAACACAAGCAAACTTTTTAAAGAAAGAAATCCTTAGTGTAAGCATTTATTCAAAAATTTTAAAATTACATCACTCAAGAAGTAATAAAAATGCAAACATAATACTATCTCAAAATAGTATTTAAAATAGCAGAATGGTGTCAATTCCCTAATAACACTGCAGCCCACTGCTTCTCTCATTTGAAGTCTGTGTATTCCTCCACTTTAATCCAAAGAGAATGCAGAATATTACAATTGGTCTACATCCACTTTACAGTGCAGTAAGGAACCACAGTGCCAATTACATTGCTGCTATTTCATTTTTTCTTCACATAATTATTGCTGGAAGCTCAAAACACACAACACACTACTGAGTTAAACACAAAAAAAAATTAAAAACTGAATAATTACATCACCCTAATCTTTTTTGTTGTCAAAAGGTAGCAAATTTAGACTCACCCAAGATTTCTCCAACACCAATAAAAATACCAGAGAGACCAATCAGGCTTTTCTCTTCACTGCCAAACTTGTTCACAGCACCAATGCATGTTCCATACACTCCAGAAAAGAATGTTAGCACCAAACCTTGGAAAGAAACCAAACAGAATTGATAGATGCACTCTCATAAAAGCAATGAAAAAAAAAATCTTTATGTCTAAAGGCTGTTTTCCCCTCAAGTATCTTTGCAATCATATATTTAAATGAGATCTAGGTAATAAAAGTAAAGAGGGAATTTTAAACTATGTAATTATTATGTTCTACTATACCAGTTCCCAAAAGCCACATTAGAAAATTGTCACTAACTGGTGTCACTCAGGTTCAGTGCTGCTACTCTTGACCCAACATCTAAAAATACAGTTTATATTTCTTCTTCTCAAGAACTTTGGAATTTAATCAAATGAAAAATGCCACGAGAAATAACTGAAAGTAACTGAAGAACTAAAGCAGAATTTCATTTAAGCATTCCCCACTTCAAGTTATGGCATTCCTAAAAGTCCCTGCAGCCCCAAATACCAATAAGGAGCCAAGAATCCTAAAATGAACTTTTTTATACATACATAATGAATTTAAGTTGAGAAAGAACTACTGCTATTTGTTTTAAATCCTCTTTATTTCTTTCTATTGCCATTAGTTTGAGGAAAGGTGACACCATGACCATGAGCAACCATTAGTATAAAAATACCAACTCAATAAAAAAGTGTATTGAAAACAACACAAAATGTTATTCTTAAACAGAGAAAAACAGCTTAAAATAAAACTTTCCAATTTCTAGCCTTTGCTCTTTGGCTACAGACAAACCCTGGTACAGCACACCCTGCCCTGCCTGGATGAACTGCATTGCTTCAAAAACAGGGGTGCACTTGGAGCATCTTAACCTCAGCAGGAATTTTGGAATAAAAGCCTTTGTTGGCCTTAGGGAATTTTCTGTTTTCCTACAGAAAGTAGCAACACCAACCCAGATCCAGAAGATGGCAGCAGATATTTCTTCCTGAGTCTGGACTGATTTATTTTTATGCCACCTGTAACCCCAAATTTCAGGATATTCAGGCAAAACCTGACTGACTCCCCTCCCTTGTTACCTTACCCCACATTCCCATCCCCAGAGGAATTCAAGAGAGTTAATCTGGGGTATGGAGATGCTCTGGAGTAATTTGTAACTCAGATTAGTGGCTGGAGCAACCCAATTCCAGAGCTACTCAGGCTATTTCTCTACCAGGAGCTGCTGTAAACTGCAATGTTTATATTTTGTTCACATCTATGTTCTTCTTTTCACATAACAGTAATTTTTCCTAACAGTGACTCAGAATTTAGTGCATCTATTTTTTAAAAAACCTAATTTGATCATGAACAAAACTACATCTGAAGCCAAATGAGGAGCAAGAAACCCTCCAAAAAACACCTCAAGGATTTTATAGGGTTTTTTTGGTGGAAGAATCACTAATATGGCAAAAATATATTTTTATTTTACAACTCATACATTGGCCCCTAAAAGTTGCTAAAAAGAGTGAGAACTCTTGCCACAGCAAATCCTATTGATAAAAACAGTTGAAAATTACTAAGCTGGTTCCCAATAGAACCAAGACTAAAATGAAGAGCACTAGGAATCTCCCATGCCTTAATGAAGGCGTGATGTACAAACATTCCTTTAATTCAAATGCAATGCAACTGCATTAAACAATCTCCAAACTATTGATAGTGCAATATCAAATCCCATAAAAGCCAGCTCTGTAAATTTTGCCTCTCACTTTGAGCCCCAGAACTTTTCTGAAGCAGCACCTGCCAATTTGGATGCACCTCTCCTCCTGTACAGAAACACTCCTCAGGACACAGAAAATCAAATAACCCAAAATCAATTAAAATATCCAAACAATGTTTGCAGAGATACCAGTTAAAATTCCAGTCTGGAGTTAATACTCCAAACAATGCCCTGCCACTGCTCCATGGTGAAACTCTGCTGGCTTCATACCTGTGTAGGCTGTGGTAACACTGAGGAGCAGCATCTCTTTGGTGAAGCTCAGTGTAATAGATTTCTCTGCAAAGAAATAATAAAGAAAAGCAATCAAACTTCTGAGAGTACTATTAAGATAATCTGCACTTACTTTGGCTTTTTGCTTAAAGCAAAAATTGGTTATTATACAAACTGTGTATTAAAATTTTATTTAATGTTTATTACAGCAGAGTGCTAAATAAACCAACCCTGACCTGCCATCTAGAAGAAACATGCCATCCAAAAATTGTATTTTGTAAGAAATGCAGTGGGGGAAACATTAAAGAAGAGATACAGAGTTTTCAATTATCAGACAATTTTCTGCTGTCTGTATTTTTGTACTCTCAGTTCATGGCAATTGTCTCTTGAAAGCATAAACAGATTTTCAGTGAAGATCCCCAAATCCTCAGAACAAACAACAGTCTCAGGCAGAACACTTCAAAGGGGACTGCAGATGCTTCAGTTCTAAATTGCTAACTGGTATCAACTGGTGACAAAACAACCTATGAGTTCTTTTTATCTACGTATGTTTGTTGATTTTTATTTTTCAATCCCACTGCTTTTCCCAGGTAGTAACCTACTCCTTTTGTGCTCATCTGTACAAGGACACTGTTGTAAAACAGTTTGGATCTGAAATCACATCAAAGGAGGGAACACTCCAGTCTCTCCTGGACTACTCAGGTATGTGATTGAAGTGGTTTGTACATGATCATATCATCAGCACAAACACAGGGAGCTGGCAAGGAGATGCCAGGTTTTGCTGAAGCAATTCTGATGTGAAATTGTACTTACTGAAGGCAGCCACTGCTCTCATCATTGTGTTTCGTGCAGACCTGGGTAAACAAATTACTTGGTCAAATTGGAAGAGAATAACCACATTTTATTGCTGTGCTGGAAGGCAGCTTCATTTTTCAAACCTTCTGTACATTTTCTAGCCCTGCACTACATATTGGAATATGCCAATATATTTTTTAAAGTTTCTGAGATCTAAAGTAACCACAAAATCTATTTGCTGCCTGCACTAGTGAATGCTTGCTTAACAGAATCTTTCTTTTGAACATTTTAAGCTTTCAACATTTTTTCCACAGGCATGCTCACTGATGTTTTCCTAACATTTTCATTGTTCTTTAAATAAAGCAAAAATATTTAAGCTGATGCCTCAGGCAAAACTGCACTGAATGTGTGTAACTGTGCATTTCTAATGTATTTATCAGGGTGGCATACATATTTAGAGAAGACAGGAAAAAAAGGAGTATTTTCTGTTTATTCCAGCCTTTCAAATGGGCTGATGAGGGCAAGATAAAACATAAAAGTATTTAATAATAATCAGTGGAGAAAAGGTGAAGGGTATCTTTGCTTATCAAAGGAAAAACTTCATGTGCAGTACTGAACTTCACCCTTGAGAATATGCCATATCAAGAACATTATTTCTCCTATATTCTCATTGTTAAAATGCAGACACTTTTCTGTTAAATCTGTGTATCCTCCAGGTTGTTGATAACATTCACGTTTCCAGCACAGAGGGAAGTGAATGCACAACGCTCCTCTGCGGAGCGGGAGCACAAACCGGGAGATGTGACAACATGTTATTGCCATCAACACTTACGAGCTCTCCCCCAGGATTTCATTAGTGGAATCATCATCCCCTGGAGCTTTTGTGTCCTCTTGTTTCCTAATCAGAAAGAACAGAACTGTGCCCACAAGACTGATAACAGTCAGAGCAATGAAGACAGTTCTGCGATCGCTCTCTGTGGAAAAACAAACAAGAGGCATGACCAGATGTGCAGAAGAGATTCAAACCAATCCAGCTACCTCCAAACAACTAACACAGACATGCTACAGTGTTTAACACAAACTAATTTTCTAGCTTACCTTCCACATGGAGCTGCTGGCAAACTCCTGTCTCAGTTTTATGGTGCTAATAAAATATCGGCAAATTAAAGAGGTCCCTCGCATTCTCTGCCATGCAAAGGCTTTGACCAAGGAGCAGCCAATTAAAGGAAGTGCATAAATTATTAGCAGAAGAAAGTACATCTTTGAAGACTTATATAATTCAGAGTGGATATAAACTACCCCAAGCCCTTCAGATTTCTAAGAGAATCTCTTGACCAGCATCAGAACCAAGAGCACCATGACATCATAAACTGTAGGCTGGGAAACTACAAAGGCATTAAAACCACCAAAACCTCAGCAACTGCCACAGCAGCTGGAGGGGGCAACTCACAGACACACACAGCACAAAAGCCACTCCCATTTGTAGTACTAAACAGGGAAAAAAAGTGAGTAACAGCAAACAGCTGTGACTGAACTAATGCATGACCCTGCATTATTACCCATGCTTGTGTTTACTTCCCCCTCAACTCAACAGCAAATGCAAACTTGTCCTAAAAATAACTTGTGCATGATCACAGATCTAAAAAGAGGTGTGCTTCACAAGCTTGAAATGCTTGTGCTATTTCTATATAGGTAGTAAAATAAGATGTGATTTTTAAATGCTGTTATGGTTTGATATAAAATTTTCTAATAAAGAGAATCTCAAGACATTTAAGATGGAGGGAAATGTGACAGCAGAAGTGCCTCACAGTTAATTGATCTATTCTGTGGTTAGCAGAGCAGTGACATTTGGAATGCACAGAATTTGAGACCCCCACAGGTTCAAAGTGTCTCAAATATTTCCAGTAACACTTAAACCTTTGTGTTACAGGTGAGGGAATGCAGAAAATGACCTTTAAATTTAGCCAGTGTTTCATTACCAAACCTGATCTGTGGAGAACCTACAAAGCTGGAGCTAACAGAAACAAGAAGTGAACTGTTCCTTCTGTTATTTCTGAAGCCTGATAATTATTGTTTAAAAGTCAACATCTCATTCCTGATTGACTAGAGCAGAATGAAATCATCATTTTAAAGGTTAAAAGAATTGACAATTCTAGTAGATATTCAACAATAGGACTAAATAAGGAAAATTACCAGTAATTACAGAACAGGAAAATCAAACTTATCTGTTTACAGAGCACTGACTTCCCAGCAGCACTCATTTTTGGTTATTAAAATCTGTTTTCACCACTTTTCTTAGTGTATCCCCCCTGCTTTGTCTGGCTTTAACAGTTGACAGAAATCTTTGCTTTAAAAACAGAATCTCGACACTGTCTAGCTCAAGAACACGAATAAAGTCCACTGTTCTCCGGTTCCTGCTCTTTGCCAGTCTAGCACAACATCAAATGCAAAAAAGTACAGCATTAATTACAATCCCATCAGGAAGTTCATCTCATAAAATATGCCAAGAAAGGAAGAAAGCTCTCCACTCTCCCAGCAGTGCTGCCCCATCTCAGCCTCTGTCTCCTACACTGCTTGTGCCAGCACAATTAATGCAGAATTGAAGTAAACTGGGATGGTTTTCCTTTATTTTCCTTTATTTCACAGCTTTATCAATCTCAATATGATTTAGAAGAATACTCCACACCAGGAGCTTACTTTGGAATAGGACAGTGTGTACAATATTACACATAAAGCCAGAAAAACTTTCCCCCAGATAGGTGTATTTTGGCATAAATTTGTCTGCACAGGGAAAATCCCAGAGTAGCTATTGTGGAAAATCTCCAAGAAAAGACTATCTACAATAAATTGGAAGGGGGGAGGAAAAAAAAGTTTGCTTTTGTATAATCTTCCTGCCACTTTGGAGTTCATTTTTTCATCTGTTATTTCCTGCTACTATATTTATAGGTTGGCCATATAAACAAGCAGTACTCACCTGATATGTGAGTTTTTCCTTGCCAAGCAAAGTAGATATACATATTTCCAAAAATCAAGCTGCAAACAAAAAGAAAAAAAAGGTCAACAATACATTAAATGAAAAAAATAGGGTTGCAGCACCACAGTAAATATTCTATACAATATATTAAAAAAAAAAATCCCAATGGTGTGGAATCATGAAAGAAATAAAGATATGAGTCTCTCTCCATGTCAGCTGCTCCTATATAAAACTCAAACAAATTTGAGGATTCTGCCCTAAAATGTTGGCTATTCATTTTCATAAATCAAGACATAAGGTGGTGGCAAACATGAGGAAATCTGCATCTAAGTTGCTTCTGATTTTGGAAGGGTATAGGTTAGAAAGCTGACATATTTCTGGAGGTGATTGTGTAATACTTCCTTTGCAGGGTCATGTGTCTTGTCTGAAGTATTGCTTCAGCTCAAGGAAATTCTGTGTCCCTAACTACCATTTCCCAAAATACAGTCATTCTGAATGAATGATTTCAAACAGTTTTAGAGCCAATTTTCCTCTTATTAACACATGCATTTTACTCACTGTAGAACACACAATCAGCTAGGTTTGTGGAAATTGCTGCTCTGATACCACACTGAGGGGTTAATTCTGGAACTGAAAACTTAGAAACAAAAGCAGGCTCCTGGCTCAGGCTGATGTTCTCCCAGCCCAGGATCCCATCCCACAGCAGCATTATCAAAGCAGACTCAGCACCCTGAGCATTTCTGTAATTCATTCCCCTGGTTATCTCGTAGATTTGTATTCTGGCAGAATATTCAGAACTGCTGCATTAGAGCTGGTAAAAGGATATTTCTTCAGGAGCCATTTTTGCACCTGTCTCCCATGAATTTGTTTGATTCCCTTTCAATCCTGCTCACACTAACTCTACACACTCCCATGGCTGCAAACTCCAAAAGTTTAATCACTCATGTACAGAGCACTTTATCTGTTTCCCACCAGTGCTCCTTACTCTCACCCAGTGACCCCAGCTCCAGCACAGCAGCATTTGATGAGCAACAGCTCTACAATCAGCTCCCTGCTGCCCTCATTTTGGGTAACACATTGGTGTAATCCTCCTCAGCTGCTGCTCCTCCACAGGAAACAGTCCCAACCTTTTCAGCCTCTCTTCAAGCCATCAGCTCTATCTTCTTCCATAATTTCATTATTTTTCTCTCTATCCTAATTGCATTACACTCTCATGAGAGGCATTAACTATCTCTGCACAAAACACTTAATGGCCACAACACAGCATTCACTGCCTTGTTCTCACTGATGCTCAGCATTTTGTTGATTTTTTTTCAGTTGTGCAGCACTCAAAGTTTAATATCAGAGAGCAATCAAAAACAAGATTTCTTTTCTGGCTTTTGCCTGCCAGTATCTTCACCTTGGCAGTCAGAACCAGGTTCTCCCTCAATAAAGAACACAAAATGGCACAGCTCTCCACAACCAACAGGATTGCAGTTACATCCCTCAAATGCTCCCCTGACAGCAATGTATCTTTAGCAGCTAGAGAGCTGAGATTGCAATATTCAACTTTCTTTCATTCCCTGTTCTGTAATGCACAGCACCAATAAAAATATCACTTCCCTCTCTCCTTCCCACTGACTGGGGAGTATTTTTTGATGCAGTCTCCCACATAAAAAGATGTAAAAAGCAGAATGTGTACACAACCAAGAAAAAAAATAATTAACAAATAAAGCTTACCTGAACTGCAAGAGTGCCCAAAATATTCCACTGTTCCTTCCAATGGTGTTTTCATCAGAATTTTCAGTCAAGCAATTTCCCTGAGCTGTCCAGAGGACTGAAAAAGACAGAATATATTGCTCAGGAAATAAAAATATTTTGAAGGCATATTCAAATCTCATAAAAAACAGTCAGCAGAATAAGAACAATGCTTACCAGCAGCTGCAATGCCAATGAGCACAGAGGCAGTGTAGAAAGCCCAGGTAGCTGGCTGGATAAAGACTGCAATGTACAGGCTAGAACAGAACAGAGCAGTTCATTGAACACTGACCAAAGTGAACAGTGCTCTTTAACAATCAAATTCCTCACTCAGGTGCATCTAAATCAGCCACTCTCTCCTAAGGGATGTTGAAAAATGGGATGTATGTGAAAAATCTTTTTACCTATCTAAGCACATAGAATTTTTTATATATATAGTTATTAATCATAACTTCAATTCCACAGTCAGCAAAGTCTGGAAATGCTTGGGAAAAAAATGTGCTGTTTCCAGCAGGCTGAAGTACTCTGCAGTTACACACCTGCAGTATCTCTGCTTTTCTTAGGCAATACAACTTTATGTATGGCACAGGAGACTTAGATGTGAAAAAATTGAAGAAATATTTCCAAGGAAGCAGGCAAAACCTCAAAATTAATACTTACCTATAAAACACACCACTAATAACCATGGAGAATTGAGGACCCACTATTGCAACCAGTGAAGGTGATATAAGATTTGATGCAGACAATACTCCATAAATAATGGACATGCTGCAAAAATTAAGAACAAAGACAAGTAAATACTTAAAATAAGATATAGGCTATTACTGCAACTGATTTAAAAGCGATCACTGGATTTCAAAATATCCATTAAAGTATATACATAACTTAAAAGCAAAACTTTGCTGGTCAAACATTTTCCTACTTTCTTCTGTTCCCTTCACCAATGGCACTGCATATGGGAATACAGGAGTGAAGAGCATTCCCTGGATTGCTGAGTCCCAAACTACTGCAGGCAATGACATCTTGTAATTTACAGCATGCATTTGTCAAACTGCTTGAACAGCAGTTATTGTATTTTGTACCCTGTACATCTAGAGGAGAGTGTTCTAGAACCTCAGTTATCTGTCAGTGAGGTTTTCATCTTCTGCCCAAGACACCACAGAAATTTTACAGACATGTTTTGTGCCAGTGGTGTTTTTAGTTTAAATTAAGACAGTAAACCCTTCAAAGGAGCAATCAGGTTTTTCTACATGGCAGATTGATTTGGCATGCAAAAGATCCCTGAACATGCATGACAAGTTTGACTCTGCCAGTGCAACCAAGAGAATGGCTTTGTGTGGCTTTGCTTGTCTTTCTGACTGCTCCTTTCACATTTATGTTTTATTTCCTGAACGCTGATCCACACCACCTGTCCTACACAGACAGTGTACAAAGGCAAACAACCAAGGCCTGAGTCAGCAGTTTTATTTAAACTTCACCTCTTTGCCTCCTCAGGTAAAATGCTGAGAATGTGATGATAGTGGTTTTTCTCTCTACAAAGAAAACATGCAAACCAGATATGTAGTTCAACTGGAAATAATTCAGAGCAGAACTGTGAGAAGCCTGTTTCAAACTGCTTTAAGTGTGTCAATAAATCTTGAAGTCAGCAGAACACTGCAATCTCTTGAGAGTGTCTCTCTACTGGATGAAACTGTAACTAAGTTCACCCTGCAGGGAGCAAAGTAAGAAGAAAATCTGTGTAATTACCTCGTGTAGCCACTGCCATGAAAGTCTGTGCTGTTTAAATTCGTGATAACAGTTTGCTGTGAGAAGATCATACATTGTAATATGTTAGAATCTATCTTGTACCTTAACAACACCTGCATCGGTTTGAAGTCAGTATTAAACATTAGAATTATTCATTAATAGACACTACAGTACTTAAAAGAATTTTAAAAGTTAATTACAACTCACACCATCTCCACAACAAAGATGCAGGAGATATTTGGAAGGAAAACATCTATGTTTGAAGAGGAAATTTGCACTTTATTATTAAATCATGGTTTCATAAGAGACCTAAAATACTTCATAAAACTTTAGTTTCACTTAAGACCTCTCTTACATAGATAGATATGACTATCTTAATTTTAAAAGTGGGGGAAAAAAGGAGAAGTTTCAGAATAATCTTAACTTGACCTAACTATGAATGTCTGGTAAGAGTTTCCATTCTTTTCAGTGTCCCATTATATCCCTGTTCCTTTTTTCCCCTTGAATCAGCTTTAGTGATCATGAGACCATGCAGTTAGTTGGACTGGCAGACAGATCTGATTGAAAGTCACTTATAAAGACTTTTATGACAATTAATTATTGATTCATGATTGCATGATCACAAAATCCAATTCAGTGAGGTGCTGAATTCATTGCAGAATTTCTGAGACTGTTAGGCTGCACTTCAGAGCTCACAGAAAGTATCACACTGCACTAGGACTCACAAAAACTACCCCAAGTAGTGATTTCTATAGTGCAGTGAAGGACATTTATCTGTCTGAACCCAGCAAGGATCCTTCTTGCACACAAGAAAAGAGCTGTAAGACCTGTGGGCTCAGCAGGGATGTTGAAATCTAACTGCCCTGCAGGAACAGAACTAATAACACTGCAAGCAGCTCAGGAAGTTAAAGGGCTAAACCTGGCAGTAGCAGGAGTCTAAAAATTTAAATAGTAACAGTAAATTTGGATTATGCTGCGCTCAATTTTTGCTCTGCAAAGAGATACTAAATAGCAGCAAATAACTTCAGCTAGAGGGTGACCTGGCACTTTAGCAATTGTAGAAATCTGTTTGTCAGGTGTTATCCTCATACTCCCCCTCAATGTCTACTTTGTTAGATTATGAAAATCTAGTTAATAATACCATGGTTAATAATAACTTAGGCAAATATTTTGAAAGGGACTAAGCAGAATATAGAATATGCAAGGTTCAGTGTAATTCAATTGTCCAACATGGTAAGTATCAAAGTAGACACTACTTTAAAGTTCAGACATTTTATAAGATTAATTTTCTACTTTCTAAGCAATCAGGCTCACTTTTATACGTAGCTATGCTATCTAAAAGAAATAACCTGCTGAATTATTTGGTTAAACACTACTTAAAACTAAACCAAAAGAAGTTAAATGTCAAAGTATCTTGCCCATTAGAAAATCCCAAATAGAGCAACATTAGAGCACACAAAAGACAAACCAGGATAAATAACTGAGATAGAAACGTGGCACGTTTAGAAAGTCACACCTACCGCAATATTTCCACAGGATTGGAAAGCAGTGAATATAAACATAAACGAAACTCCCAAAATAATGATGTTGAAAAGCTTTTTTCCTTCCGAAGCCATTTTGTGTATTCTTCCCAAGTCCTCCGCTTCAGTCTGGAAAAACTCTTTTTTCTTTTAAAAGTTTCCTCTTAACCTCTGTTAAAAAAAAAAATAAATAAAGCTTCAAAAATAATGCTTACTCAGGGCTACTTATTAGCTGCTAGAAAATATCAATTAATCCAGAGTCCTGGTAACCCTTTTAAATAATGTGCAACTTGGGGAAAAAAAACAAGGTTTGTACAAAAGGTAAAGGCCAAGATTCCCTGTACCTGCTCCCATGAAGTTTCCAGGGCTGACTGCAGGGTGTTATTTCATGACATCTCTTTGTCCCAAAGGCGCAGCTTTCCCAGTTTGGAGCAGGTTAATGGGCTGAGCTCCTTGTCATTGCAGAAATCACAAGTGCGGTGCCCGGCCTCTCAAGCACCGGACGAAGGGAGGATGAGGCACCGCACATCTGCACAGGAAATAAAGAACATTTCTGTGTCTGCATCAGCTGACCCAGCCCCGACAGCCCTTGTGCACTATGGGAAATGCAGTTTTATCAACCTTTTCCTGTTTAAAGCGGTGAAAATCTCCCAGTACTTAAAATTAAATTATTTCTACTGGGTTTTGAGAATTGTTATTTCTAGCTGCTAAATAACATCTGGCAAGATTAAAAAATAAAGAAAAAATTTTAAAACACACAGAAACCCCCACCCACACAAAAATCCTCAAAAAATAAAAATCCCACACAACTACAGAGCATGGAATCACAGAATAGTTTTGATTTAAAGGGACCTTAAACACATCTTGTCCCACCCCTGCCATGGGCAGGGACACCTTCCACTAAACCAGGTTGATGCAAGCCCCCTCCAGCCTGGCCTTATGGAAGTCATACCATTAATCTTTCACTTCACAGTATTTTAAATAATAAATCTAAGACCAATTGATCTCCAAGTCATTAATATCTCTGTTTAAACACCAACAAAACTGAGGGAGGATCAGACATTGACCAAATGGTCACTTTTTCCTGTTGCCATCCTTTGTTCTGTTGGACCTCTGGGATTGGAGAATTCATTTCCATCAGTTCTACTTTAACGCTGGCCAAAAGGAAAGAAATGGAAATGCAGAATTGATTGAAGTAAATGACAAATCACCACATGTTACCCCTGCTGTCTACAGTAAAGGGTTTAAAGAAACAGAGCTTTCAAAGGGAGAAAGGATATTAGTGCAGGAGTTAGAAGGGCTCATTGAGAGAGTTTAAACTAGATATGAAGTGGGATAAGGTTTCCTTGATGAACCTGATCACCTACTATGATGAAACAACTGCATGGATGGATGAGGGGAGGGCAGTGGATATTGTCCATCTTGACCCCAGCAAGGTTTCTGACACTATTTCACAACACCCTCCTGGGGCAACTCAAGATGTGTGGGTGGGACGAGTGGGCAGTGAGGTGATTGAGAACTGTCTGAATAGAAAATCCCAGTTATAATCAGTGGGTCTGTTTGGAGGCCTCTCACTGGTGTCCCCCAGGATTGTTTAACTTCCTCATCGATGACTTGGATGAGGGGTCAGTGCCTGCTCAGCAAATTCACTGATGGCACAAAGCTGGGAGGGGTGGCTGATAACCCAGAGTGCTGTGAGCCCTTCAGAGGGACCTGGACAGGCTGGGGAGAAGGGCAGAGAGGAACTGTCCGAAATTCAGCAAAGGCAAGTGCGGGGTCCTTCACCTGCAGAGGAACAAGTCCAGGACTGAGCGGCTGGAAAAGCAGCTCTGTGGGGAAGGAGCTGAGAGTCCTGGTGCACAATGAGCTGTCCATGACCAGCGCTGTGCCCGAGGGGACAGAAGGGCTCTGGTGTCCCAGGAGCGTTAGGAAGAGCATTCCCAGCAGGTCAGAGAGTGATGCTGCCCCTCTGCTCAGCCCTGGTGAGGCCTCCCCTGGAGCAGTGTCCAGCTCTGCGCTGCTCGGGATGAGAGACACGGAGCTCCTGGAGGGGTCCTGTGGAGGGCCAAGAGATGATCTGGGGACTGCAGCATCTCTGTCCTGGGGAAGGCTGAGGGTGCTGGGGCTGAGAGGGCCCCTCATCCCTGTCTGTCCCTGTCTGCAGGGAGGGCAGAGCAGGCCCAGCCTCTGCTCCAGGGGGCCCAGCAATGGCACCACAGGCCAGGGACACAAAGTGATGCCCAGGAAATTCCACCTGAACGGATTGTCCAGAGAGGGCATGGAGTCTCCCTCCCTGGAGATATTCCAGAGCCATCTGGACACAATCATGTTCCATGCACTCCAGGATGATCCTGCTGGAGCAGGAGGTAGGACCAGATAACCCCACTGTGGTCCCTTCCAACCTGATCCACCCTGTAGTTCTGTGAAATAAAATCCACACCCCAGCTGTAGTTACATATATTTAATACATGCATTACATGCTTTTTTGATTCCCAAACTGAATTTTTTTTAAATGTTAGTGTTTATCAAAACAGCATGTATTTTTCACTTGTGGAGGAAAGTCAGTGTGATTACTCAGAGGCTGCTTTACAAAGATGCAATTAAAATACCAAGGTGTGGGGTCTTAACATAAGCAAAGTTCTCTTTTTCCTTTTTAATATTATTAATTTATAGTAGCAGAATTTTAATATCCTCTAGGAATAGTGTCCTACTCACATCTTTTCTGCCTTGTGCCAGTACAAGCTTCCGTGCTGCTGCACAGCAAACTGGGCTGGTGGGCTGAACAATTCCTTTGGCAACAGCAACGCGTTGAAGTGACCAAAACTGGGAGGAAGGGGCATAGGAAACTTCCTCTGTCATTTTAGGGAAATCACTGTAAAGGTAAACTTCAAATTTCACCGATTTTTTAAATCAAAATTCTCTAGTGAAAAAAAAAGAACAAACACAAAGCAATACAAAATGTCAAAGTAGTTTATTTGATTTCTGAAGTCATTTGTAGCAGGAAACAAACTGTTGCTTCTGGTTTTGTATCCATGTCACTGCTTACTTTTTTATACTTCTTCAGTGAAAAAACATTAAACACAATTATAGTAAAAAAATTTAAATTCTAATACTGAAACAATTTTTCGATACTGTCATTGGATTGAACAGATCAGTAGAAAATAGTCTCATTTCTATTCTTTTTTTAACACAGCGTTATGGAACAGCTGAGTAGAAACTTTTAACATTGCTTTGAGATGAGAACCAGGTATTGCAGTTCAGGAGTTCGGCATTTTATTAGCGCCTGAGGTGACAGAATAACAACTCGTGGGGTGGGAGAGCAGCTTTCACGGAATTCCCTGGCTCTGAGAAGTTGCTTGTCACCGTACACAAGGGCTGTGCGAATCTTCTCCCATGTTCCTGCCACAGCACGAACTTGCAGAGCGGGCCGGTGTGAGGATGAATTTAATATTTCCCTGCTCGGCTCTGACAGGCGCCACCCGGGCTGTGGCGGATCCATCGTGGCTCATCCAGAGCTGGCGGCGCCCAGGCGGCTTCCCCGGGCAGGATGGAGGAAAACCCGCGGAGAGCCCGCTCCGGGCTGCCCGGCCCCTCCGAGCCGCCACAGGCACACAGCGGGGCTCGGGCAGGAACGGCACCGAGCTCCCACAGCAGCTGCTCCGGGAGAACCGCTCTGCAGAGCCCGGGCCGAGCGCCGCTCCCCTCACGGAACCCCAGCGCCGCTCCCCTCATGGCTCTCCCCCACGTCCGCCATTTTAAACCGTCCCCGCCCGCCCGCGCCACAAGACATTCACTTCACCATCGCTTTTTTTTTCCCGCGGCGGGGGTTTGTCGCCCCTCTCCTTCCTTCACACACACTGCTCTGCCCTAATTTCTTTTTTTTAAATGATTATTATTATTGTTGTTATTGCTATTGTTTGGAAATTTTTTTACGTTTTTCAACACACATTGTTCAAAAATTTCCCCGCCTCCACCGAGCCCTTCCGGGTCACGGCAGCGGAGTTTTAACAGCCACTTTCCAAACACAGAGCGAATTATTAATTTAGAGGGAGATTCCCCCTGTCCCTCCGGGACCACCTCGGGGAAAAGTAGGAAAGGGGGATCGGGGGTCGCTGCCGCGGCGGCGCGGGCGGGGCGGTGCCGCGTTCCCTTCCGGGGCACCGCCGGCCATTTTGTGGCGTTAAGCCGCGCGCGCGGGCGGTTCCCCCTCATTTCCTCGTCGCGGCGGGACGGGGCGGCTGCTCCTGGCGCTTCGCTCCGGCCTCGGGCCGCCCCTCGGACCCTGAGGTGGGTGCTGCTCCCTGTGGATCCCGCGGCTTTTCTCTATGCGCTGTAGCTCTCCTCCTTTTTGGACTCGCCCTGCGGTGTGAGGCGCGTCGCCCTCAGGGCCGCGCCGGCTGCTGACTCTCTTCAATCCCTCAGGTTTATTCTCTTCGGCCGCCGCCGCCCCTCAGGGGCTCCTGCCCACCATGAGCTACGGCCGCCCGCCTCCCGATGTGGAGGGCATGACGTCCCTCAAGGTGGACAACCTGACCTACCGCACCTCCCCGGACACCCTCCGGAGGGTCTTTGAGAAGTACGGCCGCGTGGGCGACGTCTACATCCCCCGGGACCGCTACACCAAGGAGAGCCGCGGCTTCGCCTTCGTGCGCTTCCACGACAAGCGGGACGCGGAGGACGCGATGGACGCGATGGACGGGGCGGTGCTGGACGGCCGGGAGCTCCGCGTGCAGATGGCCCGCTACGGCCGCCCGCCCGACTCGCACCACAGCCGCCGCGGGCCGCCGCCCCGCCGGTACAGCAGCAGCGGCTACGGCCGCCGCAGCCGCAGGTGAGCGCCGCGGAACGGGCAGCGGAGTTCGGGCGGTAAATGAGATGAGCCTTAGCTGTGCGCCTGTGCAGTGGGAGCCGTTTGTTTTCATGTTGGTTGCCTAGAGAGGTAGTGAGGGCTCCGTCACTGAGCCCTGTGCATACAGAGTTGAGCCATGTGCTCTTGGCCGACCCTGCTTAAGCAGGGAGGTTGGCCCGGATGACCCACCGTTGCCCCTTCCAACCGGACCGATTCTGGGATTCTGTGTCCTTTCCCTGTGAGTTTCGCGGTGAAGCTGGGAAGAGGAAGTGGAGATTTACTACAAGTTTACTAGCAAAGGCACGTGAGGTTCCCTCGGAGTGGAAGGGTTTCGCCCTGTAGTAGATTTAGCCCCCGGCCACTCGCTCTGAACAATGGCGCCCTCGTAACGCTCATTTTCTTGCCCACGTGCGTCCTGTTCCGCCTTCCCTGTCCCGCAGCACTCGCTCCAGTCCGTGCGTCACGCGTGAGCAACTTTTAACGCTCCCATTTTTTTTTTCTTTTTTTCTCCTTATGTGTTTTAGCCCTAGAAGACGCCGTCGCAGCCGATCTAGAAGCAGGAGCCGCTCTAGGTCTCGCAGTCGGTCCCGCTACAGTCGATCCAAATCCCGGTCTCGCACACGCTCTCGGTCTCGCTCCACCTCCAAGTCCAGATCTGCCAGGAGATCCAAGTCAAAGTCCTCATCTGTCTCCAGATCCCGGTCCAGGTCAAGATCCCGGTCCAGATCTAGAAGCCCTCCCCCTGCCTCAAAGAGGGAATCCAACTCTAGATCCAGGTCTAAGAGCCCTCCCAAGTCTCCGGAAGAAGAAGGAGCTGTATCCTCCTAGGAACATGGTAATGTACCTTGGGATCAGCACAGGATGCATGTTACTTTATTATAGCACTTAGGTGGGGTGTTGGGTAGTTCTTGGAACATTAATAGCCTGAACCAAGTGAATCCTAGTGGGGCACATTGTTAGTTGTTGGTTTTGCTATTTTTTTTTCTTGAGCAGTGGTTTTTTGGTTATTGATTTAGGGAAATAATTACTGAAGGGTTTTCTACGGAGAAATATTTTTTTTAAGCAGAGAAAATGTTTTATTGCAAGATTAATGCCTTGGTTTTAATAAAATATTGTATGAGACGCAACCTATGATGAAAATGACTATTTCTTACTGTATTTATCCAACATCTGCATTTTCCCCTTTAAAGCTGCGGTCTCCTGTTTGCTAAAAGAATATTGGCCAGTATTGCAGATTTTAACTGATTTGGCTGATCCTCCAGGGACCAGTTTCTGTGGGCGTGTGTTGGAGCAGGTTTGTCTTACACTGTTAAAGATACACTATCCTTTTAGAATGGAAGATCGGTTCAGTGGCCGTTATACTGACTGGAGGTAATAACTGTCCTAGAAAAGTGGCAAATTCCTTGCAACGAGAAAACCACGGAAACTAGTTTTTCCTCAAGTCGACATCTTGAAGAGGCATCTAAGGATACACCGGGTGGGGAAAGGATAGTGTGTCTTTAACCCTTCAAACTGTTTGGTCCTGTTTTTTAAAAGGAAAGGGCCTGAGGTAGCTCTGGAGTTAGATAATTGTAGCAAAATTAGTCACGTTTTCGGTTTTGAATGCTAATTAGAGCTTAGTTAAGTCTTTATGAAGAAATATTAGTATTGTCACTTTTATAGAACTCTGAATAACTTGAGTGGTGAACAGGCTGAATTGAAGTTAATGCTGGCTTGATCTACAGCCTGGTGCTTATTCTCCTTTTTAACTAAATATTTTGACTGAACTTTACATTTGGCCTCTGAAGTAAAGCAGCACACGGGGGGGAGGTGGAACACTGTGGAAATTCCTAAAGCTTAATTAAATTAGGCAAAGCCAGTTGAAACACAACTAGAAGTATCCCTGAAGTCATCCACACCCAAAATAGACAAGATAGAAACCTGGCTGAACTTTTCTCTCTTCAAACCTAGATGCTTCAGCTAAATGAGAACCCACATAAAGGACGCCTTTGGGGGGAAAAGATCGCTTGAGTCTTCAGCCCATTGGAGAGACCCTGGCCGAGCAACCAGCTGTTGAAAAGGTTATTTTGTAACATTTTGTCTAACTTTTTACTTGTTTAAGTTGCGCCTGAAGTGGCAGATTTTACATTTTATGTGCCATTTTGTTGCTGTTATTCAAATTTCTTGTAATTTAGTGAAGTGAACGACTACCGATTTCATTATTGGCTTGGATATTTGAGGTAAAACTTCATTTTTGTTTATATAGTGCTGACTTCTATTGGAAATTAAAATCGATGGTAACTTGCTGCCTCCAGTTTCATACTGAGGAATCATGCAGCCATTATGTGCTGATAGCTAACTGTCAAAAAATACTCTCAATTTTATCTTGATTTCTTAAAAGTCCGCAAAACTTCAACTTGAAACACTGTAAATGCTTTTTTTTTTAAAAAGAAAGAAAAACTTTGACTTAAAATAGCATCTTCAAATTCAAATTGGTAGAAATCTTTTCAGGTGACAGTTGATATTTGCAAGGATTGTTTTATCAGACTCAATTCTAATCTCTTCTCTTATGTATTTTTGTGCACTAGGCGCAGTTGTGTAGCAGTTGAGTAATGCTGGTTAGCTGTTAAGGTGGCGTGTTGCAGTGCAGAGTGCTTGGCTGTTTCCTGTTGTCTCCTGATTGCTCCTGTGTAACGATGCCTTGTCGTGCAGAAACAAATGGCTGTCCAGTTAATTAAAATGCCTGACAACTGCACTTCCAGTCACCCGGGCCTTGCGTAAAAAAAATGGAGCATACAGTGAGCACATCTAGCTGATGATATACACACCTTATTTTTTCCAGAATGGTAAAGCTTACCAACCTACATATATGAACTTACATATGAGAATTGTAATGTTAAGCAAAGAAATGGTTCATTCCTTTGTAAGTACTGATTGGTGTATCTTTTGCTTAAGACATTCTGTACTATACCCACTGTCTCTGTAGTTAATATTAAACATTTTTTTCTGTGTTAACTTTTCTCAACTTAATGTCTTGGGTCAGCTTATTTTTAGCTTGAAAAGATTTCTGCAATTATACTGTCAATGTTTAACTTCTATATAGTAACTAAATGCATTCTACCGCTTAAAAATTGTATCCACTGGGGTTGCTTTTAAATTACTTTGGGCAAACTTTAATTAGACTTGTTACTAACCCAATGTTGTGTGGCAAGTGGTAACACACCAGGCCACGAACACAGAACCAGCCAGGTCCTGGGATGGTGTTGTGGGAGGTCCACACTGAGCAGTACTAATAATTGCATTGCTGTGTGCTTGCCCTGGCTCACCAGGCTGCTGCTTGACGGGGGCTGATCTTTACAGTGATGATTTCTCTTGATTTGGTATCAAATGAATTGTAACTTCAGACATCGTGTGTCAAGGGTTATTGTAATGCCTTGTTTTATCTCATGCATGTATGTTAAATGGGAATGGAAACATCTGAACACTGGCAGTATGGCTCTGTTGAGGATTAAAAGTACTTTTCTATAAACTGAGGAGTTTGTATGTTCCAGGTTAGCACAGTCTCCACACACTCATTTACTTCCCAACAGAGGGGCTGGCTTTTGTATGTGGATCTCTGGGAAGGATTCTCAGTCCTGGGAAAGGGATCTTATGGGGAGGGTTTTTTAAGAGTGCAGTTACCTTTTCATAGCTGAAGTTGTGGATTGAGGTTGGATCATGTGGAGTTCCAGGTTAAACTCTGTTGTGTAGTGGCTCATATGATGGGATTGAGGCTCTGAATTATTTCACAGATTTGGGAGAGGAACACCAATTTCTCAAAAGCCATAGCTGAAAAACCAAAAAGCTTTATTTTTACAATGCATGTTTTAAGAATTGCTGCTTCCCAAAAATATCCATGAGGTTTGCTGTAAACCAGGACTGTTGTCTGCAGCTCTGTGCTGCAGTGAACAGCTGAGTATCACCTTGTACTGGAATCTAAAGTGGAATAAACTGAAGTGCCCTCTGACTGTGCTAGTGAGATGATCATCATTTCGATTGTGTGTCTTCCTGGCATGGAGGAGCTGGCCAAGTGCTCTTTGTCTGCACCAAAGGAATGCAAGGGAACGTGGATGCTCTTCAGCTTCCATTTGCAGAGCAGAGCCTCGATAGACCAGTCAGCACTGTGGGGAGAAAATGAGTGAAAACCTAACCCAGGGTTATCACTGCTACAGGAACCCGAGCAGGCTCTCACCAGACTAGACCAACACAGCTGGGTTTGTAACAGTTTTCTGTTTGCTGTTTTTACAGCAAACTGGTGCTTCTTGGATTATTTTCAGATTTTATTACCTCCAGGGTTTACTGGGCAAATAGCAGACTGACTCAGAATAAGGAGCTTTTTTGAGGCAGAGTGGTGGTGCTACAGAGGAGCTAATGCTCACCCACAGCTGAGACAGGAGTTAACATTTGAGTTTTAAATATGTAAAAATTTACCTTCGGACTTGGTAAGTTGTCCAGAATTGAGCCTGTGGGTTCTTCTCCAACAAGAAGTAAATTGTAGTTAAAATATCTTCGAAGTCTGTGTAGTTTGGGGAGATAAAGCAGGCTGGGTTAGTTTCTGGATTCCAGGTATGGATAAATGCCTGGTTTTATGAAGTGATGATTACAAACCAATGCAAGCAGTGTCTGTATGAGAGACCCAAGCATGGCATGAAGGGACTTAGTTATTTACTTCATCTTCTATTCCCACACCCTCAGCTGCATTTATGGCAGCTCTAAACTAGAATTACCCCGCAGTAACAAGGTCAGTAGCACAGAGCCACCTGATCTGTTGACACTGTTCCCAGCAGTACTTGGACACGAACGTGCAGTCACAAACCAAAGATACCTAAGAGCATTAACGTACCTTTGGGGTCAAAAAAGACATCTGAGCCTAAAATAATGTCTATGGGTGCAAGAGCGAGCAGCTCTGGTGACACGCGGCCCCAGGTGAGGCCGAGGACGGGCACGTGGGGCAGGCGGTTCATGAGGCAGCTGCTGCGGCAGCTCTGCAGGCACTGGGGCAGCTCCTCGCTGTCCGACAGGATCACCTGGGCACCGCACCTGGCGGCCACCACGCCGGGGAGACTCACACCGGCACCGATCTGAAACCACAGCGTGTTCGTGGAGCCCGCGGGCGGAGCCTGACCCGCGGGTCACGAGAGCGGGTACCGGGCGGGGAGCGGGCAGTACCTCCAGCACTCGCTTGCCAGGCAGGCTCCGCCTGTGCGCCCACAGGTATTGGGCCAGGACCACAGCGCAGGGCCATACGTACATGCCGTACTGCGAGTCCAGCACCTGCAAAACACGGGGCGAGGCGCTGTGCCGGGATTGGGAGCTCCCGCCGCTCCCCGCGTCCCCGCTGCCATCGTACCTCGGGCACGCGCACGGCCAGCGCCGCCGGACCCTCCTGGAAACGGTACCGGCGCGCGCGCTGCCGCGGCCCCGCCATGGGCCAATCGCAGGCGGACACGTATGGGGCCAGGCCGCGCCGGCCAATCGGCGCCTCCTCCCGGCGTGACGTCACTCGCAGCGCCGCCGCGGGCGCTGATGGCGAAGAGCCGCTCGCCCCGCCGCGGCCTCCCCCGGGGGGCGCGGTTTAACCGGGCCGCTCCCGCCCGCACCGCTGCCCCGGCGGGGTGGGGAGGGCGCCTCCGCGGGCCGCTTCCCGGAGAAGGGTGGAAACCGAGTGACACGCGGTCGGCCCACCACTGTCAGGGGAGCAGCAGGAGCGGAGCGCGGGCCCGCCGCGGGGAGGGCGACGGCGCCGGTGGGTTCCCGGAGCGGCCGCGGGACTGCGCGGCTGAAGACGCCCCGTGCCCGCGCTGCCTCAGTGCCGCCCGCGCTGCCCTTCCTCAACATGGCGGCGCGGGGGCGCCGCTTCCCCAGCCTTGGCCAATCAGTGCCGAGGCGTGGCGGAAGCCGGGGTGCAGCCGGCCAATGGGAGCGCGGCGGGGGCGGGGCCGCGGCGACAGCGGCGGCACGGGGTGAAATTTCTGGAAGGTGCGGCCGGAGCGGGGCCGGGATCAGGATCAGGATCAGGATCAGGGTCGGGCCGGGGGCGGCGGGCGGTGACGGCCCCCAGCGCCGCCGCCATGAATCACAAGAGCAAGAAGCGGATCCGTGAGGCGAAGCGCAGCGCCCGGCCCGAGCTGAAGGATTCGCTGGACTGGACCCGTCACAACTACTGCGAGACCTTCCCCCTCAGCCCCACCGCGTGCAAGGTGCGTCGGGCGGAGGGGAAAGAGGGGGATGAGGAATGAAAGGGTGGGAACGGGGAATGGAGGGGAGCGCGACTGAGTGAGTCCTGCGGGGACCGGGGGAGACCTGAGTGGAGCGGGGTGGGGGGGCCTGAGGGAAGGGAGGTGAGGACACGGGTGGACGCTGGAGAGCCTGAGGGGACAGGGATGGAGGAGGCGGCTGAGGGGATTGGGAATGCCTGAGGTGAAGGGGCAGCCGCGGGACGTCTGATAGGAAGCGGGAAGGGGCCCTTTCCTGAGGCTGGGTTTGCCTCAGAGCTGTGGGAGGGAGAGGTTTGGTGAGGGACAGGACTTTTTTCCCTCCACGTGGCGAGGCGTGTGGGAAGGTCAGGCCCGCCGGGGTGGAGCGGGCCCCCGCGGAATTCCCAGGAGCGCTTCCCGGTGTCCTGAGGCACTGAAATGCAGCACGGGATGTGCCAGCCGAAAGGGCACGGTGGCCTCTCCGCCCGGGGAGCCGCCTCAGGGCAGAGCAGTGCCAAAGGCTTCGAGCGGCCGGTGTCACTGGTGTGTGCAGGGAGCGGGCCAGGAGAAATGGGGCTGCAGCCTCGGGGAGCTTAAAATAGCACAGAGACAGCACCGTACCCTCGTGGTGTGTGGAGCAAAGGATAGATATGTGTGAAGCTCCCCCACAGGCAAGCACAGTCCTAGGACGTCAGTCTGTCCTAATATCTGTCCTGCTTTCCTCCCTTGGTTTCACAGGATAACGTGGAGAGGGCAGATGCACTCCAGTTAACAGTGGAGGAGTTTGTTGAGCGTTATGAGAAGCCTTACAAGCCCGTGGTGTTGCTGAACGCTCAGGTGGGCTGGTCTGCCCAGGAGAAGTGGACGCTGGAGCGGCTGAAACGCAAGTACAGGAACCAGAAGTTCAAATGCGGGGAGGACAATGACGGTTACTCGGTGAAGATGAAGATGAAATATTACATAGAGTACATGGAAACCACGCGGGATGACAGCCCCCTCTACATCTTTGACAGCAGCTATGGAGAGCATCCCAAGCGAAGGAAGCTCCTGGAGGACTACAAGGTCCCCAAATTCTTCACTGATGATCTCTTTCAGTATGCAGGGGAGAAACGGCGGCCACCCTACAGGTAGAGTGCCAGCAAGACAAAACTGGGTATTTTCCAGCTCATTGGTTGTTCCTGAATACCTGGGATTGTCTCACATATAAAAGGGATACTTTTACATCATCTCTGAAACGAGTGTACATCTGTAATGCTGTGGGAAAGAAAGGCAGCTTTATATCATAATTGCTCCTTCTGCCATCAGTGTTGCTACAGGCTTATGGCATAGGAGTTTTTTTAATTCATTCTAGTAAGTCAGTTTACATCACTTCTTAGATTTTTCAAATGTTACATAGTTACTGAGAGATATAAAGATCAGTTTCTTGCTGTGTGTGCATTCTGGTGTTCAAATTTTAAATACCTCAGGAACTGCTCCTGGGTTTTTCACCAGTGGCTTATGTACAGTGTGGAATTGTGTTTAATTATGAGTCATTCCTTTTAAGGTAAAGATCTTAAGTTAGATTAAGATCTAATGTAGGCACTAGTTCTTAGTTCCTCTTCAGATGGTTTTTAGAGATAACAATATTTCACATCTACATAGTCTTTTCAATTCTTCATTTTTGCTTCAGCTTGGAAGAGGATGAAATTATACTTTATTCATAAATTCAAATGCAGCAACCTTGTATTTGGGCTTCCAGATAAAAAGCCATTTTAATCTATGTTACTATGACACTTCATAGCACTATGAGCTTAAGATGAACCCTCCCAAGTAATTAAAGTCTTTACAGTGACATTATAATTGTCAGACAATGCCTTTTGCCCTTTGACTGACATGAGGCTGTGATGTGGTTTATTTAAATAAAATTGAGCAAGAGCTCAGAGTAATGGCACTTTCCTTTGCACTCTTATGTGTCTATATTCCACTTGTGCTTCTACAGGAGTGAAACAAAACCGTGATTCCATTTGAGATCACTGAAGGAAGTGTTTTTGCAGTGCTTTTCATAATGCTCTTCTAAGAACATACAACACTGTGGTCAAAAACAAAACCACACTGGGTGTAGTAGAATACACTTAATGAACTAGAGATCATTTACCCAAGTTAGAGGTAAATGAGAGTATCTGGTTGTGACTCATTTATTTTGCTCTCTGTGTCCCCCACACCCTCCCCACCTACAGGCACATGCTGAACTTTTTGCTTGTCATCTTGGTATCCAACTTCTTGCATTTTTTTTCTGGAAAATGTGGGTATTTTTCAGGCTGTTGAGGTTTTTTTGAGAGCTGAGTGATGCACGAGAGCATAGTAATGTCTGCTGGAGTTAGAGGGTTCATCTGGGTACAGAAATGAGTGTGCAGTACTTCTAGAGCATAATTGAAAATCTGTTAGGAATAGGAGGATATGACCTGTACAGGTTGATCTCTAGATTAGAGGTGTCTGATGTGTGTAGACTTTAAAAGAACTGGTGCTGTTTAGGACATTTTTATTGGCATTGTTTCTCTTAAAATAAAGACAGTAATTTTTGGAAGCCATTTACTTAAGCAGCTATTTTAGTTTGGGAAAGGGGGCTGGGGTTTGCTTTCAGATTGAATTTAGGAGTTGGGAAGTTTCAATGGTAATTTTGATGTCTTGGGGCAAACTGTGTTTTGTTCATTGTAAGTTAAATATTTGGAGGAAGTTGCTGGCAAATGACTGTGTTGCTTAATAAGGACTTTAAAACCTTCTCTGTGTGTGTAGATTCAGGTTATTGTCAGGAAAAATGTGCCAGACAGACCTTCATGTGTATAATTTCTTCTGATTTCTTAATGAAAGCCTTGGCTGTTCTGCCTGTAGTTGAATGAGCTTTGTAAGCATAATGTGAATCTAAACTGAATTGGCACTCAAAATGACAAACACCTGCTTATTTACAGCTCCTTTGTGAAGCAGGAAGAAAGGAGCTTGATAATCAAACTTTACTGTCCTACATTTGATGCTGGCAAACAATCCTTCAAACCAGCTTGATTTACACCTGCACTGGAAAGGGGAGACGGAGAACTTGCTGTATTTTCTGAACCTTTGCATTCCTCTAGCTGGGCATTGCCTGCCTGTCACTGCACCATGGAGGGAATGTATTGGTTCTTTAATTTCTGCACTCTCTGCTGCCAGTGAAACAATTATTGTCATTTTTTCCTCTTCTTGCCTGGTATGAAGTCACCTCACGCTGCTTTTTCTGGTGTGGTTGTTCTTATTCTGTTGCAGGGGAAATGAGCAGTTGAAGGTGCTGCTGCAGTTAAACACGTACAGTAGATAAAGTTCTCCACTGGGAGAAATAAACCTTGTAAATGGGCAGTGGGAATATAAACCTCAAATCCTGAATGGTCACTGGAGAATAAGCTCCGTGTAGTTAAGTGTTGGAATGAAAAGCCTCTTGTGAATGAACAGAAGGGCAGAGAGAGGCCAGGGTTGCATAACTCTCTCAGTTCCTTGTTGGTGCCTTTTGTTCCTCATTGTTCTGCAGTTCTGATTTGTTTGAGCAGCAACTTTTAGAAAACTGTAGGAGAATCCTCCTGCCTAGGAAGAATCCCAGCATGGGCTATTGGGACTTAATCACACTCATAAACTTTAAAATCACCATTTTATTGAAGTGTTTTTTAAAACAAAATACAGTTATGACATATAAAAAGTCAACTTACTTATCCCACAGTCATTCCTGTCACAATTCATATTGTTTTTTGGGTTAAACTTCTGTTCTTTTTGCTGCAGTGTGAGCTTAAAATCAAGAATGTAAATGAGGGAATTGCAGTTACTATAATTTCTAACTGAATGTGCAATGAACTGCTGTAATTCTCTGTCTGACAGATGAAAGGGAGCTACCTGCCTGCTCTATGACTAAAACACTTTTCTTCCCCCCCATGCAGATGGTTTGTGATGGGCCCACCTCGTTCTGGAACAGGAATTCACATTGATCCCTTGGGAACTAGTGCATGGAATGCCTTGGTCCAGGGACACAAGCGTTGGTGCCTGTTCCCAACCAGCACTCCCAGAGAGCTGATCAAAGTGACACGGGAGGAGGGAGGGAACCAGCAGGACGAGGCCATCACCTGGTTCAATGTCATCTACCCTCGGACACAGCTTCCCACCTGGCCCCCCGAGTTCAAACCCCTGGAAGTCTTACAGAAACCTGGAGAGACAGTCTTTGTGCCAGGTATGTGCAAATCTTGGAGGAAAAAAAGCATATTTTTACCATTCCTGTATAATAGAGATGAAGGGAACATTTCAGCTTTCTTATATGCCCATTTCTTACAAACCAAACTGAGCTCATTTTGAGACTATTCAGTTACTTCCTGAGTATCACAAAATGTGTATGACCTGTGGCGTAGGATTGCATGGGATACAGATGGCAAAACAAGTGGGATTTACATTGCAGCATCACAGGAATGAAATCTGAATTAAATTGCAGTACTAGAAAGCTGTCAGGGCATAAAATAATGGCATGAAATAATAGAGGTGTTTGAGCCCCAAACTCTTAGGCAAAAATGTTTGAGTTTATACATGCTGAAGCAAATTCATGGCTGAATTTTGCATATGAATTTTCCTTAGCTGTGGGAAACCAACTACTTAAAGGCACTGACACCTTCCACCCACCTCTCTGTGGTTATGCTTCATCTTGCATTTGAAATCAAAAGCTAAATAAAGCTTTGCTCAAGATGCCCTCTGAGTGGCTGCACACTGTGTGCCCATTGTAAGTGGGGGTGAGGTGAGTTCAGTACCAGATTGTAACCTCAGAATCTTGCATCACTTATGTGCAGCACAGCCCATAGTTCCTGTCCACATTGCTTGTCTGTAACATCCAGCTGACTTGGTGTGTGAAGGGTGCCTTGTGATTGTCTTGGCACTTATTAGTGACTCCTGAGTGTACCTTCTGTTAAGAGTTTGTAGCTGTCGGGTTCCATTAAACTGTTCCCTCAGTCTTTTCTGAGCCTCTGAGTGGGTTGTAAGAGCTCCACTATTTTTATCCTGTGTGGAGAAACAATTTTGCATCTATTTTTAAATGAAAGGTTAGTCTGTAGTCATAAGAACCTTGCAAAATCAGCGTGTAAAGTGTTCTGCAGCTGAACAGAAAGGGCTCTGTGCAGTCTGGGTCACAATGGCTGCTGCTGTTAAATAAACTGTCAGCAGCCAGGGTGGTGCTGTCAGGTCACATCTTCAGTGCTGTGTGTGAGCTGGGTAATTTGGTCAGAGCGTGGAGCTGCCTTCTGTAACAAGAGCCTGTCAGGCACTGAGGTGAAAGCTGAAGTAAGACAGAAAAGATGATGTGTTGGAAAACTCACCTGGGTTTGGGAGATAAAGTCCTGCTCCATCTGCACTGTGTTCTTGGCTGTTCTTGTTCTCTGCCATGCAGCCACCAATGGTCACTGGTGTTGTGTTTTAGGTGGCTGGTGGCACGTAGTCCTCAATCTTGACACGACTATTGCCATCACACAAAACTTTGCCAGCTGTACCAACTTCCCCGTGGTGTGGCACAAGACAGTAAGAGGGAGACCTAAACTGTCACGGAAATGGTACAGGTAAGGATTCAGTAGCTTTCTTTGTATATTCTGCATTGGAAACAAAACCTGCAAATATTCATCAGTGTGCAGTGTTACAGTTCAAAGGCTAACCCTGAAATTTCAACTGTATTTAGGATCCTAAAGCAGGAGCATCCTGAACTGGCAGCCTTGGCTGATTCAGTTGACCTGCAGGAATCTACTGGTATTGCTTCTGACAGTTCTAGTGATTCTTCCAGTTCGTCAAGTTCCAGCTCCTCAGACTCTGATTCAGAGGTAATGTATTTTACTGCAAAAAGTGATCCATATTCTACAATTACATTCTTTTTCCATACCTTCATCCTTATATTCATGCCATATGGAATAAATTAATGGAAAGCAGTTAATCTGCATGGTGGAGGAGCCTGTGATCTTAGCAGGTTCTGTTTCCTGAAGCCTCTCTTTGCATTGCTAAATGGATTCATTCTGTTTGATCCATGTCTGTCTGTATGTAAATCTGTCACTCATTTAGCTTGTTGAAAATGGCTGCAAATGAATGTGCTAAAACTTGGGAGAGGGAAAAAAATCCAAAACAGGTCAGTTATGACACAGGACTCTTGTCAACACCTAAATCCTTCAGAAGCCAGGGTCTTCTCTTAGAAGATGAGGTCCCTCTAGGAGCACATTCATTGTCTTGCCTCAAGGCGGCTTTAGCCAGTGATGAAATCCAATAACATTTCTGCTTTTTAAATACTTAATTTAAAATTTCCTTGATGTGTCAAGCCTAAAACAGCACATTCTTTGAGCTCAGGGTTACTGAGTAGCTCTTGTGGTGAATTACACAGCACAGGCAGTTCATGAGGTTCCTCTGAATTGTGGTTTCATGTTTCCATCCTTCAGTGTGACTCTGGCTCCGAGACAGAGGGGATGATGCACCGCAGGAAAAAGCGGAGGACGTGCGGGATGATGGGCAACGGGGACACAACTTCCCAGGACGACTGCGTGAGCAAAGAGCGCAGCTCCTCCAGGTGACCCCAGGGCAGCTGTTGGTTTAAAACAAGCACAGGACAATACAAGGGAAAGCTGGCACACTTCAGATAGGGGATTCATCAGGAGAGAGGGATGGAGAGCAAGGGATTCCTTCCAGCACATAAAGCAGTTGACCAGTGGTATCTTCCCTCTGTGAATTGTTTTAATTGTTCCAAACAGAAAACTAAGATTATTGATGCTTTTTTTTTAATCAGGGGTTTTATTTAATAAACAGTCTTATTACTTTCCCTAGTTGTCTCTTTTAATAGATGAAAGGATTTGGTTTTATCTTTGTTTAATGGGAGAGATGGGATATTTTAATTGCTCTTCACAGAGCACAAATGAATAGTGAACAGATAAGGATGAAGAATGATCAGGCAACACTTGGGTTTCAATGTCTTGTTCAAATAGAAAACCTTCAAGTAGTTGTATGGTTTCTCTTACTGCTGCCTCGACTATTTCAGTCTGTTCCACTGCTTTATCTGTTAAAGGCAAAGTTCATCCCAAATTCCAAATGTCTGTGTTTACATTTAAAATAAATAAATACATAAATATTTAGCAAGTTTCAGTGTGGAAGGAGGCAACATTAATATTGCAAAATCAAGGATAGGTGTACTTAGGGCCAAGTTGCTGAGGAAAGCAGTTCTCTAGACAGGCCAGGTTAAAAACAGTGGAACACTGGGAATCTGGGAGTGTACTGCAGGGAAGAACTTAAACATTCTTTGCTAAATGAAGCATTTTTCTCATATAGCAGAGGCTTGCCAAAATTCTTAAGCAAATTCCTTGCAGCTTGGTTAACCAGTGCTGCTGCATTGGCTTTCTGCCTGGATTAGAGCTTTTGAGCTCTTGGATGCTCCAGGTTTGGCATGGATGCAAGTGCTCTGGTGCCTTAGTGTGTGGCTGCTAAAGAAGGTGTGCAGCAGTAATTTACCTGAGGAAGTCCATATTCCAGCATGATTCCAGCCTGACTTCCCAGTGTGGGGACTGCCTGAAGACCTGTGTGCTCCTGTAGATTGCTCTGTTGTTTCCAGCAGTTGCTCATAACTGAATACAATTTGAATTACAAGTACAGAGCATCGTTAGAGGTTGGGGAGAACTGTACTAACTGCTTATTTTGCCCTGGAGGTTTCCACAATTTGCTTGTTATGACGTTGTCAAATGACATTTTGACAGCCAGTGTGACTTCAGGCTGGGAATGAGCAGCAGGAAAGAACAAACCTTAATGCAGACCCTGGTTTAAAAAGAAAGCTGTAAAAATGCAGATCACGATGCAGATCTGTTCTTCTGAAAAACCCATGCATTTTAAAATTATTTGCCATTCAAATTTTGAAATGAATACCTTAAATATTAAAAATTAGCACTTTGCCTAGAACATTTGCTTTCTGGGTTTCACTGTTCTTCCTCCTGTATGTTGATTGTTTCACCCTATGAGGGTGGATGGGTTTTCTGTTCCAGCTGTGTCATGGCTTAGTTGCTAGAAACGCTTCAACATGAAATCTTAACCATGCTTGTACAATGCTGGAGGAAGAATGAGCCTGAGATTAATCTGCATGCTGGGATCTTGTGCCCTGATACAAGGGGAATGCTGAAAGGCAGTTGTACCTTTTTTTGACAGGATTAGGGAATCTTGTGGAGGCCGCAGCTACCCCTGAGGGATAGCACCACCTGCCCAGAGGCAGCTGCCGATCGAAGCTCCGTTAGCAGCCAGCCAGCTCTGTTCTACCCCTTCTGCTTCCATTTCTCACACTCCTTCAGTTTGTGTCACTCTCCCTCGATGCAGACATCTTCGTTCCGTGCTGTCCAAGGTTGGCTCCTGATCACCTGTAGGGGAATGCCCCGGCTGTGCCCTGTGTGCAATGCTTTGTCCCCTCTGCGCCCTGTGTGAGTGCACTAGACCCCAGCTGTGGGTAAGGACATGCCAAGTATTTAATGGGTCATGCAACTGGCAAGGAAGACAATGGTCAGTTTTTAAAGAACTCTTTTTAAAACCAGCAGGTAAATGTGAAAACCTGCCTTGCTTTGATGCTGTCATATGTTTACATGTTGTCCTGTACACTTGAGGAAAGGAACACCAGCCCTTTTGGCCTGTCGGAACGTCCAGTGGACCTCACACCAGGATTTTGGGAAGAACAGTGAAGAAATGAGCTTCTGCAAGAACTGAGCTGTGGAAAATGAGTCCTTGGATCTTAGCCTGCTGCAGGAGAACATTGCTGTCAGAGCTGGTGCTTCCAAGTGTGTGTCTCATAAAATCCTGGAGTAGGGGCATTTGGGAAGAATCCATCAGGATCATCGAGTTCAACTCCTGGCCCTGCACAGAAACCAAGAGCCCCACCCTGTGCCCAAGAGCATTGTCCGAACACTTCATGAACTCAGGCTCAGTGCTGTGACCATTGCCCCGGCGAGGCTGTTCCAGTGCCCAGCCACCCTCTGGGTGAAAAATGTGTTTGTGATAGCCAGCCTAAACCTGCTCTCACTCAGCTCCAGCCATTTCCTCATCACTGGTCACAAGAGTGAAGAGATTGGTACCTGCTCCTCTGCTGTCCCTCATGAGGATGCTGAAGACCCCAGTGAGGCCTGGCTTCAGCCTCCTCCAGGCTGAACAGATCAAGTGACCTCAGCCATCCTCATTCATCTTCTCCTGGAGACCCTTCACCATCCTCATGGCCTCCTTTGGGCACTGTCCCATGGCTTAATGTCTGTTAGATGTTGTGGTTCCCAAAACTGCCCCCAGCATTGAAGGTGAGGCTGCCCCAGTGCAGAGCAGAGCAGGACAATCCCCTCCCTTTCCTGGCTGGTAATGCTGGGCCTGATGCCCCAGGACATGGTTTGCTCTCTGGGCTCCAGGGCACTGCTGACTCAGATCCAGCTTGCCACCAACCAGGCCCCCCAGGTCCCTTTCCACAGCTCTGCTCTCCAACTTCATTCCCCAGTCTGTCCACACAACCAGGAGTGCCTGGATCTCAGTGCAGAATCCAGCCCTTGCCCTTGTTAAATTCCATACAGTTGGTGATTGCCCATCTCTCTACCCTCGAATGAGTTGACAGCTTCTCCTAGTTTAGTGTTTTGGCAAACTTAATATTCCTTCCAATCCTGCATCCAAGTCAGTAATGAGGATGTTGAAGAGCACAGGGATGAGGATGGACCCCTGCAGAAGCCCAATAGTGTCCAGTGCCAGCCTGGTGTCACCCCAGTCACTGTCACTGTGTTCAGCCTGTTAGCCAGTTGCTCACCCATCATGTGAAACAAATACCCAGCTGTGGGCTGGACAGTTTGTCCAGAAGGTCACTGGGAGAGACAATATAAATAAAGGTGACAGCTACTGGCTTTTCTAGATCAAGCATCAACCTTGTCACAGAAGGAGTTCAGATTCAACAAGCAGGACTTTCCCTTCATGAAGCTGTGCTGGCTGTGATTGATGCCTGCATTGTTCTCCAGGTGTTTTTCAGTACTTCCCAGAATCATCTCTTCCATGATGTGGCCAGGCACTGAAGTGAGACTGACAGGCCTGTGGTTGCCAGGGTCCTCCTTGTTGTTGAAGACTGGGACATTTGCCAACTTCCAGTCAGCTGGAGCCCCTCTGAATTCCCAAGACTGCTCAAAAATCATTGAGAGGTTTTTTGATGACATCAGCAGCATCTTGAGGGTTCTCAGATGAATCCCATGAGGCCCCATGGATTTGTAGGCATCCATCTGGAGCAGCAGATGCTGCTGCTTTGGGCTTGACTGGGAGTTGAACATTGTCACAGTCACAGTCCTCCAGCACTGAGACCCCCTTGGTCCATCATGTGTGCTGAAGACAGAGGCAAAGAAGCATTAAACACCTCTGCCATGTCCCTGGTTTTGAGGTGACTGTCCTCATCCTGAAATGGGCCAGTGTTATTTCTAATTTGCCTTTTGTCATTAATATATTTGAAAAAACTCTTTTTTATTTTCCCCCACAGTTCTGGCCAGTTACATCTCCAGTCGAGCTTTGGCCACATGAATTTTCTTCATACAGTGTCAGCAGCATTTCTGTATTCTTCCCATGTCACCTGATCCTGCTTCCACCTTCCTTTTTCATCTTATTTCCAAGAAATGATCCCTGTTCAGCCAAGGAAGGGAAGGTGGTGTGAATGCCCCAAGTACTGTGGTGGCAAAAAAACCACCAAACAGTTCTGGGGCTGAGGGCTTGCTGAGCCCAGTGCAATTCACATCCCTAAATGACTTTCCTTTGAGGTTATGTGTTCAGACCTTTCTGAAAGTGCAGTGCCAATTTTAAAGGATTTTTAAGAGGGGGACGTGTTGTTTTATGCTTTTCAAAAATGCAGTGTGTTGCTTAAGTCTGTGTAGATGCATTTGTATTACTCCAGGCAAAGCTCTTGTCCCCAAGGGATCTTTTGGAGCTGCTGGTTTGTTATATTAGCAGGGGCTTGTACTGGTGGTGTCTGTGTGACTGAAAGTGCTGCAAGGAAATCTGAATTTCCCATGGGCTGCTTCAGTGGGTGCTCTTCTGAGTGCAGAACTCACTTCAGCCATTCTTTGGGAAGTACAGAAGTGCTGTATGTGTAGTAAACACACAGCAATGCCCAGGCACTGATGAAAGAGCAAATTAAAGAGAGATTAAAGCCTCAACTGTGACTTTCTTAAACGTGTTAGGTTTGGTGGAACCTGGAGTGTTGTGTTTCTGGGTTCTCTGGTCTGTTTTTAACCTTGTCTCTTCCTTATTTAAACACTCCTGGGCCATATCCTTTTGTACAAAGCAATCCTAAATATGTTTGTTGGGATCTCTGTTTTTGACTCTTTTGTGCCAGTCAGTTTGTGTAAGAGCAGTGTGGTGGTGGGGAAATGGAGATAGGGAAGGTTTATTGATACATTTTTCAGCTGTCCAGACTCCCAAATTTCCTGTGATATCCAGGCATAAGCAAGAACACTTGCTCTGTAGCCACTGCAGATTCTTCCACGAGATTATTTTAAAAACCTCCAACTTCTCCAACTCCTGGCATTTCTGGCCAAGGCTGAACAGCCTGGAAGCCTGCACAGTCTGTGTGTGTCCTCAGAGAAGGCTGCAGCTGCTGCCTTTTGGAAGATTGTGGGGCCTGGAGAGACAAAGGCTGACAAGGCTCAGCTCTCACAGTGAGGGGAGTCCTTGGAGAGCTGTCCCTGCCCTCTCTGGTGCCCTCAGTGAGATGCAGCTGCATTTGGCACATGTGGTTCAGTTTGCACAGTCTTAAAATCTAATGTGGAAGCCTGATTGCTGTGGTGGGAAAGCCACACCTCTGCCTCTAGAAGCACAGTGGGAAGATCCAGTTCTTCCATGCCTGTGAAATCTTCCATGGTGGGAAATAAAGCAATTCCAGGTGAAGTCTGTGTTGGTGTGACATCTCTCACAGAAAAGCAGTGTTTACAAGGGACTGCAGACATCATGATACCAGCAACCCTCTCCTGGCTGCTCCACAGGGCATTCCTGCTGTGTAACAGTGTCTGTGCAGGCAACCTGGGAATCAGGACTCTGGGATCTTCAGTTCTTCCACTTCTGGCTTTTGCCTCAGCCACTTTGGTGAGTCTTTGTTTGAGCAGTGAGGAAAATCCCTACCTCGAAGGGCTGTTGTGAGGCTGAACTGGAATTGCTGTGCAAGATGATTTGAAGCCATCCACTCAAAAAAGGTATTCATTCAACCTGAGACTTCCCAGCCTGCTGGGAGCTTTTTGTAGCAGAAAACATTGGGGATGTTGTTCAACACTATTGGCCACGTGGTGTTGTGTGGTGGCCCTTCCAGAACTGCAGTGTGGTACATGAATTGTAGCAGAACAAGACTTTGTTTTCACCAGGGTTGAACTGTTGCTGTTCCATGGCCTGCTCTAAACAGGAGGTGCTGTTAGAGCAGGATCTGTTTTTAAACAGGACTAGATTCTCTCATCAGGGAGTCATCTTCACTGGCCTTACAGGAATGAGGGGAGCTGGTGCTTCCCAGGCCCTTATTTCAGGCTGGGTGAGTGAGGAACAGTTGAAAACTGCTCCCTTTGTGCCTCACTCCGTGCTTGTGGGAAGCTGGCTGGGGACAGTGGGCTCTGCTCTCCTTTCTCCAGGCTTGTGCTTCTTGGGGCATCCTTGTTTCTTGTTCCAGCCCTGCTGCTTTTGTACTCTAGAGGCCCTGGATGCAGCTGGTCCAGCACCCTGTGGGCCCCTCATTTCCTTGAGCCCCAGAGCAGCAGCACAGCTTTGCCTCACCTCTCTGGGGCTGTGGGGGCTGCCCTGTCCCCAGGGATGGGCAGAGAACCTCAGGCTGGGTGTCATTGTCACAGTCCTGCCTGCTCTGGGATAGGTGGTGGGATTTGGGAGCTCTGGCTGTGCTTTAGAGCCTGATGATAGACACAGGCTGGGAGAGTTCAGGAGGAAACAACCCAGCACTCCATCAGAACCACAAATGTGGACAAGAGGCACCAGTCCAGCACCTGTTCTTTGCACAAGTGCTGTGGGAGCAGGTGGCACTGAGGAGCCTCTGGCAGACTTCCTCCCCTTCCAGCTCATGTGTGCTAGCTCCAGTTTGTCTTACAATTATATCAAACCTCTCCAAATGCTTCAAGGAAAGACAGCACCCTCTTTCACAGTTAACCTCTACTCTCCTCCCTGAGGCCTCAGCCATGTGGGCTGGGAAATGAGTCTGTTGGCTGAATCCAGTCTGAAATGCCTGTGTGGGCACATTTTAGCAGGAGGTTTTTGGCATCCCCCTTGCAAATGGGGGAAGGAAAATGTTACCCATTCATGTGACAGTCCCACTGTCAGCTCCAAGCCCTGCCACTGCCCTTAGCTGCTTTTATCACCCATCCAGCAGAGCTGGGATACTTGTCTTGTTCGGATGATTGTGGTTTTGCTTTTTATTTTAAATAAAATCAATTATTTTGCATTATTTTGTTACTTTCTTTCATACTGTGATCTGAAAAAAACCTTACAGGTGTGCACCTCTGTTTCCCAAATGTGCTAAATGTGTCAGGAACAACTCTGGGGATGCTTGAGTGTTTGCCCATCTATGCTGAGGTGTGGTTTGAAAGCTGTTGGAGTTTCACTGACTGGGAGGTGAGTTTTGTTACCCCACTTGCCTCCCCAGTCTGTCACAAGAGGTTTCTGTGTTGTGTTTCTGGTGCCACCTTGCACTGGTGAGGGGGTTTCACCTTCCAGTTGTTGTGTGCTGCTTTGGGAGGGCCACTGTGGTAATCAGAGGGATGGAGCCCTTCTCCCATGAGGAAGGACTGAGAGAAATGGGATTGTTCAGCCTGGAGAAGAGAAGTCTCCAGGGGGATCTAATTGTGGCCTTCTGCTCCCTGGAGGGAACCTACAAGAAAGATGGGGAGAGACATTTTACAGGGGCCTGGAATGACAGGACAAAGGGGAATGGCTTCAAACAGACAGGGAGTTGGTTTAGTTTGAATATTAGGATTAAATTCTTCCCTGTGAGGAGGGTGGGGCCTGGCACAGGTTGCCCAGAGAAGCTGTGGCTGTTCCTGGAAATGTCCCAGGCCAGGGTGGATGGGGCTTGGAGCAGCCTGAGATCATGGAACAGAATGAGCTTTAAGGTCCCTTCCAACCCAACTCACTCTGTGATTCCATGATTCTAAATAAGCCCCAGAATGCAGAGAGGTTCTGTGGAAAGGCTGCACTCCAAGCAGAGGGGTTTGGGACAGAGCTGCCTCAAGGAGCCTGGCTGTGAGGTGGAACAAACACTGGGAAAGAGGAAAAACTTGGATGTTTTGTCAGTGAGCATTACTAAAACCAGTAACTGTAGGTAAATAACTGGAACAGAGTGTAGGACAGCAGCCCTAAGGCTTTTGAAATATTTATAGCTATGTATTGTAAAATGAAACACCTTGAAGAGTTAATGGCTTTGTGGCAGCAGACAGGCAGTTCAGTTCACTCATTTCCACATAAACCTCTGTCCTCCCCTTCCCAGACTCTGCTGGAAACATTCTTCTTTAGTGTCACCTGTAAAGCCTTTTTTTTTTTCTCCTTTCCAGTTGCCCTTTCTCAGCTCTCCCCTTGCCCAGCTCACCTCCCCTGCTCAATGCACAATTGGCAAATGAGCCTCTCTTCTCCTTGTGGATGGTCAGGGTGTGTCCATGCCTGGCATTTAACAAGCCCCAATTCCAGAAAATGCTGTGAGTTAATGGTGGCTGAAAACTGTGTACAGCCACTGTAGAAATGCTTTTATAACTGATCTCTTGCTTTTCAGTCTGGAGAGGCAATTTAGATGCTTCAAGACAACCTCACCATTCTTCCTCATTTGTAGGTAGTGCTGGTACCTCCTGCAGTCCCTCTGTGGCCTTGCAATCAGGACTTGATTTATTTTTATTCCTCTTGATTTATCTACACATCTTCCTTTTTGTGATGGTTGCAATTTCATTTCAACAAGGAGGATGACACACTGATTCTTTAATTGCTGCTGGGGAGCCTGTGCTGCACCTTTGCCAATGTTCCTGCTCCTTTCTTCCAGCCTGATGCAGAAACAAATAGCTCCTGCTTTTTCTTTTGTGGCAGTTGGAAAGCAGGAGCAGGGCTCCATATCTCCTGTCTCCAGTCCCTCCTGCAGTGCCAGGCATGGCACTGAGCAGCTTAAGGCTGGTTTGGAGTTGAATGAACAGGCTTGCAGCACATTTTTTCCTTCAAGGCACATAAAAACTCCTCTGCAGGGCTTCACCTCCTCTGGAGTGTGTTCAGAGGGGAATAATGATTCCATGTGCCTTCTGGTCTGAGACCTGGTGCTCCCACCTGTGTGTGATGCCTGTGCCCCTGTACATCCTGTCCTCCAGCAGAGAGCCTGGGACTGGGGATGCCATGGGAACAAATCCTGCCTGGAGCTGGAGGGGCAGGGCAGCTGAAGCAGCTCTGTCCCAGCTGTGCTGACAGGGAGAGGTGGGCCAGGCTTTGCTGCTGCAGCACTGCCTCGTTCAGACCCAAGGCTGTGTCATTGCTCAGCTGCTCCTCTGCAGCTGGGGCTGGAACGGCTGCCAGTATCCAGGAGCTTTTGGAATATCAGTTTGTGACAGTGTGCTGTCAAGGGCAAGGCGAGTTGTACTGGTTTCAGACTTTGAAGCCCCCAACAGCAACTCAGAGCCTGTCCTGGGTCAGGGATTAGATTGCAAAATGAATTAAGTTGTTGAAGAGCTGTATGGGTGAGAGCAGAGGCCTCACAAGCAGAGGGGGTACTGACAGGAGCTTAGGGAAAAGATCTAGAAATAAATACTTCCAGGAGAGCTCTTGGGTTGGATCATTTCTTTCAGTGGAAGCAAGGTACAGCAATCCCCACCCCTGAGCTGAGCTCTGCCATTTGTGGATTGAACCCAAATATCCCTGAGCAAGCACACAGCCAGATGTAAGAAGACAAATGAGAAGCCAGCCAGGTAGGGGAGTGACTCCAAGCCTGAAGAAACAGGGCAGTTTCTTGGGACAGCTTCTCATTTTTGGCATCAAGACAGAGAGGGCTGTGTTCTTGGCAAGGAAAAATGTATCCATGACTCTGAGAGAGAGTGGGGATTGCAGAAATAATCCGAGTTTGGAGCAGTTATAAGACTGGTCTGTGCTCAAATTTTATGTGAGGGCAAATGAATTCTGGGAGGATCTGGGAACAAAATATCCTGTCTTTTCCCTTTGGAAACCAGCAATTATCTGCACACCTCACTGCACAGGGGCTTGTGGAGCCTCACTTGGGTTATGGCTGGGATGCAGAGGCGGGTGTTGGAACTCAGTGACCTCCTTGCTTTGTGTGGGAGGGAAGCAGAGGACCTCGGAACGGCACCTGCCTGTACAGCTCACAGGCTGCCGGACACCGACAGCGTGTGCTGTGTTAGATCAGATCCTTTTGTGCCTGTAGAAGGCTCTCCCGACGGTCCCACCCCATTCCTGCATCCCGGGAGCGCTGCCACCCGCAGTGTCCCGGGCACAGGGGCCAGCCTGGCTCAGTCCCTCCCGCAGGCAGATCTGCAGCGCAGCGCTTTCCGTGCCGGGGCTGTTCCGGGAGCAGTTGTCACCGCGGCTCTCCTGAATCCCCCTTTGTTGGCAAAGCTCTTCAGCTGCTGCCGCCCTTGGCTGCGGCCCGGAGCTGGCAGCCGTGTGAAAGCGGCTTCTGTGCGGGGCCGGGGCTCTGGGGACCGTACCCAGCCAGCCCTTGCTCTGCCGGGGCTCTCGGAGGCTGTCCCCATCCATCCTCTGCTCTGCCGGGATTCTCGGGGATTGTCCCCATCCATCCCCTGCTCTCCCTGCTCTGCCGGGGCTCTCGGGGGCTGTCCCCATCCATCCCCTGCTCTGCCGGGGCTCTCGGGGGCTGTCCCCATCCATCCCCTGCTCTCCCTGCTCTGCCGGGGCTCTCGGGGGCTGTCCCCATCCATCCCCTGCTCTGCCGGGATTCTCGGGGACTGTCCCCATCCATCCCCTGCTCTCGCTGCTCTGCAGGGCTGTCCTTCTCCCGAGAGAGGGCAGCGCGCTCCAGCTGCTGCTGCTGCTTCTGCTGCCCCGCTCCGGGCTCAGCCCGAGCCCGAGCCTGGACCGGGGCTGGGGCGGGGGTGCCGTGCCCAGGTGAGCCCTTCCCCCAGCCCCCCGTGGCAGCAGACTCCGAGCTCGTCGCTGCTGGGGCTGGCGAGCAGGCCCAGGGCGGAGATCCCTGGCTGGGAGCCTGCCTGGCTGAGCCGGTGTGTGAATCCATCCCCTCCCGCCCTGCAGTGTGCATGATGAAGCATCACTCGTGCCTTGTAAATTGATAAGGGAACCCCAGAGATACCTCTGTGCCTCCCAGCCAGAGCTCTGGCCAGGGACCAGGCTGAGTTTACTCCATCAGTTCCCTCTGGAGAGCCATGCAGGGGACAAACTGGCATCACATGGGACCTGCTGTGCCCAAATTCTGCTTGGGGTATCATCCCCACCAGATTACATCCTGCAGCAGCTCTCACCCCAAGTGTGGACATGGGGAGCTGAGCTCTGTTGCTGATCCTGTCACCTCGTTACTGCATGAGTTTGGCTCAGGTGGAGTGGCTTTTCTGGCAGATGTGTCCTTGCTGCTCCGGGTTGTTGCTCTCAAGACCAGGAGTGTTGTTTTTCACAGACATCCAAACCCTGCAGCTCTCACAATTCCTGTGAGTGCCACAGGTTCCAGCAACCGGAGAGGGAATCACTGCAGGTCCAGAGCCAGGAGCTGCTGCTTCTGAAGCTCCTGTTGATTCCCTTGCCAGGAATTCCAGCCTCAGGAGAAGCTGTCAGGACTAGCTTTTCTTATTTTAAGGCAGTGATAAATCCTGCTCGGGAGGGTGCTGGCTGAAGTGCTCTGTCTCCTTGCTGGGTTAATGCAAGCCACATGCTGCTGCATTCCTGAGCGGGCAAACACCCTCCAACACACTTCCAACCAAGAGCCATGGAAAATTTATCCTGCCAGGGAGAAAGAGCAGGAGGTGCCCTGGGTGCTGGCGGTAATCAAAGGCGCTGTGGCAGCTGGAGGTGTGTGTAACACCAGAACACCCCGTGTCACCCTATTAGCAGCTCCCATGGCCAGTTTGTCTCAGTCTCGCCCAGAATTCCTCTTTGTGCCCAAAACTGGCAGTCCGTGTGAGCACAGGAGCAAGCACCCAGACCCTGCAACTTCCCCACCCTGGTTCTGTCTCTGGCCATGAGCAATTCCCAGGGCTCAGAGGAAGCTTCCAAAGGCAAGTGATGCTCTGGACTCGGGATGATGCCTTCATGGCTACTGGGATTAGGGCAACTAGGGGCAGAAGGGGCCAAATAACATCGAAAAAGCTGCTGTGACGCTGCCAATCTCCGGGTGATTTGGCTGAGCTCTAGAGCAGCTCTGAAATGGGACCCAGGAAATGCAAAGCTCTGCGGGAGAAGGGGAGATAAGTACCGTGGTTGGTTGTTGCTAAGAATACAATTATCCATACGCTAACGATTGCCTGCCTGATAGGATTACCAATAAAGACAAACGCAGTGAGGATCATGGCTCCACTTCCTTCCTCCCACCCGGGGATTTAATCCCATCTTTGTTTGAGTTTTGTCTTTGGTCAGTCAATAAAAAACTGCGCTCCTGGTGGCATCTCCAGAGCCTTCTCCCTGGAAGAAAATTTGTGGGATGAATTCCCGTGTTTGCTCCCCTCTGTGCTGATTTCACCCTGGCAGGAATAATTTAGGCTTTCTAATTTCAGTGTGCTTTGTAAAAGGTTGGCCAGTCTTCCCAGCAGTCTCGAGAGGCAGGAAATCCTCAGTGGCAGAGTCTGGAGGGACCTGACAACTCCTTGGCCACTCTGCTTGCCAGTTTGCGATGGATTTTGGGCACATTCTGGTTTTTGAGTCTCTTGTTTTTCAGACCTCCCAGGAGCAAAATGCTCGGGGGGAGGCTGTGGCAGCCCAGCTGCTCTCGTCATCAGCTTTCTCTGATGGGTCTAACAGCAGTTTATGGCAGTGATATCCCCTGCAGCTCCTGGGGAAGGTGGAGTGATGCTCTGGAGCTTGGCATGGATGTGCTGCCAGATGCTGCTCACCCAGGGGAGTCAGGACAGCCTTCCTGGCCCTGCCAGCCCCTCCGCTACCCAGCCAAGGGCTAACAAGGTGCAAATGCTCACTAAACACTGCCCAGAGTCCAGCCGACACCCCAGTGTGTCGGAGCTCATCAAGCCCTGGGTACCTGCGCAGGGATCATCCCGGGAGACACCTTCCCATTGTCAGGATGGGATCCGTTAACGAGTGACAGGACAAGAGGAAATGTGCTCAAGTTGTGCCAGGGGAGATTTAGATCGGGTGTTAGGAGCAATTTCTTCATTGAAAGGGGTTATGATCTTAGAAGTCTTTTCCAATGTAAATGATTCTAGGATTTGACGATGCAAGGCACTGCCGAGCAGTTTGGGAATGACTTTGTGGTTATAAGGCAGTGTCTAAGAAAGATCCCTTGTCCCAAGCTGGACTCTCACATCAGGCAGAGCCGGGTCCCTCGCAGCCCAAGCTCTCCTCTGCCGGGCGCCCCTTCCCAAACGCCACCCTTGGGTGCGGGTGGGTGCGGGCGGGGAGCGGGGCTGGCCCTGGCTGCCGGCTGGGAGCGGGAGGTGGGTGCCGGGGGGGCCGTGGCGGTGGGCAGGGCCGGCGGATGACGCCGGGTAAAGCCAGCCGAGAGCCGGCCCAGCCGAGAGCCGGCCCAGCCCCGCCGCCGGCCGAGCGCTGCCCGCGCACCCCCGCGGCCGCGCACTCGGCTCGGGCGGGCTCCGGCGGCAGGGCAGGATGGACCTGGCCGTGGACTTGTACCTGGCCGTCCCGCTGCTCTTCACCGTCCTGGCCCTCGTCCTCGCCTCCGTCTTCCTGAGGCTGCGAGGAGGCGGCGGCGAGCGGCCCCGGGAGCCCGCGGCGGAGCCGGCTCGGGAGGGCGGCCCCGAGGGCGAAGCGGCGGCCGCGGGGCCGGAGGGCGAGGGGAGCCGGGTGCCCGTGGAGGAGGTCGGGGTGGGTGACGAGGGGAAGGAGGCGGTCACCGAGCAGCGGGACGCGGCGGCGGAGCCGGGCCCCGCGGCCGAGCCCAGCCCCCCGGCGGCCGAGAGCATCCCCCGGCAGCCCGAGGAGCTCCGGCAGCCGCCCGAGGGGCCCCGGCAGCCGCCCGAGGGGCCCCGGCAGCCGCCCGAGGGGCCCCGGCAGCCGCCCGAAGAGCTCCGGCAGTCCGGGCACCGCGAGGATGCGGAGAGCAAGGTAAGGCCGGCTCCCCGAGGAGCCTCACCCGGACCGCCGGGTCCCCCTAGCCTTCCCGTGGTGTCCCTTCTTTATCCCTTAGTCCCCACGGGTGGCGGGGAGAGAGCAGCGCTCGGGATTTTACCCTAAAATAAGAGAGGTGCCGGCAAAATCTGTGTTTTGTCTTCCGGCGGGAGCAAGCCCGTTGTCCCCGGGGGAGGCAGCGATTTGGGAGGGTGTTTCTGGCTCCGTCCCCCAAGGAATGATCCTAAAAATAATCAAGAAAGTGAAGATTTAAGGGAAGAGAAGCGTGTGAGCCTCTCCTTTGTGCACATCTAACCCCTGGGAGTCTTTTCCTTTCCCCAAGAGCTTATCCAGGTGCCGGGGTATGTGCATGTGTTTATTCTTCCCGTCCGCATCCCTTTTCTGTGGCTTACAGGAACTGTCCCCGTGCCAGAGCGGGTTCCTTGTGCTGTCCCTGCCTGCCCCAGGGAAGGGACCGCCCCACTCATTCCCAGCCCCAGCTGGATGCTGGCCCCAAGTTCTGACCCCTGGCTGAACTGGGGGGGCTGGGGGCGGCAGCGTTGCCTATAAATGCTCGGTAAATCCTCCTCCTCCACCGGATCTTGTATAAAAATAAAAGGGCGACCCCGTGTCCATGGGAAGAGCTTGTTCTGCTCTTGCCCAGCCTGAATGGGACTCGGTGACAACCTGAGGTGCCTGAACTCCCTGCCTTGGTGGCTTTCTCCCATGCGAGAGCATCGCTGTGTGCCGGCAGCGTGTTTGGGCTGGGGCGGCAGGGCTGGGGCCCAGTCACCTCCTGGCTATTATTAGCAGGATTTGTAATCCTCAGCAACTGTCTCCAGGCTGCTGGGCAGTGCACAGACAGCCCCTGCCTTGGAAGGCATCTCCACTGACTCACCGGCCAGCCTTGGGCAGGTCCCGGGGGCCTGCACACCCTGCTCTGTGCTGTGATGCTCTGCAGCACCCAGGGGTGAGCAGCTCTCATGGCTGGGATGTGGCTCTGCCTCCCTGTGCTCCTCAGCACCTCCCTTGGTGGTTTCTGAGCCTCGGGGCTCTCCCTCTCCCCTTCCTGTGCCTCTCGCCCGTGGAGACAGCTCCCGAGGAGTCCCATCCCTTGTCCCAGCGTCCTGGACACCACATCTGTGTCTCTGTTGTGTGATTTATCAGTGCCTGTGAGTACCAGGAGCTCGGGAGAGCTCCAGGGCCTCCGTTGGCCAGCTGGGTCCTGGCTGGGCCAGCTCAGCACCAAAGTTGGCCACTTGGCTGGAGCTGTTCTCTGGTCAGGTGCAGCACCCATCAGCCAGATCCAGGGCTGCCAGTCCACAGGTTCCTCTGCTGCTAGCTCACATCTTGGGAATGTTTTCCTCTCCTCTGGCTGCTCTTCAGCCCTGATTCCTTTGAGCAGGCACTGCTGCAATGCTTGTTGCCTTCAGAGAAGGGCTCAGCTCCTCTATTCCCACTTGGCCCAGGTGCAGTAACAGGGTTTTGTATACCTGGAATGAGTTCTGTGTCCTCCAGAGGCCTGGCTGGGCTCTGTGGGATTTGGGTTCCTCACAGCCCTCAGCCATTCTTACAGCAAAGGGAGCACTGGAGCTGCATAGGGTCCTCCTGGGCAATTGTTCCCTCACCGTGTGAGCAAGGCAGAACAAGTCACCCTGGGCCTGAGCAGCATCCCTTTGGGAAGGACAGGCACCAGGCATGTGTGATCTGGGTCTGGTGGGGAGCAGTGGGAGGGGAGCGATGCTGAGTGTGTGTTTGGGAGCCGTGGCCCGCGCATGATCCCGCAGCTGCCAGTGCCCAGCTGGCCCCGGGGCTGGGTGGCACGGCCGAGGGACTGCGAGGGACTACGTGCACTTCCAGCAGGCACCACACACGTGTGGCAGTGCCCAGCCTGCTGATCCAAGGGTTGGTTCTGTGGGCAGAGTGGGAGAGACCATCCACAGCTCTGCAGAATCTCCCCGCTTTTGCTCCCCACGAGCATCCTCAAAGTTGCTTCATCCTTCCCCTCCTCCAGCACCACTCAGACCCAAGCCCAGCAGATACTGCAGGCAGGGATGGGACGGGCCCTGGGCCGAGCAGTGAGTGCTGCTGATGGAATCATTCCCTTTCCAGCCTGTCTTGGCTCGGCCGAGGGCTGCAGTCCCCTGATGTGACTCAGCAGATGAGGCTCCAGAGGCTCCCAGACCCTGTCCGGCTGCTGGCTCCTGCAGGCTCAAGGCTTCTCAGCACATCAGCAGGCAGAGGGCTGTGCTCGACACTCAGAGAGCTTTCTTTCCCTATTTATTTTCTTTCCTTATTTTCTTCCCCTCCTGTTTGCTTAGCACGCACTGTGCCAGGCTGGCTCGCATTGCCCGCAGCCATTAACCACTCGACCAAAATGCTGATGGATGAACCCGCCCAGGGACAGCCTGGCTGTGTTAATGACGGGCTGGAGCCGTGCATCCCTCTGCCTCCTCTATCCCTGCTCCCTGCTGTGCAAACTGGGATCCGCAGGGGCAGCTGTGTGTCTCGGCCTCCCTCCTGCTTCCATCTCCCGCAAGGCTGGTAAAATCGCTAAAATTGAAGCCTCCCTGCCCTTCTCTGCCGTGACCAGTTCATTGCAGCATCGTGCTCAGGGCCACAAAACGAACCAGTGGCAGAGCAGGGAAAGGAGTCCAGGAGTCCTTGTTTCCCTAACTGCTGGTAGTGGTTCCCCTTGTCTCTGCTGGCTCCCATCACTGAAAAAAAAAAACTTAATTAGTCTGTCGTTGTCTGTTCTCATCCCCATCCCCAGCTCGTTAATGGATGAGGCAGTGCTGTCAAAGCAATCCCCTAATGAAAAGCTGCTGGGTGGGAACGGCAGCGACGCTGGGGCTGTGGAGCGTGGTTCTTGTGAGAAACGGTCAGAAACTTCAACTCTCTAATGAGCCATTCTGTCCTGGAAGTGGCAGGTGGCAGGGACCGGGCAGGGTTTTCTGTGTTGGACCAGAGCCACTGCCGGGATGTCATCCTGGCCAAAATGTTCTGAAGATGGGGAGGGTGAGTGGGCATGCCTGGCTGGTTTGCCAAGGGTTAATTGCAGCTGAGGGCTTCAAACAGAGCAGGGGCAAGTGGGTGACAGTGGGGAGAGGGGACGTGAAACCCCTGCCTGAGCAGGGCAGCCTGTGAGGCTGTCACTTGGATAGCACAAAGGCTTCATGTGTCTCTTCTGCCAAGCTCCTGGTGCATTTTCTCTGTGCCCCACACCCCAATCTGTGCCTCCCTGGGGACTCCCAGTGCCTCTGGACACACTGGGCAGCACAAACCACCCAGCTTCCACCAGGAGCCCTCTTTACATTTTAAAAGTCATCATTTCCCCCTCTCATACCTCCTGCCTGCCCTCCCTGTGCTGGAGGGGAGAGGGAGTCTAATTAAGCCTGGCTGTAATTGGCAGCTGTTCAGGCTGTGTCTGCAGTGCCAGGGGCTGGGGCAGGAGCTCCAGTGTCCCACGATGCACTGGGGAGGGATGTGCTGATGTGCTACCCCCTCACAGCATTGCCAGGGAACACAGGGCTCCCCACCCAGATCCCTGCCTGCTCAGATGTGCCCAGCTCTCACCCAGAGCCTGTGCCAGGGACAAATGCATCATCTCTTGCAGTGGCTGGAAACTGGGAAGTGAGACAAGACGTGTGTCACCCCCCAGGGAGCCTGGGCACGTGTCATGCCCACCCTGAATCCCAGTGCTGGCATGTGGTGTGGGGCACAGTGGTGTTGGGGTCTGCCTTGTGTCCCCTACTCGGCTCCAGGAAGTTGGGCTGCTCCCCAGCTCTCTGTGGGCTGGGTAAAGCCCTGGCAGCTGTGCCAGAGCCAGGACACTGCTGGAGCAGAGGCCACGAGGACTCTTTGCCTCCTGAAGTGCTCACTTGTGTGAAGGGCTGCCAGGTGAGGGGCAGCTTTGCCTGCCACTGCTCCCAAGGATGCCATCCAGCTCACCTGGACATCCTGGACTGTGGTGTTTGCTTTCCAGAGGCTGCAGCAAAAAGGGAATGAGCCAGCTGGATGTGATCCTGGGGGAGCCAGGCTGGGATGTGATGGTGCCTGCAGGGATGGGTGCTGCTGAGCTGGGCTCCTCACCCTGCTGTGGGACACACCAGTGTTTTCCTCACCAGCCCTGGCACTGCCTGATCCTCGTTAAGGGCTGGATGGTCCCAGAGCTTCAGAAATGCTCTGCCCACTCTGTCACTTGTCCTTGCCCATAGCAGTGATCGGGGAAGTGGCAGGAGCAGTCTGACACTTTGTGGGGCTCAGACCTGCAAAATGCCACCTCCACCTGAGGGACATCCTCTCCAAGCACCCCAGAGCTGGCAGGACCATCACCAGGGCTGGAAAAGTGCTCTTGTTCTGCAGCTGCTTCTCTGGCCAGCGGGGGGATGGAGAGCCCCAGTGGTGGGTGAGGGGGATCTGCTGCCAGAGCAGCCGCTTTGCACTGCTATACTCTGCCCAACATTATTATTTCAACTCTTTTTTTAAAGTTTCCTTCCTTCCCCTTTTCTCCTGGCTCTTCTCTTTCTGGCTGGCTCTCTCCTGTCTGCTTTCTTTCCCTCTTGCAATGTCTTGCATCAGGCTTGGAGCAGAAAGTGCAGCCATAAATGGCAACACACAGGACCCAGGAGTTTAATCCAAGATAATTTTCTCCTCTTGCTTTGCAGCCTGGGATCTTCCCTTTTCCTGAACCTGGAACAGAGCACTTGTTTGTCCCCAACCTGCCCATAAGTGCCAGAGCTGTCCCTGAAGAAAGGGTGAGGGACACACCACCCCCAAAGTCTCCCCTTGTCCTTTCTGAGTAAGAAGCCCATTGCTCAGAGGGGTTTGCACTGGGGCTGGAGGAAGTGGGGAGGAAATGGCCAGAAATGAGCTGGAAACCAGATGATGCTGTCATGGGAAGCCTGGCTCCCATCTCCTGTAGGCTGGGAGAGGGTTCAGCGGTGGCAGAGCCTTGAGGGAACATTTTGGGGTCACGATGCCAAGCTGCTCTGTGTGAGACTGGGAGACTCAGGGCTGTCCATGGGCAGTGCTGGCTGTGTCCAAAATGTCCCTGAAGCCTTGTCCTTGCTCTGCTTTGGTCCAAACCTCGCTTCACGCTCGTGGCCGTGGAGCTAAAGGGCAGCAGCACGTTTGTGATGATCCAACAAATGCTCCGGCTCTGCAGCAGGAGCTGCCAGCGCCGAGGCAGATGGATCGCTGCCTTGTTATTTAAGGTGCATGACTTGCTGGATTTTAACCCTGGGCTTTCCGGAGCCCCGGGCAAGCTGTGCCCAGGTATGGTTCAGATCTGCTGCGGCTGGGCTGGCTCCGTGCCCCCGCAGCAGGAGCGGGCAGGGAGCGCTCGCAGCCCTGGTGGCCCCGGGGCCAGGCAGCTGCTGCCCAGCGCGTCCCTCGGCTCGGCAATGACATCTTTGTTTGCCGCAGCAGCTGCTCGGGGCGGCCCGTGTCGAGTCTCCTCCAGATGCTCCCGGATAATGACGTGCAGGGCTCCCTGCAGCGCTGCTTCTCGCCTTTTTTATTTATTTATTTTTTTTTCCTACGTGGCCGGCGTCTACCGGAGAGATGCTGATTTGTGATTTGTGCGCTGTTGCACAGACCACTCAGGTCCTTGCTTCTCCAGTTGTTCCTTCCTCACTCCCAGCTGCTCAGAACTCTCCCTGCATTCTCCCTGGGCTGTGCTTCCTACAGAAGAGCAGCTCCTGGGGTGCCGTGGTGTCCTCTTTGGTGTCCCAGCGTTGTCCCAATGCCTTCCCCCTCCCCGTTTCGGCTGCAGGATGCCGGGACAGCAGCACTCGCTGGCCATGGCAGGGCTGAGAGCTCTGAAATTCGGGGCTGCTCCAGGCAGGGAGGGCTCTCCCCTCCTCTCTGGCTCGCAGGGGCTGTAGGCACAGCCAGGCTCGAGGTGGGGCTCTGCCCTGCTGGCATTTCCAGCCAGCCCAGAGGCTGCTCCCAGCCCGACGCTGGTATTTCACTGCAAGGCCAAGGGACACGGTGTCCCTGCTCCCTGCCCACGCAGATCCTCCTCCACAGCCCTCAGGCACAGCAGGGAAACCTTCAGCTGTGAAGGTTTTGGGCAGGGAGAGCTGGCTGTGCACGGGGGCCGAGGCCATCCACAGCTGCTGTGGGGCAGGAGTGCAGGATGGGATGGGGAGGTTTCCAGGGGTACCTGCCTGGGATGGAGAAGGCAGCTGGCAGAGCATTAACAAACTGAGCATGTCCTCTCCCTCCTGAGCCCTGCCAGGACACACGGACTGCTGGCAGAGCCAGTCCCTCTCCCTGATGCTTCTTGCACTGCTCCCATCCCACAGGCTGGGGCTGCCATAGAGAGCAGCTGGTGAGCTCCAAACCCTGGCTGCAGGGCTGGGCACTGCAGGTCTCTGCTGTTCCTCACTCCAGCAGCTTTGTCATGGCTTGGCACAGGGATCAGAGGCAGCACAGGCTCAGGCATGGGGCAAGGTGGGCTGTTGGCCACGTTCAGGGTTTGCCCATGTGTGCTGAAGCTGCCAGGGCTGGTTGGTTGAGCACAGGGAGGGCTCAGGGGTGTTTGTGCTCAAAGCTTTTGCCCTTTTGCAGATACCACCATTGGGTGCCTCGTCTGGATCCAGCCTCGGGCACACAGGACAAGCAGAGGACACGAGTGGTCACGCAGCACTTTCCAGCCATGCAGAGGTGTGTGGGAGGGAGGGTGGCACGGCACACGGTGTGCCAGTGCCCCTGCATGGGTGGGACACTGGGGAGGGGGACAAAGCTTGCCTGCTGTTCTCCCCTAGTGGGGTTGGGTGGCCTCTTAATGACTCAGGCCAATTAAAACAGAAAGAAATGATGTTCCAGGTGCAGGTTTGCTCCTTGGAGGTGGAGGAGTGATGCCCCAGGGATGAGGGTCAGTGGGGCAGGTCCCTCTGAGGCAGCTGGACCACAATGGCTGAGGGAGGGAGCAGCCCCAGGGAGGCAGAGGGATGGGGATGTGGAGTCTGGGGGGAAGGGAGGTGCTGGCATCTGCTTCCAAGCCATGCAAGCAGAAAAGTCGTGCTGTAGGGAGCTCCTGGCTGCCACGAGCAGGGGTTCCCAGACAGCCCTGGCACGCTGCTGTCTCCTGCCAGCCTGGCATCCCTGCCCATTCCCTCTCTGCTCCTCTCAAGTGTCTCCTCTGTGCTGGAGCAGATCTATTTTCCTTCCTTGGAGGTTTGCCACCTAAATTTCCTGCTTGGTCTCATTGTTAAATGCTCAGTTGCTGATGCCCAGGCAAGGAAGAGGCTAAAATCTCCCTCCTTGTGTCTGCTCCTGGAGGGTTGGGTCTCCCAGGGGATGTCCCAGCTCACAGGGAGAGATGAATGTGATGGGGAACTGGTGCCCTCCCTGAGGCCACTCCTTTGGGAGCCTCCCCAGGCACCCTCAGGGGAAGCCTGGGTGTCCAGTGGGAAGTGCCCATGTTTGGAAGCATGGCCCAAAATAGCCGTGGCTGCAGTGGGTGGGGGTCCCAGGGCATCTCCTTCTGGGGAACAGAGTGGCCAGAGGGAGCCAAGTGGCTGTGAATAATGCACATTCCTCCTCGATGACAAACTAACCCAGTTTTGGGCTGGGGCTGTGCTCCAGCATCTCCTCCAAAGCTCTGCACTGCACAGCCAGCCCTCGACTGTGGTCAGCATCCTTCCCTTTGGGTCTCCTTCACCCCAGCTTTTGCCACGTGTCCCTTGACAATGAGGGGTTTGGCAGCCTCCCTCCATGCTCCTCCCCTTTCTGCAGGTGCTTTGCCCTTTTGCCAGCCCATGGGATGCACAGGGCCGGGGTTTGCAGCTGGAGCACAGGGCTGTGCAGGAGGGAATCACTCATGCAGGGGCTCTGCCATGTATCCTTGTCTTACCTCCAGAGCTGGAGTGCTCCCCTCTCTCCCTGCTTGGAGTTTCTGCACAGGACAAGAAATCTGGGCTTGATGAAGTTTGTTGTATGTGTAGAAGGGAACCCCAAAACTTCCAAAATTGCTTTGCCTTAAAAAAACCCCAAAATGTGTTTTTGCTGCTCCTGCCTGTGCTCCAGACACCAACTGTGGGTGGCCCCTGGAGGGGTCCCAGCACAACCCCCCAGTGCTGCCTTTGACCCCTGGGCCCCACTGGTGAATGCTGCTGTGCTTCAGAGCAGCTGCAAGGTGCTTTGGCTGGGGATCCACCTGCTCCTACAGCCAGGACAGTCTGTCCAAGCCTGGCCTGGGGGCACACAGAAGTCCCTGTGGCTCGGCTCAGTTCCCTGCCCCTCCCTGGGCAGGAGGGGTGGCAGGAATGCAGCTGGCAGCAAGGTGCTCAGGCACAAGGTTCTTCTTAAAAACCTTAATATCTCTGATTATGGGGAGGCATTTGCATTTCACAGCCTTTAGGTGGGCCAGATCAGTGTGACTGACTAGTGAGAGGAAAGCAGACTAATAAACATCACTCATTAGTGAGCATCCTTTTGTCCTGTTCCTTGGAAGGGAAGGGGTGTCCAGCCCTCTCACTGGAGCTCCAGGCTCTGCATCCCAGCCCTGGGATCCCAACCAAATGTGAGTTATTCAGCACAGCACCATCTCCTCATGGCTGTTCTGTTTTTAATTCCTCCAGGAGGAAGAGGTGGACTCAGAAAACGAGAAGCTGGTGGTGAGAGAACCGGAGGATGAGGATGGTGAGTGCCAAGCAAGCCAGAACTCTGCAGAGAGATTATGAGTGCTTGGGGACAGTTTCCTTCCTCCAGGAAATTGCTGCCCCTTCCCCAGATGCCCTTGGGCTGTTTGCCATGGGGTAGCTTTGTGATGCAGCTGCTCCAAAAGCTCCTTGCTCCATCCAGGACAATCTCCAGGGGCTTTAGTCAGAGCCACGTTTAACTGATTAGCCAATTAGTTGATTGGAAAATGATTAATTGACTAATTGGGGTGACAACTGCTGCACTCCTAAGAAAATGAAACAGATGGTGCTGAAATGTGTGTCTGAAGGGGTCTCTGCTCTCCTGAGCAGTCCTGGAGATGCTGGGATGTCCCCAGGAGTCCTGGCTTGGGGTGGCTGGGGACAGCTGGGGCAGCAGGAGGCCTTGGGGTGTTCTCCCTTCCCTGCCCCACTTTCTGCCTGGCTGTTTGAAGGTGCTGTGTGGCAATCCCCTGCCTCAGGAGGATTATACCTAATGCCACAGAGAATCAAATTTTAATCCTGGGGCCATTCCTGCAAGGTGGGGGAAGTATCTTTGGAGATGGGGTTGCCAAAATACACTCATTCCACCCCCTTAGGCTTCCTCACAGCACTGGTGGCTGGGGATGTCACCCTGGGGGCTGTGGGAGGTCTGCTTTGAGGACTGATGGGTGTATCCTGCCAAATGGGTGCTCAGTAATGCTGCTCTGCCAGTGTCTGTTTCTGTGGTTCAGCTGTTTCAGGGCTGTCCTGGCACCACAGGGCACCATTCCAAAGTGGCTGTGCCTTGGGATCAGGAGAAGGTGATGGCCCCAGCTGTGAGTCCTGGCTAGCACTGTGTCCTCCCTAAGCCCCTCCTGCCGGCAGCCCCTGGCTCCTCTCCTGAATTATTCACAGTTTCTGAAGTATTTGATAACGGGGTTGAGCACAGCCATGGCCCAGGCTGATGAGGAGACAGTGGGAGGCAGCAGGGAATGCCAGCAGTGCCCTGGGATCAGCCCTGCTCCTTCCTTCACTGGCTCCTGTGTCCTGGCCCCAAACCACGAGCAGGGATTCCCCTGGGGCAGGTGGGGATCCTGCAGGCATCTGTCACCAGCCTGGGATGCTGCCCTGTGACCAAAACCACCTCCCTCCACTTTGGGCAGGGATAACATGTGGATCACACCAGAGCAAGCATGTTCAGGGAGAGCTGCTCTCGTGGGGCTGCTCTCACCCTGCCAGCTCAGGGTCACAGCACTGGCAATGCAAGGGCAGAGAGATGAAAGACAAATGTTTTCTTTAATATGAACTCATGGAGGCTCTCAGTAAGTAGGTCACCTCCTATTCCTGTAGTGTTTTCCCTGTCTACATGAAAACCCAGCCTCCCCTTTTCTGTGTGTTTCCTGAAGTTTGTTTTCAATCTGCAAAGAAAGTTCCTGAGCTCAAAAACAGCCAGAGGTTTCCAAAGCCACAGTGTCTCTTTTTTAATCACACCATGTGGGTAAGCAGATTGGCACCTTCCTTGCCTCCCTCCTCCCTTATTTTCTGGTGAGATGGCAACTAAACTGCTCTTTTTGGGCCCGTCTAAATCCCAAATCTCTCTTGATTTGGCAGAAAACCACGTGAGGGAAACAATCTTAATTGTCCTTGAAATCAGTCGAGCTTTACAAAGGTAATGAACAGCTCCTGCTCTGCACCAGCATAAAGAACAGGATGTTACACCCTCTTTTTAATTTCTTTTTCTTTCTCCTAATATTTCCCAAAGCAGCAGCCAGAATTTTCTTTCCATGCACTTTTATGGTCACCCAAAGTGCTGATAAGCTGCAGCATTACTGCTTGTTTCCAGCTGGCCAGGTTTGTTTGTTTGTTTGTCCCTGGGGAGGGCTTCCCACTGAGGGAAGTGGAATATGGCCAAGCTGAATGTTTGGAGCTGCAGGGCAGAGCTTTGGGCTGCTTGTGTTCAGACATTTGTGACGAAGCTGGATAAAGGGTTTGCATCCCCTGGGAGCCCTAATAGGGATTAGAGAAACACTCCAGGTCAGTAACTGAGCAGTAACTCAGCAGGAAGCTCCCCAAGATCAGGAACCTGGAGATGTAGAGGAGTAAATGTGGGCACTAGCAGGGGGCAGGTCTCTGTGAAATTCCCATCCCACTCCCACTGCTCCAGGCACGTTCCTTCCATTGGAGCCTTGCACTGCTTGTTTCTGAGCTCTCTGGTTTCTCCACCTAAAAAATCAGGCTCTGACTTATCTTTTACAAGGGGGTCCCCGAGGTCTGGCAACAGCTGAATATGGGCACAAGGTTGGGGTTGGAGAAATCCCAAAATCAAGGTATTGGACACGAGGAGAAAAATCCTTAATGGCAGTATTGATTGGAAAATAGAGGGAGGGTGATGCTGAGCCCTGTGTGTGAGGAAGGGAGGGGCTGTGAGGAGTTTTTCATTTGGGCAGATGGAGGAGGAGACACAATCATGAATATGGCCACAATAGCAGTGAAGAGTATGGGAAGGGGACATAACATCCATGTTTTATGTACAAGTTGGGGCTTTCTCTCCTGTTAGGGGAGTTTCACCCCTTTAGGGTCCTGCTGGGGCTGGTTGGTGTCATCCTGGACACTGGTGGATAATGTGCACTTTTTCAGGGCCAGGCAGATAATGAAATGACATCTTCCTTTTGTGCACCCCTTGGAAGCATCCCCAGGGCTCTGTGGGTCGGGAGAAGCAGCAAATGTTTCTGGGAATGTGGAAACTGCAGTGCTGGATGCTTGGATGTGAAGCAGCCAAGTCCTGCAGTCCTTGGGAGATAAAGGCTCTCAGATAAGCAGCCCACAGATAACCACAAAGGCAACTACCCAGAGCAGCAGCTCCTCCTGGGCCACCTTTAGGATTGACCTCTCCTCCTGTTGTTTTCTGCCATCTGTAGGAAGATAAAGCACGGGAGAGGTTTTTAAAGCAAATAGTGCTCGAACAAAATCCGATTGGAAAAGGATCGGCTTTGGCTCAGAGTCTGAGCTTTGGTGCTCTAATTAGCACGGGGCTGAGGCTGGTGAGCTGGGTGGGAGAGCTCCCAGGAGAAGGAGACCTTGGGCTGGTCACAGAGGGACTTGGACCTGGCTGTGTTGGTGCTCCTGGGGCTGCCTTGGCTCAGGGCTGTTTGCAGCTCTGGGATTTGCCATGTGGCATCTTCTTTTCACAAGCTTTGTCAAGGGCTGCAGGAGAGCTTTGTCAAGGACTGCATGGCCTGGGACAACTCTGCTTGAGCCACCATCCATGAGCCCCCAGCTTGGGAAAGGGCCCTTGGATGAGGAGAGGTCGGGGAGCAGAGGGGGGAGAAGGAATGCAAGTCTGGAGAGGAGAAGCAGAAAATGCTGCGAGTTAATCGGGGCAGGATTAGCATGTCTTGATAAGCCAAGATGGGCCTGCAAGGCTTTGAATCCAGGGAGAACAAAGGCATATGGTTCCTGTGCTGTAGGATTTACTCAGATCTGCTTCCAGCAGGCTGCTTGCTCACTGCAGTCCTTGCTGCTCCCAGTGCTGGCTGTGCTGGGCTCCTGCCATCCCCTGGCCAGCAAACCTTGGCTGTCCTGGGATCCACACTGCCTCCCTGACAGTGCCCAGGCTTTCTGCAGGTTGGAGCTGACTCAGGAAATGTGCTGGGATGGCCAGAGCATTTGGGGTGCAGAGGTCAGAGAGCACCCAAGGGAACAACCCCACTGCTGTTGGTTGTGGCTCTCAGGAGGTCTCTGGTTCACAGATCTCTTGTTCTTTTTTTGTCTCCCCTCTCCAGCTGCAGATGAGACATTTTCTTTTAAATACAGTCCTGGAAAGCTAAGGGGAAACCAGTACAAGTCCATGATGTCCAAAGAAGAACTAGAGGAAGAACAAAGGTAAGTTGAGCTTCCTTTTATTCTTGCCCAAGCCCACCTGGCTGCCATGCCCTTGGAGCAGGCTGGGTGTGCTCAGAGCTCTCTGTCCCCACACTGCCCTCAGCGTGTCACTGCTGCGGAGTTCCAGACCTCTCCCATCCAGGAAGATTGTGAGAACAAATAAAGTCACACTGATTCAGGAGATGGAGCCACTGTGGCCCTAAATACCTTTGGAGCTCCTCTGGATGCTTAGACCAAATTTTCCAGAAGCTGCAGCTGGTGTATTTGCCCTGATCCCATTAGTTCTGTGCTGACACCTCTCTGTTGAGGAGCTGATCTTTGGTTACCTCCCCTCCCTTGGCTCTGTGGATGGTGTCCCAACCAAGGACATGGGCATAGCTCAGAAACTCTGGGGCAAAGTGAGGAGGTGTGAAGGTCTAGAGCTGACTGAGATGGGGCTGACACTGCAGTGTCCATCCCCAGGGCTGGCTCTGGACATGGTGGACATTTACCGAGTATTGGGCCTGGTAGAGATGGAGAGTTGTCCTTCTTGCACTTTCTGCTGAAGTATCCCCCTGAGCCCTGCATGAAGAAAGGTGGAACTGTCCTGTCACTTAAAACAAGCTTTCTGGCTCGAGATTCCCCAGCCTATAGAAGGAATAACCCCACAGCTGAGGGCTCTGCTCCCTTACAGGTGTCTGCACTGACACCCCTTCCCTGAGGGTGAGCTCCAAGGAACTGATTTCCCAGTGGTCTCAACAAGCCTGGGAGATGATGTTCTCTCCACTGCTGTCCCAAGGGCTGTGGAACTCAATTCTCCACCCAGAGATCTGCAGAGAGTGATTTAGGGGCATTTGTCACCCTTTGCCTGTCAAATCCTGGTCTAACTACCCCCACAGCTGGCCTGGTGTAAAGAACCAAGCAGAAACTTGAGAGCAGCAAGGAAGGCAGGGATGGGGGGATCACACCTCACCCCTGGCTCAGGCATCTCCTGCTGGCAAACCTTGCCTTGAGGCTCCTGGGCAGCACCTTTGTGATGCCACCAGCTGGGCTGGCTGAGGTTTATCTGTGTGAGGTGAGCAGGGCACTGTGGTAGGCAGAGGAAATCCAGAGACCTGCCCTGCTCTGGGCTCAGCAACAGAAATGAGCTCTGGTTTCCTCTGGCATGGGGTGGATTCTGCACTGGTGGCCTTAGGAAAAAATGTTTGCTTTCCTCTTTTCCATGTATCTTTGTTGTGCCTGAAGCCCCCACCCTGTAAACTGCTGAGCAGGGCTGTGAGTGTCACTGCATTTTTCACCTGGGGAGCGTGGTGGGGGGATGAACTGAGCGAATGTCAGGGACACCCATGGGGCTAGATAGGATTTGCTTTTCAGGATCCTGCTAAACACCAATGCAAAAATCTACCTGCAGCTGGCAAATTCAAACCCTTTGCACCAGCAGCTCCATGCAAACCAGCTGAGCAATCACTGCTCAGGTTTTCAGGGCCAGGAGTCCTGTGTGGCAAAAAATGCCCTTGTCATCTGGGGACACTGAGGGGACATTGCCTGAGGACAGCAGTGGGGTGGGGTTTTGTACTTAGGACTGTAGAACAGGCTCCAGGGAGTGATGGACCTGTCCTGGACACACAGCACTGCTCAGGCACCGCTGCTCTTGTCTGTCCAGAGCAGTGCAGGGCAGGACAGTGCACCCAGAGCTGATGGACTTCGTGTCCCTTGGAGGCTCCAGCAGCCTTCCCCACTGAGGGCCACTGGCACAAGTGTTTTTCCTACTGCTCCTTTATTTTCTTCTCTTCCATATTTGTGTTGTTCATTTCTTTAAGGCAGCTTTGTGAATTTTTTTTTTTTTTGTCTTGCTTTGTTGCTGGCTTACTTTTCCCCCCTCAAATCTTCACTGCGGCATCAGCAGCTTTTCATTGCAGGCCTCGCAGGTGGTGCAAGGGGGCAGGGCTGCTGCCAGGTAAGCTGGGCGAGCTGAGCACAGCGCCTCAGCCTTGTCCTGCATCCTTCTCCTTGCCCTTCCACCCTTCTCCCCCTTTCCACACGCCCTGAGCGTGCTGCTGACCCGCTGTGACCCGGGTTTGCCACCTTTATGTTGCAGGATTGAGCTGACCTCTGATCTCACATCTCTGTAGCAAGTCCCTTAGGTCCTCGGCCACAAACTTTCTTGCAAATCTTTTTGGTAAGGACACGCTGCTGCTTAGAGGTAGTGGTACCACTGATAACACCTCTTGTGTCTGGGGTTATTTTGCTTTTGGGTTATTTTTGGGGAGGGGTTGTTTTGAACTGCCTGTCCCACCTCCCTCCCCTTCCCTCCTCATAACAGATTAATGAGTCCACTCCCCTCTGCCTCCATCTCATTTTCCATGAGCACTCCAGGGTGAATGAGGGCCTCTCATGTTTGGATGCTCACTTCTTCCATCTCGGATGCCTGAAGCTGGACATCCCACAGCCACTTCTTTGTGCTGATTTGGGAAACTGGGGCTGCTGCAGAGTGGGTGCTTAGTCCTAAGGTGTGTTATCAAAACTGAGACAGGCTTAGTGTGCACTTTTAGCCCTGTCACTCCTCCAGCTTTCCCATGGACCAACAGGTTCCCATGTGAAGCAGCTGGTAAGAAACATCCCAAAAATGCAAGTGAGTCCTCAGAGGCTGCTTGTTGAGTAGTTCACAAGTTTGAATATTGGAACTCCTTGATTTTGGAGATGCCATTGAAAATATTCTTTGTCTGTTCCAGGAGGAGCTGTAGGACTTCAGACAGGAGAGTACAGGCATGCAATAGATTTGGTTATTTAAGGAAAAAACCACTTCTGTTCTAACCTGCATCCCTGCAGAAGCTGTGGTTGTCCTGCCTACAATTCACTCGAGTCTTGTGGCTTCCAGCTGGTGCTAAATCTGGACTAAAAGGGGAAGGAATGTGACCTTCACTGAGTGATACAACTTCCTGCTTCTGGTGACTCCAGCCTTAAAAATTAGAGTGCTCACTGAGGGAGGAGGACAGTAAATCCTGTTGGCAAATCCATCTGCTGGGCTGGTGGCTGTGCCTGATCACACCTGGAGGGTCACCAGTCCTTCTGGAACAGAAGCACGTAGCCTTTGCCCCCCTGGGGGAGAAAAACAGCCTGGGCAGGAAGGGGAAGAGTGCAGGGGAAGGATGCAGCCCTTGGTCCAGCCAGCACAGCTTATTCCCAAATCCTTGTCTTCTGCACCTGAGGCTTTTGGCCATCTGTTGCCAGCTGTAGCTGCCACGGTGCAAAGCTGGAGCTCAGGAAATGTGAGTTGTGGTGGTGCAGCTGCCCCTGCTCAGACAGGGCTGAGGTGTGTGGGTGTGAGACACTGCCAGCTGCCTGAGAGGTGCTGCTGTCCTGGCTGGGCAGCTCCTGGGGAGGAGGGAGGAAGAGCTCCCCAGTGTGCCTGTGCTCATGGATGGCTTGGAGTGGTCTCTGCCAGATGTTCTTCAAACCTCCCTTAAGGCTGAAAGAGGTTAGTGGGGATTCTTTCTGTTAGAAATGAGTATGGTTGGGACTCTGCTGGGTGTTGATAGATGCAGCAAGGCTCCACTCCCAATAAAAGAGAAAACAGTAGGAGAAATGGCCCCCTGGGGTCTCTGCTTTCAGTTCTCTCTTTCCATGAGGCAAAGCAGGTCCCAGCCAAGCCTTGGTTGGCCTCAGTGCCGTCAAGGGGTTGAGCTCTGTGTTCTCTCCTTATAATTCATGGCTAGGTGTGTTGGTGGGAGAAAGGAGAGCAGATCCCATCTGATAGGCTCTAGAAAGGTCTCTCCTCTCTGTCCTCTGTGTGGGATTGAGGAAGAGGTGGGGGTGAAGAGCCAGAAGCTACCCCATGAACAGGGTCTGATGAATGGCACCAACCTGCTGTTGGCAGGGGCTCTCCTGGATGGAGCAGGAGATCCCCCAGACCACTGTCAGCCTCTGGAAGAGTGCAGGGAACATAGGGATATGTTTCCCCAGTTTCCCTGGGTAATGGGCTCAGTTCCCACTGCCAGGTGGGAGCAGTGCTCCTTTCCAGGAGCAAACTCTCCTCTGCCTCTCAATCCTCTCCTCTCACCTCCTGGCCAGCCACGGGTGGGTTGAGGTGACACTGTTTGAATACAGACTGCATTTAAGTCTAAGGCTCAACTGCAAATTGGAATTCATGCAAGGGGAATTGGATGGCTGTAGATATCAAGTTTAGCCCTTTTCTTCATGGTAATTTAGCAATGGAGACCTGCCTCCTCCCCAGCTGGGTTCAGAGTGCCTCTTGGTTACAGGGCACTGAAAAAATCTGGGCTTGGATCCTGGAATTTCAGCAAGGCAGGGTAGACCCTAGTTCTAGGGAATGTCAGAGAGGAGAGACCTTTTCCTGCTCCACAAGGCATCCTGAATGAAAGTGGCATGCAGCTGTGGCTTGAGGGACAACTGTGCTGAAGTTTGAATTTTGAATGAGACAGTGCTGGTGATGACAGCTCTGGAGCACACAAGGGCAGGAAGCAGCTGCAGAGGTTTAATGACTGTGTTGACAGACCTTGACCAATTTCAAATATCTCCACTAGTAGCCCTCTAAAAATAGGTGGGTGGACAGAGCTGGGGGAGGTTGCACTCTGGGAGAGCTGTCCATTGGCATCTGTCCCTGTCCACCCCTGCATTGCCATCACAGATCCTGCTTGCCTGCTCGCTCCCCTCTCCGTACAGCATGGGGCCTCTTTCTCCTCCCTGTCTTTTGCTAACCTTCCCCCCACCCAGTGGCTTTGCTGTCCTGTCCTGTCCTGTCCTGTTCAGCATGGTGCTTCTTTTGGATGAGGGAAGCTGGTAAGTTTGGGCTTTTTTTGGGGTGAGGGGAGGGGTGTTATTATTTGTTTGCTTCTCATCTTCTGCAGCACGGTAGTCGTCCTGGGCTGAGGGAGGAGGAGTGGCAGGAGGGGAGCAGAGCCCAGGGCCATGGCACTCTGCAGGGCAGGGTGGCTTCTGCTTTACTGCAGCCACCAGCCAGGGGATGGCACCAGCCATGGGCAAGGTGGTTTTCAGCTGCCAAACACCCAGGGCATGAGGTGTGTTGGCTTCCCACCTGTCTTTGGTAGTAAAGGGCACTGTATGTTTGGGGATCCCTGCTGAGCTCCCCCTCGTGCTCACCCTGGTGCCCAACTCCACTTGGGTGAGGAGGAGCTGCTGGTGGCCTGCTGCAGTTCCCTGCCTCCATTTCCCCAGGGAAAATGTCCTCTGACCTATGAGATGTCAATGGACTGGAGCTCTGGCCCTATTTATAGTCATGATTGAGTCATGAATCCCCAAAAGCTTTAAAACCAGAGTAACTCAGGATGCCTCCCACAGAAAGCCAGGGAAAGGGAGGCCAGGAAGCCCCTTCCCATCTCCTCCTCTCCCATCCCAGAGAGGAAACCCTTGCAAACTCCCCCGTAGCCTTTGCAGGGTGTGAGTCCCTGCCCCTGCCTTGGCATGAGATTTTAGTTCAGACAGCAACTCTGCTTGAGCTCCTGGGTTTTGGTCTTTTTTTGCTCAGGTCCTGAATTGTCCTGGCTTGTGGCTGCTTCTCTGTGTCTCCCTCACCCAGCACTCATGACTTGTCTTCATCTGCTTCTGCTTAACCTTGTGCAGCGTGGGCAGCTGGCTGTTCTCTGCCTGCTAACTCCCTGGGAGCCCTGCTCTGCCTCCCTGGGCTCCCCTGCAGGGATGCAGGGAACTGGGGCATCTCACTGGGCTGGGAGCAAACTGGTGTTCAGTGAGCTGGAGGACAAACATTGAGGGATGGAGGAAAGCACAGCCCAGCCTGTCTGTGGCTTTTCCCACGGCTGGGGTGCTCAGGAGCATTGCCAGGGAATGGGCACACGGCTGAGGGATGAGCTGGTCAGGAGCCCAAGCCACCTTCCTGGCTGTGCTCTGGCTTTTTCAGCTGTTGCTGCTCTGGCTGGGAAATGTGGGAACATTTCCCACACTTCTGCCTCAGAACAGCTGTGGGCAAGGTCTGCTGGGGGCAGTACAGCCCCTGATCCCACTGACTCCTCACCAGCCCTGTCCTAAAGCCAATGAGCCTTGTGCTCCCCACTCACACTGCTTCTGGCAGCCTCGAGGCACAGCAGCTATTTCCCAAAGCCCAGTGCACCTTGCCACTTCTCTGTGCCAGTGGAGGAATTTCAGATTTCTGTGATGAAGTTCCTTTTGGCACCTCTCTCTCAATCCCTTTTCTCTTTTCTAAGCACTGTCTCCCTGTTGTGCATTTAAGTCCTCTCTGTGTGTTGCTGATTGTCTGAAGCAACTGGCTCACACTTTTGGGACCACCAGGAAAGCTTAGAATTATTGTGTCATTCCTCATATTCTTCCTGCTTACCTCAAGACTGGGTTCTAGTCACCACCAGAAATGAGATGGTTGCTGGCCCATGGTAAAGAAACAGGGACAGGGTGATGGGAGGGATGAGATGGGAGGGAACTTCTTGGGGAGATCTCAACCACCATTGCCAGGTCTGCCCAGCACTAAGGGCTTTTATTCCCTGCTCTTCATCCTCGAGGGTTAATCCTAGTTTGAAGTGAGAAGAGTCTGGAGCAAGGTTACTGTCCACCTTCCTTGGCAGGATTTCAGTGCAGAGGACTGATGGTCCTGACAAGGTCCTGAGCCAGGGAAAGGAGCTGGGAATGCTCTGTGCTTCTGAAAATCTTTTTTTTTTGAGAGAAACTATTCCTGAGAAGGGCACAAGCAGTTACCAGACATGGTTACAGTAGGATGCTCTGGGCTCTCCTTAGAGTGAGTCAGGACTCCTTTGGAAAGCTGAAGCTTATGAATGGGCTACAAATTTCCTGACCTGCTGTGGATTTTTGCACACATGAGAGAGAGATGCACATTGGAATGCCACCAGTAACCCCTGATTTTCAGAGCTGAGGTGCTGTCTTCTCTCAAAAGCAAGAAGCCTTGTGTCAGTGCTATGGGTGAGCTGGAGTGAAGGGACTGCTCCTGAGGCCACCAGAAGGACATGCAGTTCCATGCTTCTTTGAGACCTTCAGTCCCTGAGCTGCCCTCATATTCCAGGACCTGCTTTTGTCTGGGCTCGTTTTCCAGCTTTTCCTTGCACAGAACCACGTCCAGCTGACAAATCGTGTGATTCAGTGACTTGGCCATGGGCTTGGGCAGGAACAGAGATACCTGGATAATCTTTATCTGAAGAAAGGATACAGCTTCTGGCAAAAGATGAGCCTAACCTGGTTTGATTGATGAACTGCTGGGGGCAAGCATGCTTCCAAGGAGACTGGAAAGGAGGGAAGAGCCAAGGATAAGCAGTGGCTCAAATCTCTGGGCCTCCATCCCAAGTTAATTAAGGCTTTCAAGTCTGAAATGCCAGAGCTTCTCAGCCTGGGGATTGGCCCCAATGTCCCAGAGAGAGACTGCCTCATGCTCTTTAGTCCAATTCCCCTCACAGCTTGCTCCAGGATCAGAAAGGGCTATCCCTCTTGTGCAGATGGGAATTTCTGGCTCTGATGTACATCCTCCATTAGGGTCATGCTGGTTTTCAGATCTCACGCCAGCTGTCGGCCCGGCCCTGTGGAGATGAGCATCCCTGTGAGGGGCTCATCCACCCTCTCTGTGTCCCCATCCCTCCCTGCTCCAACTGGGGCTCGCTGGAGGGGCCCTCCCCTCCTGGGCCCCCGTGGCAACGAGCTTATGTCCTCACACGTGAAATCTGATTACGCTTGCGTGACTTGAGCGGGATGATCCGCTCCTCAGCGCCGCGGATCCCGCAGAGTGATTATCCACTCCGGAAAATTTCCTTTCTTTGTCCGAACGGGATGGCCACGAGCCTCACAACGCCGCTCCAGTAACCCCAGTCCCTCGTGATGCTTCCCTTGGCATCTCTCACCCAGGATCCAGGTCACTGCCTGTGCTCAGGAGGCTGCTGGACAAGATTTTGCAGAAGAGCAAGGAAGAAATGAGGCTGTTCCTCACCCGCATGCCGTGGCTGACAGGAGCAGGGGAACTCCAAACGTGGCTCAGGTGTTATGGACCAAGAGCCCTGTTGAATCCAGGAGGAATGAGGCTGGGGGGTGTCTCTGTGTGTTTGTAGGGAGGTGATGTGTGTTCCAGTGCAGGTCTCAGTGTCCGTGGGCAGCTGTCCAGCCTCTGTCGGGTGTTTCCTGATGTGGATGGTTCACCCATGAGAGATGCTGGGGCAGTGAGGGCAGAGTGGCTGGAAGAACAAGGCACCACATTTTTTCTGGCTCTGCTAACAAGATGTGGAGGGAGTGCCTGGATGTCCCCACACATTAAACACATCTCAGCCACCTTCCCTGGGACACTGAGAGAGCTTTCCACCAAAAGGAAGTGACCTGCAGAGATTTTACCTCCTTCCCTTGAACAGACTCACCTGTAGAAAGATTGAGAAGGGTCAAGCAGTTCAGGCACACCACCCTGTGAAATCCTGGCTCATCTGGCTACAGGTGGGAAAAGGAATCTGGGCTGCCACATTCAAGGGAGCCAGCAGCCCCTGGGGGCTCTGCACAGGACAGTGAGGCAGTAACCCCTGGAGTTAATCAGTTTGGCTTCTTCAGTTCTTATTAATAGCTCAGAAGGGTTGCAACTTAGCTTGGTGCCAGACAAGAGGATTTGCACTTCCAATTGGGTTTCGACTATCCTGCTGCAATAGATGAAGCAAAGTCCTTCTTAGTGGCATGAGGTTTGCAGACAGCAGCTTGTCCTGCCCTGAGGGGGAAGCTGCCTCACCTTCCCCCAGCACACACACTGAGGGCTCTCCCTGCTCGTTTATGTCAATGATAATGAACCAAGCTGAGGGGTGAAATGACTGAAATGATTTCTCTCCCTGTTTCTCTTTGCAGACCTGAAGACTATATGAAGTTGTCCCTAGCCTCCTCCTAAAGGCATCCCTTGGCATCATTAAAGGCTTGAGAGAAATACCAAAACCAACCAAACACACCCATAAGAGAAATCCATAAACCCTCAAAACTTGGGATCCTCTCTTGGTCTGAAGTTGAGTTCTTCAAAAACTCCTGTCAAGTTTGAGGATATCCTGTTGTGTGGCTCCATGGACTGGGGCTGGGCCCAAGCAGTGACCTGAGTTGTGTTTGGGGGACTGGGAGGAACCTTCCTTCCTCTCCCCCAAACAAAACCCAAAGTGAACACTAAATATGCAACAATTCTATTAGTTGTGTTTGCTACATATATTAGGCCATGAAATCCACTTTATTCCTTTCCTGGGGTGGGCAAACCATAGCTCTGCTCTCAGACCAGCTGGGACCTTGTACCAGAATCTCAAGTTGTTCTGTCCTGGGGCCAAACACCTCTTTATTGCTGGGGGTGGTAACTGCCTGTGATTTCCAGTGCTGTACAAAGCTGCTTTACTCTGAGGGGTGGAGGGACAAAGTGGGGTCCATGTGAGGGATGGCAGACAACAGCTGGGCTGACTCAAATTTTGCTTCTGTAGTCATTTTAGCAGAGAGCTGGTTCTGTAGGTAGGCAGGAGACTCAAGAAGTGATGAAGTTTGATAGTTTAGCTGTTCTGCTTGCAGTGGAGAGAGCACACTTTGGCTGCTGTTATCATCTGCATCCTCACTTTTCCCTACTGCAGCTCCCAAGAGGAGAGACCCAAGGAGGCAGCTGTGGCTTCAGGGGTTCCCTCTGGTTCAGGATGAGGTTGTGGAGGTCCTGGGAGGGACACACTCCCCATTCCTCTGCCTGCCTGCTGTTCCAGTGCCCTCTTCTCTTGCTGGTCCATGGGACTCAGAGCTCAGTGTTGCCCCTCAGCTCTGTCACACAGAGCAGATTAATTTGGCTGGGCCCATACTCGGTTTTAAACCAAACCCAGCTGGTTTTTGAGAGAGAGAAGAGGGTCCAAGTCCTTTAGTGATGTAGAAACACCAGGCTGGGTGGGGATGTGTCCTCCAAAGCTTCTCTGTCACTGCCTCTTGGCTAATGCTGCAAACATATCAGGAACCCAACAGGCTGCTTTTTTTCCCCTTTTAATTCCTATGCAGACAATACTTGAAACCTTGTACACAGTTGTCCTTTCCAGCGCCTGGGGTTGGCAAACTCTTCATAAACAGGCTCATTTAAAGAACAGCAGGAGGCTTCAGCTTTAGAAGAGGCTGGGCTGCCCCTTCCCAGCCGACAACTGCAAGCGTGTTCAGTGGTTTGCATATGAATTTAGGCACATCTGGACCCTGTGCTTCGACATCCCGCTGGTACAGCCGCTGTCTCCCCTCGGTGCTGGCTGGCTGACTGTGTCCCAAGCACCCAACTATGCAAAGAATGCCTTATATCCGTTGTGTTTAAGTTACATGGCAATATGTACATCCAGCAAAGTCGGTAGTTAAGTCCAGATTTTTGCTAGTGGCAGCAAGTCAAACTCTTTCTTCAACTTAAATGGCTGTCTGGGTATTTTTTACTTTTGTTTGTTTTTGTTTGTTTTGTATCTAATGGTGGCTCTTATACAAAGGACTGTAATTCTAGTGGCTTGAATCTGTAAAAATTGCCTTTGTTTGGTCCAATAAACCTTTGAATAGTTTATTTGGTTTGTGCTTGTTCTCCCTACCTCCAGCAGCTTGTAACTTCCTCCTCAAGAGATTTGTGTTGAAAATCTGGATTTTAGGTTAGAGGTACATTCTGCCCTCTTTTGACTTTTATCCCATAAATGATCAGAGGGAAAATCAGGGATATTCCCCTTTCTCTGCTGAAGCAATGCAGAGTTGCAGCAGGATCCTGATTTGGCTGCAGAACAATTAACAACATTGCCAATGCAGAGCTCTGCCCAGGATTTCAGCTGCTGTGGACACGGGTGCTTAGCAGTTCCTAAACCCCAGATCTCTAACATACCTATGGCTCACTGCCCCAAGCCTCTAGCTCACTGTAAAAGTCTTTGACTGAGATGTCTAAAAAGAGCCTGAGGGAGCTAATGTAATTGCCTATGAAGAATTAGGCTGCTTTGAGAATCCTTAATTAATCTATTTTGTTAGCAATAAGTAAAATCCTGTTGGACTTCCTGAATCTGAGTAGTTTTGAGGACAGTATTTATGAGAAGAGAGAATGATTTTATTTGTGAATAGGGAATGTTTGATCTGAATTCATCAAAAAAAAAAAAAAAACCCAGAACCAAACCAAGCTGGAGCACTACAAGGTTGTTTTGCAAGGTCACCTCTGATAGAAGAAGCTCCTTTTCAAAGACAGTTTCATGTTTGTGGTGTTTTCCTTCCCAGGCTCTTTTCTCCATTTATCTTTGTTTTGCTGTCCCTTTGTAGTAGATTATGTAGTGCAGAGAAGTAACAGCAGTAACAGCTCTTTTTTCTGTTTTCCAAATGCACAGTCATAATATTTAAAGTTGAGGGGAGAGCCAAAATGCATTGATGTTGTGCTGCAAGAAAAAGAGAGTGAATATTGTCTGTGATCCTGATTTTGGAGACAAGGAAATGTGCCTTTGGAGAGGTTTCAGCAGCACTGATGTCTGTGAAATAAGGAGTGAGGGATGCTGACCTGTGTGAGGGATGCACTGCAGACACAGGAGGCCAAGCTGTGTATTGAATTTCTTCACATGAGACTGGCAACGTGCCCTCTGGTGCCCAGAGGTGATCTGAAATAAATTATTGATCACTCATGATGCTGCTTGCCATCCTCTCATCTGGAAAGGGCAGCTGGCTGCTCTTCCTGTGAGCACAAAACATTGCAGAAGAGACAGACAAATCCAGGCTTCCATAAGCAAAATTCACCACATCATTATCAGGATATGTTTGGCTGTAGGACCATTGCATTTTAATTGCAATAGAAAAGAACTGGCAAATGAGCTTGCTTTAGCCAAGATCTGCTTTTTGTCCTGCCCTGTTTGCTTCAGCAGGGCTGAGAGGACAGGCTGCTGTTCCTGCCTCTGATGGGGCTTAGCTCAGGAGAGGGGAAAATGCAGAGCAGGAGCTCAGGAGCATGGGAAGAAGGTTCCTCTGCTCACTCCTGGCTGTCTTCCTTTGATCTTGTTCGTGCTGTGGTGGCTGCTGGTGGGTTGATGCTGTCCTTTCTTTCAAAGGCTGTGCCCTGTTTTTGCCTGTCAATAGTTATTACTGCCCCTCCTGTTACTGGAACAGCTGATAGCTCATCCTCACAGGCCTTGCAGGAAGACTACCCCAGGTTATCCAGTGGCATTTAAATGGATTAATTAAATGGTTTAAAGTCCTGTGTGGGAAGCTGCTTGTGGCAGGAAAGAGGACTCTTGACAGGGTGGGAGTAAAAGGCAGATTCTGTGGTTTTAGCCCACAGGAGGTCTAAGGGTGCTGAACAAGCAGGAGGAGCTGAGATTGTGGCAGGTCTGTGCTCTGGGCTGTCACTGAGATCTGGCCTCACACTCATGCAGGGACAAAATGAGCCTTGAAGTACCAGAAACTGCTTCTGCCTTGTTACAGCCATAAAGCACCACATCCCCATTAGTTCTTTCCATGTCCCTCCTGTCAGGAATGAGGTGTGCTAGGCAATAGAGCAGCCTGATCCCTATCAGGTAGGAGTCTGGCAGTGAGAACATTCCATCCCTCAGCCAGCCCTGCCTGGAGCCACATGCACATTCATCTTGCCCCAAAAGGGAATTTTATAGAGTTACATCAGTTCATGAGCTATCTGCAAACAAATGGCACTCCTGTGTTGCCCTCCTGTATCCCTCAGTGATGAGCAGTGTAAGTCCTATAATAAATAAAATAAAGCCCTGTCACAGATACCAATTTTCATGGGATGTACAATGGTTAACTGGTTCAGGGTAGGGAAAAATCAGGAGATCTTCTGTTAGAGGGAGAAGGGTGTTAATCATCTACTATGGGACTGCCTGGGGATTAAAAATCTGAGCTAGGTGGTCCTCTGGTCAGCCTCTGCCTACACAGGGACCACCTCACTGCTGGACTGGCTACCTGAGTCCATCTCACCATTGGACATTGACAGACAAACTCAAATCAAAGCAAATTCCTGTCCATTATCTTATTCTCCAGTGGTTGATTAAAGTCATGTCCACACTGGGAGGTAGTCTGCTCTCTAGTTTTAAGTTAGGATATGCATTTAAAGTTTAATAGCTATTCCTGAATTACTCTGTACCTACATCCTCTCCTTACAGAAAGAAAGCACACTGGGCTGTTGAATCTTAATCCAAGTTTGTTATGGAGTCTGCTAAACTGGGGGATGTTGGTCTTATAAAATTCCACATGTTGAGTTATCTTGAAAGTTTGAGCACAGATAAGCCCTAAGGAGCTCCAAAGGCAGTGTTAAAGCAGGCTGGTTTATCTCCAGGTTTAGGGAGCTGCAGAGAGAGTGCAGGATGATGGGATAGATGGGAAAGGGAGGAAGGAGAACCAGAGGCTGTCTCTGCCTTATCTCACAGGCACAGATTTCCTGCAGCCACTAAGTTTGTACAGTGACCTGCCTTTGGCTCTGTGTTTCATTTGACAGTGGTGTTGGTGCTCCTGGACTGGCTATTCCTACTTCTCCTTTTCTCCTCAACAGGGTTCAGAGAGAGCAGCTGGCTGCCATCTTCAGACTGATGAAGGAAAAAAGTGACACGTTTGGAGAGATGTCTGAAGGAGACATGAAGGAGCAGCTCAGACTGTACGATATCTAACCCTGCAGCCAGGCCAGCCTGTGCCCTAAAGCCATCTTGGCCCTTGTTCTGCAGGACATGGGAGGCTGTAGTGCTTGAAAAGTGTCTCAGTAGTTATTTTGCAGTTCCAGTTTGTTTTGCAAACACATATAGGCCTGTGATATGTATTTCAAAAGACTTGTAATTCCTCAGCCTTTAAATAATTTTTCTTTGCAGAGCTATCATCTCGTACAGCAATTTTTTACCTCTTTCTGGCTGGGTCTTATGTCTCAGTCCTACAAAGCAGTTAAACTCACTTTTTTTCTCTTCTGTTTTTTCTGGCCATGCTTTATGCAAATGAACTTTCAAGCCTACTCTTTCTCAGTTTGATATCTGAAGAAAGCCAAAGATGATAGGTGTGAAATGGATGAAAATAATAGAATAACTCAGGTTGAAGGGTCCTGTAGTCCAACCTCCTGCTAAAAGCAGCACCAGCTGTGGGACCAGGGTGGGTTACTCAGGGCTTTATCCTGTTGGGTCTTGAAAAGCTCCAAAGATGGAGACTGCACAACTTCTCTTGGCAGGGAGGCTTCCAACCCTAGAGCTACAAAACAAACAGCCAAAACAAGGCATCAGTGCTCTGATCAGGGGCGTGCTGCCCCTCATCTCCCTGCAAAGAACACTTCATCCTCCTTCATGCTGGCTTTTGAAACCAAGCCAGCCTGGTTCCGGCTGACCTCATTGAGATCATCCTCACGCCTGAGGGAGCAGCAGCAAACTCCAGCCTGGAAACACAAACATCTCCTGACACTGGTGAAAGGACCACAGAAAGGTTTATCACAAGGATGGCTGTGCCCACCTCACATCTGCTCTTCTCATACAAAATTATGTGGGAAACTGCATACTTAGGAAATCTTTGTGATTTTATCAAGTATTTTGAACAGTCTCAACCAGCCCTTGGTGGTTTGAATAGAGTAAATCAATGAGCATTCCTAATTATAACTAAATGTCTTCTGGTGTGCTTATCTCTCCTATGAAATCCTGTTAAATACTTCCTTATCAGGAAGGATTTTCTTGGTTTTAGTAACTGCTCACAGAGGGAGGCAACGTTTTCTGACCCAGTTTTAGGGAATGATCACTTAAAAAATTAGTTTTGCTTTATTTTGTGCAATCCTCTTCAGTTTGAGAAACCTAATATCTCATTATCTGGTCGCTGTCTCCCAGTACAGTGTATTCTGTAACATCAGACACTTAGATTTTTAAGAATAATTTTATCTTCTAATTGTTTTCACTTAGGTCAAGGCATATTTATAATGAGATCAAACTGGTTTTATTACCAGTCATGACAATTTAAATTTAATGTCTGAAAATTACCTCTTCTTATTCAAATTAAGTGGGAAAAGTAGTCCCATGATATGAAATATTGTGCTAGCTTGCTGTATCCCTAGGACTCAGTTCCTTTGTCAAGCTGTGCAAAGGGAAAAATGCAGAAAATTTGTATATGGGGCTTGTGCCTCGCTCAAAACTGAAATCAGGATCTTTTCCAAAACTTTTCATGAAAGCAAGCAAAGGAGAGATAAAGTGTAGTTGATTTTCAGTCTTTGTCTTGCAGACTTCACAGTTTATTTCCAAAATATTTTTATATTTCTTATGTTATGATTGGGTCTTCTCTGAACAGGAACATTTCTGGGCAGAAAAAAAACCAAACCCTCAAACCCTTCAGCTTCAGAGTATGCCAGCAAAGATAATGTCTCTGTACAAGGGACAGCAGCTGGAATTAAACCTGTCCTGTCCACACCAACTCTGAGCATCCTCACCAAAATGTTCAGATGCTGATGGCAGGACAGTGGTGAAAAACCTGCTATTCACTAGGCTGAAATTTAAGAAAGAAATGAAGATAAATAAAAAAAGGGTCTGCCCAAGACATGAAATGAAGTGGTGTCAAGATGGAAAACCCACGAGTTTTGAGCGGTGCATTCCTCCATGTGCATTGGCAAGGCTGTAATGAAGAGCATCCCTCTGGACACATCCATGGGGTCCCTGGAGGTGCTGGGGAGGGACCTGCAGCCATGGGGTATGTCCTGGCTTGGCTGGGCAGCTTCTGAGGCACTTCTCCCACTGGACTCATCAATATTTATACAGGAAATTTCACCAGATGCTTGGCGGGATGTCCCTTTCTACAGGAAATTTCACCAGCTGCTGCAGCAGCATCTCCCCTTCTGGGCATTGTCCTGTAAATAATTGCACTGTATCCATCACAGACTCATTTGTGCTGAAGTGATCTTAGAGGTGATCTAGTTCCACCCCAAACAGGGATGGTGGCACTGGGGGAAAGGCACTGTGGGTCCCCAGGAGAGGATGACAGCACTGGGGGTCCCCAGGAGAGTATAATGGCAATGAGGGGTCTCTCATGAGGGGACAGTGACACTGGGGGTCCCCATGATGGAGTGGCTGCACTTGGGGTCCATGGGAAAAACAAAAACTGTCCAACAACATTTAAATGTTAGAGGTTCAAGACATTATTTTATTACCTACCCAGGATGTTGTTTTGGCCAGGATGTACCACAGAAATCATCTCATCCACACAGCCCAGGTGTGCAGAGAGAATCATTCCATCACACACGGCTTTTGGTAGATTTTTCAGATCTTTTACACAGTCAAAACTCATAGAAACGAATTGGGTTCACTGGTCCGAAGTAGTTTTCAGTATTTGGTCTCATATTGGATCTGGATTTTTTCACTTCTGATGTTAATTAGATCTTCATTCCTTGATTTTCTTATCAGTCTTTTCTGGAGATGTCTCCCCCTCTGCCAGAGGCAGAGTCTGGGGTAGATGTTTGAGGTGCCCGCTGATGTTCCCTTCATGGCCACTGATGGTTCTTTATCTTTTGTGCTCCTGTTGAGTTCATCAGGCCTTACCTGGAGAAACGATGCCCTGGAAAGAAACTTAAAATTCCTTTTCCCAGGGCAAAGGCAAACAAACCCCCTTGACTAAAGTTACACAAAAATTTTAAATTGGTATATTTTCCAACAGTACTCGGGGTCCCCTTGACAGGATGAGGCACAGCAGTACTGGGGGCTCCCCACGGCCGCCGAGCCCCGCTGCCATGGCGACAATGACCATCGCCATTGCACTGACGTGTCCCCATTGGGCTCCCGTACGGAACGCGGAACGGGCCTGGATTGGCCCTGTGGGGGCTCCGTACCCCGCGGGGCTGACGGGGGCGTGGAGGGGCGGCCGTTAGCGGCAGCGCGCGTGCGCAATACCGTGACGTCATTTCTATTGTGGCGTCATTTAGGCGCTGCCTGAGGCGAGGCCGGTCCCGCCCTCACAGCGATGGCGGCGCTGCGGGCGCTGTGAGGGCTCTGGGGGCTCCGATCTTCGGAGCTCTCTAATCACGGACACAGTGTGGCTGTGAAGGGTCACATTGCTTATTCTGCGCAGAGCGCACGGGGCAGGTTTCCACAAATCAAACCGCCCAACGAGTGAAAAGTCCCCTCATCTATGTAGTAAAATTCACACGAATTCGCCTGCCTAATACATATTTAGTTGGGTGGTTGATCGTGGAACACAAAAGTTCTTTTGTTCATGAAGCAGCTTCTGCTGTAGAAGTTGTCTGCTGACATCAGATTTACAAAAAGAGAGAAAATTCAGCCCGAGGATAGATAATTCAATTTGAAGCTATCAAGAGAACACTGTTTATTGTGCACAGGGTGTGAACGGGGATCTCCACAAACGAGGCACGCCAAGGGGCAAAAAGACTCTTCTGTGCAGTAAAATTCACGTGAACCCACGTGTTTAATTCATATTCACTGCCTACCTAATGCATGTTTGTTTGGGTGATGTAATTTTACTCAATATTTGCATTCTTTGGGGTGAATCTTAGAGGACGAGAAACAAAAGTCTTTTCTTCATTGAGCATCTTCTGTTGTAGAAGTTACCAGAAGTTACCTGATGCCATCAGTTGTGTCTACAAAAGGTGAGAAAATTCAGCCTGGGGACAGGTAATTCAGCTTGAAGACATCATCCATATCCATCAGAGATCCAGGTTTTAAAAAAAAATCTGGATTTATTTGATATTTGAGATAGGTGAAGGCAGGAGAAGATGAAAAGGAACAGAATTCCCTTTTGGCTGTGCAGGAGGGTTTGATAGGGATCTCAGATTTCTTTACAGATTCTTTAAATGAGCTTTTTGCAGGAATTCCTTCTGGACTTGGTAAACCCTGTGCTCTGTGATGTGACTGCAGGTGTCTCCCCCTCTTGAGCTGCTGTCAGTTCTGGGAGTTTGGCTTGTCCCAGCACATCCTTGCTGTTAAAGTCACTGCAAGAGAGGAGCTGGGTTTGTACTGTCCTTTTCTTGGAAAAAAAAATTAAAGAATAATTACAGATGGGAAAGAGTGTGGCCCCCCACACACCATGAGCCCTCTGCTTTTTGCACCTACGGGGTTATTTTCCACCTTGCCTCATGTGCTGTTCAGGGCCATTCTGAGATTTTTTGCAAACTATGTCAAATATTTTGAATAAATTCCTCAGGGGTGTTGCTCAGAATGAACCAAAGGCAAAATTCTTCACTAATACCCACCAGAGGAGAGCAAGCAGGAGTTTACAGACCAATTTTGGAATTAGACCACTAAAAAACACCCCACTTCTTCCTTCCTGCCTCACCCTTCCAGTCCCTCATGTCTCCTAATCACTGTTGCTAGGCAGGGAATTTATTTAAAACAGTTGGGATTTATCCCCATAAGAACAAAGGAACAAAGTTAAAAAATCCTATGGGTAACAATCTATTTTAGATGATATAATTTCCCTTGGAAGGTGAAATAACTCATTCTGAAAGTTTTTGTAGCTGGTGCCTATGGGGAATTTGAGCAGTAATCAAGTAGTGAGTGTGGGGCACAAGCAGCTCCTGTTTTAAGAAAGCAGCTTCACCTTTATTACCTTTATTTTTGTTGGTGAATCACATTTTGATATATTTTTACTGTATAAAAATTAACCCCCTCAGCACTGCAGCCTTTTCTGCCTGCCTTTCTCTGGAAGTTTTCTCACCAACATAACCTCAGAGGTGGTGAAAAATGTACACTGGTGTCTTCTGCCTTCTGGTTGTGGCAACTGAGTGGTATTTTGTTTTTTTAAATTCTTTATTCATTATAGGACTAAAGTTTTTCTCACAAAGGTGAGTGTTCATAGGGATTTTGACCTAGGAATCATTTCCAGAACTTGCAACCTCTGCTGCTTCATTTGATATTTAGCAGCAGTAGATGATAATTCCTAAAGATAGGCTCAGGAGATGGGGATGGAGTGCCAGTGCCATGGATTTGAATCTGAATTTGTGCTATGACAGAGATGGAGCAAAACATGGAAGACCCTGTGGTTTGTTTTGTTGTTTCTTTTTTTAAAACTTTGAGTAGATATTCAGCTCATCCAGTCACTGGATCCCAGCCAACACTTCTGGAATAGCTGTAAGACAGTTTTTTTGTTTTTGGTGGGTTTTTTTTTAACCTAAAGGGGAAATTCTCCTGTCTGAAATACTTACTTAATTCCCAAAGTAGGTCAGGAATGCAGCCATTGAGGTTTGTGCTGCCGTGAGTCACGGTGTGCTCAGCTGTTGGGAATGCTCCCGTTTGTCACCTGCTAAATTGCACTGGGAACAATAAACACAAAGTGGAAGTATTTCATAGTTTGTTTCATCTTAATTTGTCTCCAAGGAAGGGGATAATTGATTTTGTTTTCCACGAGAAGCTGCTGCCAAACCTGCTGTGGGGATTGTGACTTTCCAGGCACTGAGGCAAGTCGTTAGGGATGTGCTGCAGGGAGAGAGGAGCCAGCCAGCTGCCATCACCCTGGGGAAGCACAAACAGCCTCAGCACATCTCCAAAATCGGCAGTGGCACTGGGCAAGCGTGGCAGGAAGGCTGCCAGCCTCCTCCCGTGCGCCCTGGGGGCTCAGCACACCACCACTGCCTGTGATAAATCATGGTGAGTCCTTACAGTGCAGTCAGACTTTCCTCCTCTACACTAGAGAAGAGATTGCAGCCCTGCAGGAAGGAACGCTTGGCCAGAGATGGTGCCGCCTGGCAGTGGAAGTGGGATTCTTTCTGGAGATCTTTATTACTGCCCTCCTGCAATGGCTCACGTTTGCTTAGCCAAGGTAACTTGAACCCTGCAGTGCTCCCAGCTGGAATAACGCTCCCACCTGCAGATGCGGGGAAAGGAAGCGTGGTGGGACAGGCAGAGCCAGCAGGGTTTATCCTCTGGATGGTGCTGTTGTGTTGTACAAACAGCAGAGAGGGCCCGCACAGCTCCGACTGAACATTTCAGGTGCTGTTTGCTCCGCGGAGAGCTGAGGATGTGCTCAGTCCTTCTCTATTCACCAATCTCTCACAAATCCCATATGTTGTGATTCACCTGTTCTCCAGCATTCCTGAGACTGGCTAAACTTAGCTAATGACTACTGATGAGAAAACTCGTATTTTCTGAGCAATTCCTCCTGGTCAGGACCAGGAGGTTTTTTTTAGTGTCTTATTTAAAACTTCCCTCAGTCCCCCTGCCACCAAGGGTTAAGCTCTGTTTCACCTGTGGAATGAGTGTTGGCTCGAGGGAGTGGAGCTGACTGGAGTCACAGGGGGAAAAAAAAATCTTGTTTTTCGTTTTGATTAAACCTCACTGTAGAGGAAGAGAAGGCACATGCCTGAGGACGCTGATGTTCTAGAGACCAGGACTCTGGTATTGGAATGTTGTTTGTCTTAGAGCTCCAGATAAGATCTAAAATAGGTATTTCCTATTGTAATGTGTGTGACCTTTCTCTAATGGTCTTGAAACTTTATTGTTTTGTTTTATAACTCTGTCATAAAGATAAAACTGCAATCCTTATGGTGGAGAGGACGTTGTGGATCATTACCTCTGTCATTTGTTTTTCTTGTCAGCACTGTTATAATCCTTTTATCAGGGAGAAAACCAGCAGCCTGTGTGGTGTAAGATATTGTTTTGTGACTGCCTGTGTCTCACTTCTACTCTTGACAATTGATGGAAGTAGAAATCAACTCAATACTTTTTTTATGGAAATGGGAGGGTGGTAAAGGAGCGGTGGAAGTGTTCACCTTGTATTAAGTAAGGAAGATCTCAGTGGCTCAGTAACTCCTGAAAGGTGGTGCTTTGACTTCGTAGTGCCTTCCAGCATCAGAGGACTGGCTGTCAGCTTCCTTCTTTGCAGCTACCCCAAAGCACAGGATCTTTTTAATCCCTCCTGTCACCCTGAATTCCCTTTAGCTGCCATTCTGTGTGTGTGGAGCATGTCCTTTCATGTCAGCAAGGACCACTGAAAAATTCAGCTGTTTAACTTTGCAGGAGAAACAGCCCAGCAGCTAATGGAGATGAGTGTGACCTTGGGTGAGAAGAAGCACTTAGTGAAGATGGGACTGGAGGGATAAACCAGACCTGGGAAAACATTTGAAAGGAGATGGAATGACTGACTGCTCAGGCTTGTCCCAGCATCTGACTCTTTATTAGAAGTTTGAGCTAAAATGGAGTTACAGTTTCTGGATACTTACAGGATGTGGTCAGAATGGCTGGGAGGGAGTCTCACACCTGCTCATTTCTGAACTTTCTGTTTGGTTTGGCTTTTTGTCAGAAGCTCTCCTCTGTGTGCTTACATACTTCTGTTTTAAAGGGTCTGACTAGATATTGTCAGTTCCTCTTCCACGGTCTTTGTTCTGTTTGTTTTTCCCCTGGGATGTGAAGCCTGTGGATGAGTTACACAGAGTGTTATCTGCATGGCAGCAGTGGAAACACCAGCAGAAACCAAATGGAGAAAATAGAAACCTCAGCTTTCCTCCGTACGGACTACGTTGAAATTTTCACACCCACACACTTAAATCAGATTTGCAGTGGTGAAGTTTGACTTTTGGCATGAGCAAGAAAACTTCTATTTCAGGCAGCACTACATGAAAATTTTAGGTTGGGTTTGCCAATTTGTTCTCCTCTGTGGGCTGTGTTTTTGTCCTGCAGTAAAGAATTCCTGTGGCTCATCTGCTGTCCTTGTGGCAGGGAAGAGCTGGATGACCTTAGTGAAGGAGAGGAGTGTCACCATGTCTGAACCCAGTGACCTTGAGATAGGAGCAGAGGCATTCTGAAACTTGTTTTTAGGGGGAGGTGATCTCCTACCTATTTTCAAGCTGCCCATGAACAGCCAAGAGTGTTGGGCCTCATTTTGTGTGCAAACCATGACAGTTTCAATAGTCCTGCAGTGGCACTGTTAAATTGGCAGTGCTGTGAGTGGGTTGATGGGATGGTTCCCTAAATTTCCTGAGGAAATGGCACTCTGTCCCACACACCTCCTTTACTTTTTAAAAATTCCTGACAGCACATCTGAGGTGGGAAATGGCTCCTCAGGAGCCTCCCAAAGCTACCAGAGTTCAAGGAGTGTTTGGACAATGATTTCAGGCACAGGGTGGGATTTCTGGAGCTGTCCTGTGCACGGCCAGGAGTTGCACTTGATGATCCTTGTGGGTTGTATTGGGTTTGCATGGGCAGGTTTTGGCAGCAGGGTGGCTACGGAGGTGGCTTCTGTGAGAAGTTGCCAGAAGTCTCTCCCATGTCCAGCAGAGCCAGCACCAGCTTGGCTCCAGGGTGCCAACTGTGCCAACCAGTCAGTGATGGCAGTAACACCTCTCTGATGACATATTTAAGAAGGAATAAAAATTTATTGCACAGAGGTAATTGCACTCAGACACGAGAGGGATCAAAATGCGTCAGAGAAAGAAGGCAGTGAGGTCTTTGGAGGAGGGAAGGACATGCTCCAGGCACTGGGGTGAGGTTCCCCTGCAGCCTGTGGTGCCCCTGCAGCCCATGGAGGTTCATGTGGGTGCAGAGATCCACCTGCAGCTCCTGCAGGAGCCCACACTGGGGCAGGAGGATGCCTGAAAGAAGGCTGTGAACTCCTGGGAAGCCTGAGCTGGAGCAGGGTCCTGGCAGGGACTTGTGGACCTGTAGTGAGAGGAGCCCATGCTGGAGCATGTGACCTTGTGAGGGATCCACACTAGAGCAGCCTGTTCATAAAATGTTTGAATGCCCAGGCAGAGAAGATGTTGGACCTGCATCCATCTGTATTCTTTCTATAGGTGTCCATCAGCAGTGGTGTCTTGGATGGCCCCTCCATTCCCAGGCTGCTTCATAACAAAAGTCTGTCTTTGCCTGCCAGCCAGCTCCTCCTGTGGCCTTTTGCAGCAAATGGTTTCTTCCTAAAGGGTGGATTACCCTTGTTTGTACATGGATATACTGCACCCAGGAGTGATCTCCATTGTGCATGACAGTTTGGTGATATTTGTACTGAAAAGCCCATGATGGTGGGGCTGATGTCCCTGCTCACCTTTCTGCAACAAGAAATGAGAGCCTCAGAATGGTGTGAGCTTGATCCTGCTCTCTGCACTCATAGCAGCTGACTCAGCTGAGGAAAAGTGATTGCTGCAATGTCTTTGGGGGCACAGACATGCCAGCCTTGGGGATGGGGTCTGAGAGGACTCAGCCACCATGCTGTGAGGTAGGGGAGCACATGGTGATGGTAATGGCAGGGTTCTGTCCCAGCAGCCTTGGGGTCATCAGCAGGTGGCATTATCCAGGACAAACCTTTCTCTAAACAATCCTACCAGAGGACAGGAGATCTTTTTCTTTCTTTGTGAGTGTGAAATAGGACAAAATTATCCATATGTACCTGACTTTGGAGAAAAAGCTGGCTGGGGTACTGAGTGTCCACAGGTTACAGTAATTTCACCATTATAAGCTGCACGATTTTGACTAAAATTTTGGTCTGAACCCAAAGTGCAGCTTATAATCAGGTGTGGTTTATATATGGACAAAGAATGAAAAGTTGTTGTTTTGGTTTGGAGGACAGGTGTCTGCTGAGAAAGGCAGGAACTTCTCTTTTAAATGGAGAATGTAAAACCCCTCCCTCCAAATTATTATAATTTTGAAATCAAGGGGCTTTCAGGCAAAGATATGGGAATTAGGAATAACAGTTCTTTACTAGGGAAATTAAAATAGAAATACAGCACTACAAAGAAACAAACCCCAAACCCTGACAAAGTCAGAGTACAACCTGACACCCCGTCAGGCAGGGTGTTGGCAGCAGTCCCATTCCATGGTGGCTGCATCCTCCTGCAGTGACAGATGTGGCTCAGTTGGAGCAGTGCTCCTGTACAAGGTGCAGTTTCCCTCCGGAGCTCCAGTGGGGATGTGGAGAAATCCGGTTTTCCTCTGGAGTCCAGTGGAGAAAGGGGCTCCCTTAGTGTCCCAAAACCTCTGTTTTTATCTTGGTAAGAAATGTTGGGCTCTTCCCCCTGGCTGGAGCAACTCCCAATGGGATGCAGTAATTTTATCAGTCCCACAGTGGGACTCAATGGCCATGAGCAGAAAATGACTGGCTGGAGGAAGGATGGGTTGTGAAAAGATAAAGAACAATGCCCTGCCTGGTTTCAATGGATGGCCCATTAGCAGAATATCTGCTGTTGAGATAAGGATCACTGCCCCCACCCTCAACAGATGGTGATAGAATAGATGTCTTTTATCACATCCTGTATTGTAACGAGCAGTTTATAATCAGGTGTGGTTTATAATCGTGAAATTACCGTACTTACCAGGGTAATCTACAGGCACGTTTAGGTGCATGTAGGAAGGATGATGTAAGGGTCATCTGCTCATCTCCTCTCCAGGTGTGAATTCCACTTGCCAGCTGCAGTGTTGAAACAAAATTTAACCACCTTGGCTCTGCTCTGAGTCAAAGCAGATTAATAAAACTGGTGACCAAGTGGCTGCAGGCATGGAGTGTGTGTCAGTTTGGCCTGCAGGAAGCCCTGGCACTGCTGGTGATCACCAAGTCCATTTTAATGAAGCATGCACTGATAAATGGAACTGCAGGCTTCCGCTTTACGTGAAGTTGTACGGACAGACCTTGTCAAATGTTGGTATTAATGGAAGCACAAGGCTGCCTTGAATACAGTATTGTACAGGGACCAATAAACAACTCAAGGAAGTGGCCTTCTAGGAAAAACTGACCTTCAATTCAGCTGCAATCCCTAGACAAGAAGCTGTTTTACAGGATAACACAAAACCCAGACTAACCACATGACAAGACAGAAAGTTTTTGTTCCCAGTTAGATTAGATAGCAAAATATGTGAATTTCCAGAAGTAAGATGCCACCTATTTATCTTCCAAAAGGAAGAGACAAATGTGCATTTTGTAGTTGTGAGGTAAAGCTGATTCTCAAATCAAATTGTATATGAACTTACATCCATCAAACAGTGCAGTTATTTCAATGTGTTTCTAGGGTACTTGACATATCAACATGTTTTTAATAGATTGGTCTCCTGAACAATGGTGAAATATTTTGACAGTGGCAGAATAAATAACCCACCTTTGACTTTGGGCTTTGACTTGTGAGCTGCTGGAGCCTGGTGGCTCCGAGGATGTTGTGGTGGAGCCGTGAGAGATAAAACTAACAGACAAAGCTGAAAGTAAAAAGATACCCATGTGGTTTTGGGTAAAAGCAGAACTGTTGGCACAATCCTGGTTAAATTGTGATATGATTAACTGTCTTTACTGCTGTGTCTCCTTTCTGTTTATTTCAGAGGTCTGTCTGGAAAAGTGTGTGGTTGGTGCTGTAGGATGGCTCCTCATCCTCCTGGCAGCCAGGACTGCCTTTCAGCATCTACTGAAGGACCCACAGTAAGGTAATTTGCAAGTGCTTTAGGGCAAATTACACAAAGTTTTTCAACCCAAGGACTGGTCATTTCTTGGAGATTCTCAGAGCACTTTTAGCATGTGGTTTCACCAATACCACACACAGTTAAACAACCAGCAGAATAACTTTTCATAGTTTTCATTTTAATACAGAGCAACATGTCTTCTCGTTCTTAATTTTTTAATGCATTTAAAGTGTTCTTTCAATTAACTGAGCTTGTATTTACTTATGCTCACTATATCAGGAGGTAAATATGAACTTAGATAGTGAGCAGGCTGCCACATGGGGTGGAGCACAGGACATCAAAAGAGTGTGATGCAGTGGTGGAGATTGCTTAGGGAGAGGCAGCTGAAAGATAGGAGCCTGCTGACATCTGCTTGGAATCATGAGGTTGGTTACAACAGGTTAACAGAGTTTAACAACATTTGCCATGGTGTGTAAACAGCACTGTTCCTGTTGTAGGCCTGATCATTCTCAGGTGATAACTACATATGGGGACCTGAGGCTCGAGGTGCAAGCTGCAGAGCTAGGAAGAGCCACACTCAGTGTATGTCCTGCCTGACTTCTCCATGGTACATGTTTTGGAAGGACAGCTCATGGAGGAGATGATGAAGGTCATTGCACATCATTAGTAGAAACAGGCTGGCTCATCCTCTTGGCCCTGGGTGAGATGCAGCAGAGGTGTCCTTCCTGGAATCTTTGAGACAAATCTGGATTGAACAGATACTGAAGAGCTCCCAAGGAATCAGGAGAAATGTGTGGCCCCTCCTGAGCACCAGGATCTCACATTTCCACTACAATAGCACAGTGCTGCTCTCCTACCCAGCAATTCCTTTGCTGGGGATTTCCAAGTATGAGGTTGATAGGTGGTGTGTATCTGCTGTGGCAAAGGTTTCCCTTTTCTCCATGGCTGACAAAGTTAAGTCAATTTAACAGTAGCACCGGGTATGCATCTAAAACAAAGCAGGAGAATAACTGTTACAGAGAAGACACTACACAAAAGGGAGAAAAGGGAAGAGAAGCGTCTGATTTTCATCAGCTCCTCACAGAACCCTGTGGCTGTCCCACTCTTGCAGCTAAAAATGTGACTGCATTTCTCTGATGCTCCTGTCAGTCAGGAACAGAGAGGAAATCCAAGCAGATTTTCCCAAGTGTAAGACAGGAGCAGGATGATTTATGCCACTCAAGAAGCAGGCTTAAGTCTTGCATTCCCTGCAGCACTTTTCACCCCAAAAGATGCCAAATGGCACATTTGTCCTGCCAGAGATGTCAAGAGATGTCAAGAGATGTCAAGATGGTTTCTGATGTTAAGGCAGTGGGGAAGAGTATGGGAAAGACCTTTACCAAGAAATATTTCACTTCTGGCTCTAAAATTAGTGGATCCCCACAGAGATGTGATTCTGTAACTCAAATCTGTGCAGAGCCCGAGTTTTGCTGCCAGATGTGATGTGCTGAGATAATATGCCTGCATTTTTTTTTTTTGCCAGGGGTATGGAGAGGAATTTGGCCTTTGTGAATCTTGTGTTTCTTTCTCTGGAGCAGTGGAGAGTCCTTGAATGCTCCTATTCCTGGCAGCTGTCAGGGACAGGAGCTGGAGAAGCTACTTTTCTGATGGGAGGCCAGCTAGCCATGAGTTTAATAAATTACCTCTTCACCCATTTGCGGTGCTGCCCTGCTCCCTGGGGGATGTTAAAGATGAGTAATGTGATGGTTGGCTCTCACAATTAAAGGATGTGTGTATGTTAAGTTTTGTGGATATATCATTCTATTATGGTAATATATCCTTCCATAGTCCTCTGTCCCCTCCCCTTGTATTGTTGTCATGAGGTGTCTTAGGGCACTGGGGAGCTGGCAGGTTACTACACCTGACCTCCAATCAGGGTGTAAGAAGTACTCTCCACCAATGAATGGCAAAGAAGGGGTTAACCAACAAGACTTTGGGAGGCTCTAGGGGTATAAAAGGCAGAGCATCCATTCTGTAGGTGAGCACATGGCAGTTTAGCCCTGATTTTTCCCCCCTCCTTATTCAGTCCTTTGTTGTATTTTTTTTGCTAAGGTTTAATAAACCTTTGAAATTTAAAAAAGAAAGTAAGTGTTGTTTCTCACAGAGGACCAGCTCTCTGAGAGATTCCCAGTCAAGGAACAGAATTTTTTCTTCCTTTCCATCAAACAGATTTTAAAAGAGGGGAAAAAAACTCCACAACCCATCTTGGCCCTGAAGTGGTGTCAGTTTGTCTCTCTGTCTGTCAGCTCTGGGGTGATGTGCTAGGCTTCCTGCTGGGATGGCACAAACAAAAGGCTGCTGAGGGAGGCATTTGGATAAAGGATCCCTGGTTCTTTCCAGCCTGTATTACTCCAGATGATGTTTCCAGCCATTGTTGCTGGGAGTGCATTTTTCTGTGGTTTTTAAAAATTCTCACAAATGAAGAGGCTCATCAGTCTTCTCAGCATTGTGTGTCTGAGAAAGGAGTGCTGGGAGCAGAGCGTTTCAGTGGGATGGGGTGGATGTGAGGAGCTGGAGGAGCAGAAAGGCTGTGTGATGGCAGACCTGGTCTGCTCCACTCTGTTCAGGGAGTGTTAATCATTACCCAGAGCTGAGGCCGTAGGAAACAGCTCAAAAACTGAGTCCTCCCAATGCTTACAGGAAGAACTAAAACAAGTTCCAGCAACCAGAGCCTGTAGTAGGGTCAGATTCAGAACACACACCCCTCTCATTTCCCAGTGATTGCTCCAGGCAAGGACATTCCATGGTGTGTGTGAACTGGCTGAGGAACCTGCCCATGGTCCCATTACCAAGTGGCAGAGGGGGGAAATACTCTGGGTTGGACCCATGTTATCTGTTGTTCCTACACAGATCTAAGGCAGTTTCTTTATGGAGACATGAGCTGGCTGGGGCTGGGCACCAAGCACACAAATCAATACTAATGAAAACCTGACAGAGTTTGCAATCTCTGCAGCTCTGCTCTGTGGACACTGAGCAGCCATTTGCTCATTCCATCATCAAAACCACTGTGTCTTTCCCTCCTGGAGCATTTCAGCCCATGGAGAGCACAGACCAGTTGGCTCACTGAGCTGTTCCCTCACTCCTGCCACAGTTTACTGGGGCTTTGCTCTGTGACAGAACTCTGGGTATTCTTGAAGATGCCACTGTATAAAATGCAGGGCTTTGTTTCAAGAAATGCTTTTGTCTCTGGGTGCTTGTTTAGTTTTTGAGAGAAGGTTTGGTGCAGAAGGGAAGGAACTAGCTGCAAAGTGGCAGTGAGTGTGGAATTATGGCAAGCTTGAGAGTTTCTGGGCTATAAGTTTCATTTGGTGAAAGCAAGACAAACAGCTGTGCAGAGTTTGCTCTTGTAATTTCTTCCCCTCCAAATTCCCAGCCTGAAAGCATTTGCTTCTGAAGATGACTGCTGAACAGGAAGGGAAAAACAAGAACCTAAGGTTGCCAAGCCAATCCTCTGCTAGCCCCAAGGCATGACCACTGAGCAGTTGCATGCTGCAGACAATGTCACTCTTTTTCTTCCCCACTTATAACTCTGTTCTTTTATCATCAAATATTACTGTGAGCACATCCAAACACCCCCAGCTTCTTTAGCAGCTTTATTCCACTGGCTTCCAGTCAAACACTGGCTTTGGGGGGTTGTAGATGTCACTGAAAGACAAGTTTATCCTGCAGCAAAGACAGATCAATCTGTAGAACAGTTCTGTTCTTAGAGCACATCTTGTGATGTTCTGTTCTATAGACCAGAGACATGAGAGAGTGGAAAGCACACAGAGCACAAGAAAGTAAACAAGGTTTGATACACAGCCCTGTGAAAAACGTGCACACAGATAAGTTTATGGCACAGTTAAAATGCCAGCTGACACCCTCAGTGTACACAGTGTAAGATCTAATGACAATCATGTTTCTTTATGAATTGAAAAAAAAACAAAAATTAAAACCAAATCAGCTTTTTGTATGTCCAGGATGTAATTAAGGATGTAATGAAGTAGAATTAAACAGACTATTGGAGATCAAAAAGAGCTGACAGAAAACCATCTTTGCTTGATGATCCCAGGTACAGTTTGCTTAAATAAAAAAGTCACCTTGTTTTTACAGTACTGAAGAATAGAAGAACTTCTGTTGTGAGCACTGATGCTGAGACTGGACACACCAGCAGTTCTGGGCTTGGAGTCTCTACACCATAAATGAAGCAGCATCTCCTGGGATTGCAGGTGGGATTGCAGGTAGGAGTGCACAGAAACATGCATTTAGAGAAGGATGCTGTGGCCCTTGAGAGGCCAGGCCCTGTGCATTGTGCAGTCTGTGCTTTGTATCTTCCTGCCTGTGGGCTGGGAGCTCTGTGTATCCCAAAATTCTTACTTCTTACAGAGCTGTTTAAGAGACCAGCTCTGCTCTTGGCCTCAGTTTTCACCAGGTCATCCCTGGACAGTTCCAGTACATCCCCATTTCCCAATGTGACCTCATGTTTGAGCAAACCAGCCTGGTGCCTCATTTCTGACAGGCTGATCTCAGCAGTGGGGGTGGATGGAGAGGAAATGATGCTCCAAGGAAGTGAAAGTCCATACTCTGACAGGGAGGTTAGGTTTTCTTTTCTTACACCAAGAAGGTGAAAAGCCCTGATTTGCATATGGCAAGCCTGCTTTTGGCTAATGTGCTTGCCAGAGATGTGGATATTCCCCCAAGCACAATCCCTCCTGAACAGAGAGCGCTACAGGCAAGTTCTCCACAATCACCAGCACAGATCCTTAAAAGCAAAGGAATCCATATTTTTCTGCTTGTAGGAATTTTTCAGTCTCTTGTGGCTTTTGGTTTTGCAGTAATACTAGATGGAGGAGAGTGAAGGAAAATGTTTCCTGCCTCCAGAATTTCCCTTTGGGACCCCTATTAACAAAAAAAGTCTTGAAGTTGTGAAACCTGTTGACTGGCTTTGCTGTGACATGAAACAGGCACCTTCAGTTCTCTGGGTATTCAGTAACAGTGTGAGTGCTTCTGAGATCTGAGATACTGTTAACAAAAGCTTTTTTTTATATCTGAGCTTCATTTTTTTATAAGAGCTGTGCAAAAGTAGTCTATACATGAGAAGCAATATAGTCATCTCCCTTTGAACTTTCAGGGTCCCTGTTTAACAACTTAAAAAGTTAAAATAGCCCTTTGTTGTGAAACTACATCCCTGGTAGAAGTAAACATTTCTCTGGCTGTAGTGTCCATCTTTGCAAATCTTTCCCTCTGCTGGTGGGGTGATGTACTCTCAGCTGTCAAAGATTGATTTCACACTGACTGGAGATTTTCATAACACCAACTCCTCTTTTTTGTGGTGGATTTGCACCAATCTTACTTTTTGATTTGTGTCAAACCAACCACAAGGTAAAATGGATGTGTATCTAGCCACCAGCATTTGAGGGGCAGGAATTGCTTCTGGATTGTACCTATGGCCATTTATGTAATCCACATGCACTCCCAGTGGTGTTTCTTCCAGGTTAGAGATAAAGTGTTTCTGTTTTAGGGCAGACCAACGTCATTAAGCACAATATGGGAAACCTCCGCTGTTTGCAGTAAGAAGCATTCCTTTCCCCACTCTTTGTTAAATAAGCTTCTGGTGATAGATGGGAACAGTACAAAACTGATATCCTGCCTGAGAAATTGGAGCTGTGTGCAGCATGTCTGGGAATGCTGGGAGACAGGGTGTGCACGCTGTTCTGAGGAAATCCAGAGGGTTTCCTTCCTTCCACACAACTTGGTGAGGCAGCGCCTGGCGAGCGCCTCTGGACAGTGGTGGCAGCTCCTCTGACACTCAGGGGTATCTCACCATGTGCTGCTCCAGGATAAGGCTCCTGAAAATTGCCAAAGTCTTGATTTGCCTCATTGTTGTAACACAGCTCTGCCTCTTCGTTGTCAATTCCGGCTCCTTGTTTGACTTGGCGAACACAAAGATTTTCAGGTGAGGGACCGGTTCCTTCGCGGCGTGCGCTGTCTGGTGTGGGTGCTTGTGCTTGATTTCTCTCTCTGTCTCTCTCTTTTTTACCCTGAAACTTTTGATCTGAGTTAGGTGACCACTTTACTTCAGCAGAGCATGGTGTTTGGAAGATCCACAGTCAAAAACCTGCTTCTTTTGGCTCGTTATTTTCCAGGGCTTCCTTTTGTAGCTGTCTAAAGCTTTTGCTTCACTAATGCTACTTGTTGTCATACTTTGGCACTATATAGTATTTGCTTTTCCTGTTGGCTCCCAGAAGGACCTTATTACGCCCTAATCCGGACTGCAATGCTGGACAGTGAATTTGGTGGGATGGCTTTGATTTTATGGCAAGTTCAGCAGCTGATTCCTAACACAAAATATGCTGCATACTGGGACACCAATGTCATCTTGATATCTGTTTTATATAAATGGTCGAGTAAATCCTACAGGAATGGGTGTGGAGAGAATTGCTGTTGAATGTCTCCAGCATCAGTGGCAGGGAGCACTTACAGACACCTGAGCCTTTCCCAGCACAGGTATGGCTCGTGGATGTGTTGGTAGGAAGCACCACTCCCCAGCCTCCCCACCACCCTCACCTGCTCCCAGCTCTCCCAGTGAGCTCATCTGGCTTGGCTTGGCTGGGTTGGTTCTCAGCTGAATGTCTGAGCTGGTGCTGTGGGGGCAGGTGGGAGGTGTGAGGCTGGGAACATCTGCAGCTCTTCTGGAGGGGACGAGTTCAACTCAGCTCTAGAAGCTTGAGACCATGCTTTGAGGACAGCTGTCAGTTTGGAGAGGTTGGAATCTGCACGAGGGAGGTGGGAGGGAAAGGAGAGAAGAAGGAGGTGTAGAGAAGTGAAGTGAGTTTTCCTTGATCCCAGAGCCCATCAGTGGCAGAGCTGGAACAAGAAATTGCTCTCCATGTTCAGCTGCTTGAAGCCATTTCCTACAGTATAGTTTCAGAGAATGGAAATTTCTATGTTTATACAACTTAAGTAAAATACAACAAGGTATGAACTGTGTGTAGTTGTCTGTGTGGCAGTTCTATTTCTGTACCTTGTATGTCATGTAGAATACACAAAGCAGCATTTTCATGGCTTTATCCTCTATTTGTCCTTGGGCTTTGTAAAAGGGGAGTAAAATGACAGTAAATGTCATTGAGCTTCTGCAGTTGTTTGCCAGCTGGACTCTAGAGCCTGAAATCACTGAGCTGCTTTGACAATTTGTCTGGATTTAAATGCTGGTCAGGAAAGCAGAGTCCTGTGTAAGCAGGAGTGCCTGGCCAGGTGAGCCTGACTGCACAGTACAAGGTTTGGGGTGTGAAGAGCCCTCAGTTTTACACTTTGGTCTCTGGCACAGCATGTGAAGTTAAAGTGTAACAGACTGAGGTGGAATCTGCTGCAAGACAGCACATAGGGGAAACCTGGAGTGGGGGAATGGTTTCTCAGCTCCTGTTTCATTTGTTCTCTGCACTTTAATTTTAAAGTTTTAAACATCACCTTAAAAGTGCGACAGAAATTCACCGAGGGATTCAAGATCTGCCTGAGTTACTTTACCAAATTTCTCTTTATTTAGAGTGTCCATATAAAATCTTTCCTCCTATTGGGCAGTAAATAGTAACAGTAAGTTTATACATGAAGCACTATGATAGGAAGCCCATGGTTGAAACTGGGTTGAAACTGGCTAATGATTATGAGAGGCAGAGCTGACAGGCCATTTGCTGCATTCTCTCTTTCTTAGCCTTGCAAAGGTTAATGTGTTTATCTGATATGAAATTATTTTTAAAAGCTTTCTTAGTTGATAATTTCCTGAACACTTTCAATTTCAGCAGCAACTGAGCTGTTATCTGTGGCCTGTTATTTGCTGAAGTGCTTTCCCTCCCATTTACCACTTCAGAAGCAGTCCACAGCATTCTGAAACAAGTGTGTCATGTAAAGGCTGAACATGAGTGTGGAATCAGACTGCCACAACCCCTGAAAAGCCTTGCTGTACATAAAAGCTCAGCTGCAGATGTTATTCACCTTCCTTTTTCCTGTCCTACCCTCCAGCCATGTGCAGAGAAGAGGGTATGTTTAGGACCAAACCCTACCACTTCTGCCTTGATTTTTTTGTTCTGTTTCAGCACAGCCTTGTTGCAGGTGGCTCTTGCAGGCTCTGTCAGCAGATGTGTCCTCCTGTCATAACCTTGTACCTGTGCCTGTGCCTCTGAATCAGGCAGCAGGGCAGCTGCAATATTAGAGTCAAGTGCTAAAAACGTAGAGATTTTGCATTTTAATAGCTTCACAGTGTCTGCCTTCAGACACACGTGCCTGGTGAGTGCTGTGTGATGCCCTTGCATTACCTGACCAAGGCAGAGGAGGAGAGAAAGAAGTGCCCTGTGGCCCCAAAAGCTCAAGAGGTGATGTAGGGTAAAGAAGTGAGTTTCACTTCTTCTTAGACTTCCCTTCCTGAATTCTGGAAGATCTTCATGCTCTGTTGCTGAAGCACAGGGCTGTGCTGGCAGAGGAGAGAGGCAGATGGCTGCCTCCATGGTGTGTGCCATGTCCTGAGCCCAGGATCTCCAAACCAGCCCTGCAGTGCTCTGGGGACATTGCCAGGGGCCCTGCCCAGTGCGTGGCAAAGCTGGGCTGTACTGGTTGGCTGTTAGTGCCAGTGTGAATGTTTCATGTGCCAAGTCTGAGGAGAGAATGTGTGTCTCTGGGATTTGCCTGGTGGAGAGAAAAGCAATATTCAGGCTAGAATGGTGTAGGAAGTTGAATAACATTTTGGCAAAGTTTAAAATGTAATTGCTCTAAAGCACAGAGAGAAGCTCAGAGTCAAGAGCACTAGAAATTGGCTGAAGGGTGTTCAGTGTTAAGTGTGTGCTTTTCCTTTGATGACATTCAGGAAATTGAAGGTTTTCCAACATGCCCCAAAGACACAAGAAGTGGACACCCAGGAGAAACAGGGTTTAAACTATTCTGATAATGGGAACTCCAGGAGCACTTGGAAAGTGGCTTTGGGAGGACACTTCTCAAGACTCAAAGATGTGGTGGAGAAGACACTCAGATTGAAAGGAAAGGAGGAGCAGAAGGAAACAATGAAACCAGTTATGGGGGTTAAGGAAGCCAAGGAGAACATGGCTGTGAAACCACCACCCCAGCTGGAGGGAGTCAAGAAGACAACAGTGGAAACAGCCCCTATGGTGCAGGGAAACAAGGGAAAAACAACAGTGAGGCCAGATCCATTGGTGAAAGAAGCCAAGGAAAAGACAACAGTGAAACCACTTCCCAGGGAGAATGGAGACAAGGAAAAGACAACAGTGAAACCACTTCCCAGGGAGAATGGAGACAAGGAAAAGACAACAGTGAAACCACTTCCCAGGGAGAATGGAGACAAGGAAAAGACTACAGTGAAACCACTTCCCAGGGAGGAGGGAGACAAGGAAAAAACAGTGAAACCACTTCCCAGGGAGGAGGGAGACAAGGAAAAGACTACAGTGAAACCACTTCCCAGAGAGAATGGAGACAAGGAAAAAACAGTGAAACCACTTCCCAGGGAGAAGGGAGACAAGGAAAAGACAACAGTGAAACCGTCCTCTGGGGTGAAGGGAGCACATGAGAACAACACATCCAAAGACCAAGCAAAAGCCAAAGCACCTCCTGCATCAATAAAAACTGGAACACCTGCTCCTCAGGCTGCTGCAGTGACACAGAAGAAGAAACTGAGTGCTGCTGACTTCCCATCTCAGCCACATTGGGATTTTGAGGATGAGTACCTGCTGGATAAATCATCCCCACCCTCGGTAGGTGGGATGGTGCAGAGTGGGCCTCCCTATTGCCCTCCTTGTCTGCTGGCCCCTGGGCATGTGTGCTCTTTGAATTTGGGGTTGATTTCAGAGCTGGTAGGTCACTCATTGGTAGCTGCAGATGCTGGTGATACCCAGACATGAAGACTCAGGTTAATTAAATTTAAGCATCTTATAATTACTAATGTCCAGGAACAGGGCCCTTAGGAAAGTAGTAAACTACAGCAAAGTTCTCAGCAAGCAGATGGGACAGCTTGTGGTGTTTCATACTGTCTCTGTCCCCCATCCTATGCTGGTAACTCTTTGTAAAACTTACCCAGAGCAGTTTTCCCTGGCACCCCTGTTTCTGGAAGGCTTGGAACACCTTCCCACATGTTGTGTCTCACTCCCAAACCTGATCTGTAATTCTGCAAAGAGAGGGAGTCACTAGAAACACTCCCCTCTCCCTAATTTCCTACATGATCAGAGTTTTCCCTTGTTCCTCTGGTACTGATCCAGTCTAGCTCAGGAGGCACAAGAAGTACCAAGCCTTGCACAGTACCTGCTTGAGCAGGAAGGGAATGTCCCTGTTCCTGGACATGAAATACACTGCAAGTGAAATTATGCCACCGTGAAACCCTTGACAATGTTGTCCTCAGTGCACTCCTGTGGTGACAGGCAGAATGAGGGCTGTCTCATCAGCCTGTGACAGGGTTGTCATCCTCATCCTCTGCAGAGACCCAGCTCAGCCATGGAGCACTCAGCAAGGCTTTGGCAATGCAGCCATTTCTGGGGATTTGAGCTGGGCACGAGGGACCGTTTGTTCTCTGTTTTGTCTTTCAGTAGGTGTTTGGGGAAGGTATCTAAGAAAGTAGAGCCCAAATTGACTCAGCAGAAAATTCAGTGCAGTGGAGCTGTTTGCTTTCCATCTGCACACACAGCCTCACTCTTGCCAGCTGCAGTGGCTTATCCCCTTGTAGGATAAGCTGGTTTGGATTCCCTTCTCAGCTGCACATTTCATTGATTTATTTATGACATTGAACAAGTTGTTGCACATTTTTTCTTACCCTTAAAGGGAGTGGCAGTGGTTGTCAGTTATTTGTCAGTGTTTCCTCAGGTGCACTCTTTAGACCTTGTGAGGCATGTTGCCAGCAGGGATTGCTCATTTTAGCCTGTAAATATTATTGTAGCCTATTCCTAGTGCTTACAGCCTTATTTGATGCATTTAGGTTAGACTTATTACAAATCTTAATTTGCATCAGCTAATGAGGCCCAAAGCCAGTAAAATATTTAAGTATGACAGGCCTGTTCTGAAGAGGGAAGTCTCAGAGACTTGGAGTCATCCTGGCTCCCTTGTAGGTGACTTTTCACCAGCTGGTTATGGATGTAGTGCTAAAATTGTGCTTCGTGTTCCTGATGATGGGTATTGTGAGGGGAATGGATGAGGTACCACTGGAGTTTCTGTGTCTCTCTTTGGTCCTGCACACAAGCACTGGCACTCAGTCATGTTCATCACCTCTGCTCATCAGGCAGTATTGTTCCCTTTTTGTTTTCAAGACCTGCTCTGAATCAGTGAGGGCCAGGGCTGCCAAGTCTGACTGGCTGAGGGATCTTTTCCTGCCCAACATCACACTCTTCATGGACAAGAGATACTTCAATGACAGTGAATGGAACCGCCTGGAGCATTTTATACCCCCCTATGGCTTCATGGACCTGAATTACACACGTGAGTCCCTCAGGGCTTCTCAGGATGGGACTTTCAGACTCCTAACAGGAAGATCATGCTGAGTAGCTGGAGGTTTGCAGCATCTTCCCACCAAAGGCATCTAGGAGGATCTCATGGTGGAAACTGATGGTTTCACTGTGTCCACCCCAAAGGCTCTTGATAACTCACCACTGTGTTTGCTTCACAGAGGTAAAGAAGGTCATATCCCTGCTGCCCCCAAAGCCCCACCAGCAGCTGCTCCTGGCCAGCCGTGACAGCAGCGTGCCCACGTGCATCAGCTGTGCTGTCGTGGGGAATGGAGGAATTCTGAATAACTCTGGGATGGGCCAGGAGATTGACTCCCATGACTATGTCTTTAGGTAAGGCAGCCTCCCTCCTCAGAAGGTGCACTTCATTTCTTCTAGTATTCCACTCACTCCCAAATGCCAAAATGATGGATGGCAGGAGATAAAAAGTCCAAAAGTAATTGGACTGCTACTAAATATCCAAAGCCTGTGGTCACAAATGAGCCATAAAGAGCCATCTCCACAGCAGGGGCTCTCCTGCAGATCAGGGTGCCAATCAGAATGGGCCTAATCTTCCCTTCCTCCAGGCTAACACTATCTTTTCCTATTAGGAATGTGCTCATGAGGGGTTTCAGTGGTCACCTAACTCTGCTCTTCTGTTTGATTTCCTTGGCCAGGGTGAGCGGGGCTGTAATCAAGGGCTATGAAAAAGATGTGGGAACAAAAACCTCCTTTTATGGATTCACAGCCTTCTCCCTGGTTTCCTCTCTTCAGATCTTGGGACACAGAGGGTTCAGCAAAATCCCGTGGGATAAAGTAAGTGAGGTTCCTGCTCTGTGCATGCACAGCTTTTACAGGATGCTGTTTGTCTGTGTGCTTCAGTTCTGCTCTTGCCTTGAGGAGCAAAGAGGATGAGGCAGGCCTTTAGCATAACCCTCAGTGAGGAACCTGCACTGCCTTGGCTCAGAGTGAGTGTTTGCAGTGGCAAGTTGTGTCAGTGCCACTCCAGCTTTGTGCCATGTAGAAGGAGCTGCACATCAGATGTTATCTCCATTCTGCTGCTGTGAGCTGCAGACCAAAGATGTGTCAAAGAAACTCTGAGGCAAGATGTCTGCTTGTGTTTTTTTGTTTTTTTCCAAGTGCTGTTCACTAATGCTCACTTGTTTTCTTAGCATGTCAGATACATTCACTTCTTGGAGGGAAAAAGAGATTATGAGTGGCTGGAGGCTCTTCTGCTCGACAAGAACATCAGGAAAGGATTCTTGAACCTTTGGTAAAACAAACTATAATGTCCTCTACCCCTCCAGTGATGAGCTGTCTGTTGGGCTCTTTTCCTCTCCCAGTGCTCAACCCTATGGAGGACCAGGCCAGGGTAAAGCCATGGAAAAGCCTCCCTCCCTGACAGACTTACAGGCAGAAATCTCTCATTTCCTCCACAGCTCTGAGCACTGCTGTAGGCAATACACCTCCTTCCCAGAGGTAGCTGATTTCAGTGGTGTGTGGCCAGAGCTTAGAGAAAGCTTTGTGGCTTTTGGGGATGAACACATTCTGTTGGCTGGTCTGGTGTGGCATGCTCGTGGATGAATGACTGGTTTCACTAATTTTTGCCCATACAAACACATGTTTTTGATATTCCTGTCTCCTTTTGTTGCCTTTCCTCTCTGATCTCTTCCTCTGCAATGCACACAGGCTATGGAGGCTTTGTCATAATGTGGGAAATGTTACAGAATATCTTCACAGTGTTTGTGGTTCTTCTCTTACCATCAAGTGCATCAGGGCTGATCCTTTCTAGCTGTGATGAGCTGTAGGAGCTTGTCTTGAGTCTCCCAATTCCTGTCCGTAGGCAGAAGCCCCGGGAGAAATTCAGTGATGATTTCACAATGGACAGATACCTGGTGGTTCATCCTGATTTCCTCAGATACATGAAAAACAGGTGAGCTGTGGGTTGTGTGCTCTAACAGCCTTGCTTTTCCTGGCCAGCACCATCTCTCTTTGTCTCTGGCCTCTACTCCCAGCTCCCTCCCCGTCCACAGTTCAGCCACACCAGCAGCCTAGGGATAAGCATCAACGTGAGCTCAGCTGAAACTCTCTGTGGTGCTGCAGTGGGATGTTAGTGGTGGGTAAACATCCAGAATTTGTGAGTTGGAGAAGCAACAACCATCAGACAGTTTGGTTTTCTGCATTTAAAAGAGATCCAGGAACAATTGCAACTTTGGGCATAGGAAAAATGTTGCTGAAGTCCCAGAATAGTTGATCTCTAGTTCAGAACCAGCCTTTCATGTTCCCCCTTGCTTAGCACCTTGGAGGAAAGCTCTGTAACAGTCTTTCTCTCCAGAGATTCCTTCTAGAAGTTGGTTGTGCCCTCAATCACAAGAGGCTCTTCTTCAGCATCCCCTTTGCCTGGCCTGGCTGCTGCTCTTCTGTGCCTCTCCAACCCTTTCCACAAGCCACTGTCACTATGAGATCTGCCCATCATGGGCCACACATGACTGAGAGATGGAGGAATAGGAGCTCCTGTTTTGCCCTGCTCTGGCTGCCTTTACCCTTCAGTCTCCTTGAGAGCTGCTGCCTTCCCTGGAGCCAGATGGCCAGCACTGCCTGCCTGCTCTGCTGTCCCCCCTCTGACTTGGGTCCTTTCCAAGGCTAAGAGGACTCCATGCTATTTTTTCCCAGTGTTTACTCCTGTTTTCCTAACAGCTCCTGGCATAACACAGTGCAGCTCCTGGCAGGTTTTGTGACACTCCTCTGCACCTTCCCTATGTCTCATTTCACTCCTAGATGTGGATGGGGAGCAGGATATAGCAGGGAGCTTCAAAGCCACCTCTGCACTGCAAAGCACAGGGCAGATTTAAGAGTAGTGGGCTTTAACCTACAACATCCTGTAATCCATCCCCTCTTTACCCCCACTGCCTCAAGACCTACCATTTCCACAGAGCTGGGGCAGAGCTGGGTTTAGGTTGCAGTGCAGGTGGTGGAGAGTTCTTGGCTTCTCTGAAGTGCCCTAAGCTGCTGCAAGGACAGAAGATGCCACATGGGCCACAGGGGGCAAAGTGTGCCCTGCTTGAAACACCACAACCAACGACTCCTCAGTGCTTTCCTCTCTCCTGCTGCAGGTTTTTAAAGTCTAAAAGTTTGGAAAAGCACTACTGGAGGCTGTACAGACCCACAACAGGGGCTTTCCTGCTGCTGACTGCCCTCCACCTCTGTGACCGGGTAAGGGCACAGTGATTCCTGCACCCAGAGCTGTCTGGAAGTGGGAACAGGCAGAGGAGAGCAGGGGTGGCTGCTATCTGCCTTGAGAATATATGGGCTCATGGCAGCTGTGGAGGAGCAGACTGAAGGTGAGAAACAGCCCCAAAATTGCTCCCATAGAGGTGCTGAAGCCTGCTGTGACCTAGAGCACCTGATCTCCCAGGGAGACAGTGAGGGGACAGGATCTCTGGAGCCAGTGCTCACAGTCTGGTCCTTCTGGAACCCCAGATAGGGTCAGCAGAGAAGCCCCAGCTGTCATCTCTGTCCTGTGCTCACTCCCTGTTTGGGAGCTGTGTGCTGTGTTTCACCTGCTCCCTCCATCCCTGGTACCCCTGCCCAGTGAACCCTGCATCTCTCCCAGGTCAGTGCCTATGGCTACATCACAGAGGGCCACCAGAAGTACTCAGATCACTACTATGACAAGGAGTGGAAACGTCTGATTTTCTACATTAACCATGACTTCAACCTGGAGAAGCAGGTGTGGAAAAGGCTTCATGATGAGAATATCATGAAACTTTACCAGAGAACCTGACTGTGGCAAGGGCCATTGCCTGTGAAATCTCAACAATACCTCACTGTGAAGAGAAGAAGACCCCCAAAGCCAAGGTTAGCTCTGGACTGCCAGGCACATTTCACCCCCGCAAAGACATTTCCCTCCTTCAGCACCTCTGTTATTTCACAGCACTTCAACAAATGTGTGAATGCTGCAGACCCAAAGTGAGAAAATGCAGCATGCCAACAAAGTCCCATCTGGCTGTGTTGCAGGACTCCTGCTGGTTGATGTAGGCAGGGGTATTAAGGGAGCAGAGTCCAGGATGGATATGGTCCTGTGTTCTATGTGTAATCCAGGTTTTTTCTCTTTGCAATGAGGTGCTCCTTAGGCTGGGGCCACTTCTCTTCTGGGTGCATCCTCTCCATTAGCAATGTCCATTTTGGAGCTGGGTATCCTCTAAACAATCTCCCTGAGGAGCTGGAATGGATGGAGGTGGAAACACAGATCCTCTTTCAGGTTGATTTAATGTCTGTGGGGTGGGGGGGCTGCACTCACTGTGCTCCCTGCAGATAAAAAGGATGGACTGGACACTTCCAGGTGACTAATTTGAGAGAATGAGTTTCACCTCTCTCCTCAGTGTGGCTTTGCTATGACACTCCTAGAGGAGCACTGCCATTGACTCAAGGGCAGGCAGCTGCTCTCCAGGGTGCAACAGACCTTCTGTACCTGGTGCCTCTTGCCCCAGGGGTCCCCTGGCTGCACAAAATGGGAATTTTGTGACATGGACCTGATGTGCCAAGTCATTGCGTAGCTGGACTTCGTCATGCTTGGCTCCCAGCTGTGCCCAGAGTGCTGTGCTTGTCCTTGCCAGAAGAGGTGGGAGCTCTCCAAGTCCAGGGATGGATGCTGTCTGTCCTTGCTGCTGGCTGAAGTGCCTGTTCCCCATGGTGCTGAGAGGAGCCCAGCTGCAGCCAGCAAACCTGGAGTGTGTTGGCCTCCTGGAAGGGGTTTTGTAAGTGAAATAAATGGCATTACTTTGGCCAGGCTGATCTTTTGTGCAGCTCTGTGGTTTGTGGTTATTTAGTGCACCCAGAACTGATGCTTTAAAGGCTGAGATACAGCAGATGGCAAAGCCAGCAAAGGGCAGGACTGAGGGGTAATGGGATTAGCTCCACCTGGAGAAGCTCTGCAGCTTGTGTGGACACACCTGAGCATTCCTCACCTGTTCACCTAGCAGGACAGGGATCAGCACCAGCCAAACACCTCCCTGAAGAAGTGGATGAACACTGGTGAGTTGTCCTTGTCCCATCAACTGCTCTCCAAGTATATCAGATGCTCAAGGCAAATGCAGGAAGGGCTGGATGTTTCCCCTGTGACACTATGCAGACAAAAAGTCACCTCCAGTGTACCTGCAGGTCCAGTGCCTCTCCCTGGGGTTAACCAGCTGCACACTCACTGGACCTGCTTTGGCTGTGTTTTTCCATTTCTGCAGCATCTCTGCTGGGGGCAGCAGCGTCTCCAGGGACTCCCTGGGGTCCAAAGAAGGCATTTCAGCTGGGACTGTCAGCAGGGTTTGTCAGGCTTGATTTCTTCTTTCCCTTTTTCCTTGTGCTGCAGAGAGGCCAGGCAGTTTCTCATGTCTCACTGAGCTTGTTTGTGAAGGACAACCAACCTCCCACACTGAGAATCTAAATGCAGAATTCAGCTTCTCTGGAGAGGGTGTAGCCTGTGCCTGGCTGCTCTGCCCATAGGAGCCTGCAGTGTCTGTGGGAGCAGGGAGTTGTCTGAAATGCACAGTGCCTCTCTTGGCAAATGATGCTGCCCTGTGGGAACACCAGGACCACAGGGAGCCACAGGCTTTGGAGCAGACCAGAAATCCTCCCTGAACAGCAAACAGGGAAGCCTGAGTGAGGCTGACCACCATCCTGCACCACGAGCTCTGGACCTGCTGGATGCCTCAGCCCCTCGTGGTGGCTGTGCACCCCATCCCTAGGTGGCCCTGGATGTGTCCCCTGTCCCCAGGCCCTGCAGGCTCTCCCTGGTGGGCTGTGGGTGGGCAGTGAGGCAGTTTTGTTCCTTGCCTGTCCCTCAGGCACATTGCTGAGGGTTGCTTAGTGACCGGCTCCACCGGGTATTCTTCCTGCCTGAATAGGGCTTTTCTCTTCCCGAGAAGTTGGAAAAAGTTTCTCTTAGACCTTTCCCTTCCCCCCTCTCCTCTTTTGTTGCTCTGTCCTTTGGGAAGCAGGAAGGGGCTGAGTCCCACTGAGCAAGGATTCTCCAGTGGGTGAGGGGGCTCTGGGGATGGGCTGGCAGCCCCCAGCCCATGCTTTTCCCAGAGTCAAGGGAAGGAATCTTCCCAGGAGGCTTCCCCCAGAGCCTGTTCCCTCCAGGCTTTTCTCTCAACACAGCTGACTAGGTTTGATGTTATCAGGGATAATCTTGGCTAGAAAAGCCTTTGCTGTAGTCTGGAGTTTCCCAGTGAGCTCAAAGCCACATCCTTCCTGATCCCAGGAAAACGACTCTGACCTAATGGTCCCCCTCACCTCCTCACTTTGCTCCTGTCCCCCTGCACCAAGGCACCCCGTCCCACTGTGGCACACATTGGGACACATCCCCTGGAGCACAAATCCAGCTGTGTCTCACCAGAACCACCTGATCTTGTGGCATTGGGTCCACAGTGGCCACAGGAACTTGAGCAGGGTTGGAGGTGGCATTTCCCAGCCAGCTTCCAGCCTGGCACAAACTCACGGAGCAAAGCCTGCAGAGAGCAGCTACAGCTGGAGCACCCTGGGCAAGAGCCAGGATGCAGGACTGGGCACCTCCCAGCAGGGTGGGTGTCCCAGGGTGTGCTGTAGTAGCCCCAGCCTGCTCAGTGCCATGCTGCAGGGCCATCCCAAAATCCAGGGCTCTGTGGTTGGCACAACATCAGCACGGTCCCTGTGCCTCCAGGTGGCAGCTCCTGTTCAGGGATCTGTCTTTGTGCCGGGTCTGGCACATCCTGGTGTGCCACCGTGTCCTGGTGCTGGGCACAGCCCTGCAGCTGCCCTGCCACTGATGGCCCAGGGAGCTGATGGCTGCACAAGCAGAGGGACTGATGGTGGGATCAGGTCTGACATCCTGAGGGATGCTCAGATACAGCAACTCCTCCTCTTGCACAGACACAATATCCAATGCCAGTGACCAGTGGATTTCCCACTGCTAGCCAGGAGCTCTGAGGGCTGCAGGATTTAAACAAAGGGATAAACACACCACTGTGCCTCAGCATGTCCAGAAGTTGTTGTTTTGTCAGCCCTGCTTTTTCAAAAGCTCTTGGAGAGTACCATGAACTGTTATTACAGCTATGCCAGACTCCTCCTGGGGTTCCTCAAGAGTTAACAACCTTTAAATATTCCCCACCAGATTGCAGAAACCAAAACCACCCAGAAACTCTCATGGTGTCACCTTCTTGGCAGGGCTTAAAATTTTTTGCTTCATTTCCACCTCTTCCCTCTTTCAGTGTGACTGCCCACCTGTATAGCAGAAGCAGAGCCCACCCTGTCCTGCTCTGTGTTCACACAGCTCCTTGACTGCAGATGTAGCAGGGGGAAGCAGACGTGGGCTTGCTGGGGGACAGGGATGCATCTTGGGGACAAGTGAGTGGTGCAGAGCCCATCTCATCCCTGCTCCTGGTCAGTGCAGCCCTGCTCTCTGGATCCTGCCTGGGTTTGGCCTCACCAGGAGCAGGGACAAGGTGAGCTCTGCAGCATGTGCCTTCTAAAGGTGGCAGCCAGCCCCAAACCCCAGCAGGTGCTGGAGGCAGCCTCTGTGTGCCACACAGCTCCAAGGCAGCCTTGTGGCACATCCATATTGTCACTCCTGTCTCTTTCCTTCCCAGGCAAGAACTGAGGTACAGAGCAGCCAGAGCTGAATAACAGCACCCAGCTTTTCAGCATGGAGTTGCTCCCTCTGGATGTGTTACTCTCCAGCTTCTGTGGCTGACTGGATGCAGTGGGAGTGTGCCAGAGCTATGTGCCTGCTCCAGGTCAGCACAAAAAGGTGTGTTGGGAATTTAGCAGGTGCTATTAATGTTCCTGAGTTGCTGAGAGGTTTGGGGCAGCCTTGGGGCAGAGTGTGGGAGGTTTCCCCTCCTTGCCTCTTCTGTGTGGACCTTCTCCCTTTCTTGGGGATGTGGTAGCAGGTAAATCCAGTTGGACCAGAAAAACTATTGATAATAGGGGAGGGATAACAAGATAAAGGAGCAGCCCGTGGCTTTGTTGTGCAAAAAGCACCAGCTGACCTGCCAGGAGCCCTCACCTCCAGGTGCTGGAGCAGGGCCCTGCAGATAAACAGCTCCAGGGGGTGCAGCTGGGCTCTTCCGCTAGGCTGAACAACAGGACTTGGGTGCTGCAGGATTTTTCCAGCTTGGCCTGGCCAGCCCTTGGAGTGGTAAATTCTGGAAAGACACTTTCTGATTCCTGGGACATCCCAAGGCTCCCTCCATCCCTCCCATGGCAGCCATGCAGTGTCCAGTGTTTCCACACAGGTGGGTGGACAAGGGGCTGGATCACCCACCCACACTCAAACATGGTGTCCCCTCTCCCCAGCTTTGGGGACAGAGCCTGGCCTGACCCCAGGGACATGTGGCTTTTGAGCATACCTCAGGGATTGCCAAGAGCAGGGCAGGATCAGCCCACATGTCTCTCTGGTCCAGAGCTGGCAAGAAGGGGGAAGGCAATGGTTTGCATCATCACTGGAATTTCTCAGAGGTGTTTTCCAGCTCTGACCCCTCCAGGCATAGCTCAGAGCCTCCCAGGTTGCCTCATTCCACCGGAGAGGGGATGGCCTTTGAACTGTGTGTTTGGTTTATCTGGGCCAGGGTCAGCAGCCCAAGGGCTCTGCCATGTGCAGGCACCTGTGATAAGAGCCAGGCTGGGCCAGCAGGGCCATGGGGAGCAAGCCAACATGAGCCAGCCTAAACCACATCCTGCCACTGCTTGTGAGGTCCTGACCTGCCACCTCAGCCTATGGCTTGTCACATCAACCTTCCTGCTTTGGGGAAGAGCAGGAGGGGACTGTAGAGTGTGTTTCCCTGATGGGCCACATCCTGCCACACTGGCACAGAGATCACAGTCACAAAATTCATTTGGTGGGAAAAAGCCTGAGATCATCAATTCCAGCCTTTGAACACCTTGTCAACTAGACACTGTGTCACTGAGTGCTATATCCAGCGTTTCCTTAAACACCTTCAGGGACAGTGACTCCCTGGGCAGCCCATTCCATTGCCTGACAACCCTTTCTGTGAAGAAATTCCTCCTAATATCCAATCTAGACCTCCTCTGGCACAGGACTGTGTTCTCCCATCCTGTCACTGGCTGCTGGGGAAAGGAGCCTGACCTCCAACTGTTGGAGTTGTACAGAGTAGTGACCTCTTCTTCTCCAGGCAAAACAAGTCCATCTCCCTTAGCCTCTCCTCATAGGAATGGTGTTCCATACCCTTCACCAGCTTCATTGCCCTTCTCTGAGCAGTTTTGCTGCACCCCTGAGCCCCTTTCCCCACCCACAGCATGGAGGTGTGGGCAGGGCAGAGAAGGGCAGAGCACAACCCTGAGCATCTCTGGTCCCTGCTGTCACCCCCATTGTCTCCATGTGGTCACTGCTCCTGACTTGGGCTGTGGTAACACCTTCAAATCCAGCCCAAAGCCGAGCACAGAGTGTCAGGAGCTCCCTGGTGCCTTGCCTGACCCCGTTTCCCCCGGGCTGGGAGCCTGGTGAGAGGAGCTGTGGCTGAGCTGCTCCTGCTGCCCTCCCCGTCCCGGCAGGCAGGGGCTGTGGCTCAGCCTCCCGGGACATCTGCTGATGAATTTTTCATGCTGCCACGGCCGTGCCTCCGCAGGCAGCCATATGGCCCCGCAGCCACCCGCTCCGGCCGCCAGGCTCTGCCTCGCAGGGACCTGCTCCATCAGCAGATTCTTGGCACTTTCTTAAATATACCTCTGACCCGTGCTGGGTGAATTTGGATAGATAAATCCTCCAGGGGAATTGTGGAGATCTCATTCTTCCACCTGCACAGTTCTTCATGGCAAAGACCATGATATTTTCTTCCACCAACCTATGGCTGGCAGCCAGCTGGTGCAAAATATGTTTATTCTCCTCTTGTGCTCTCTAGCCATGGGGAGGGATTGGGTTCTGTTTCCAAGAAGTAATCACTGGAATAAAAAGCCCAGGCTAAAAATGATACTTGCTGGTTTCCATTGTAATTTCATTTATGTTCTTTTCCTAATCTTTATTTGGCAACTACCATCATAAAAGGTTTTTCACACTTATTTAACTTCTAAATTAAGCACCACTTAATTTTGGGGCATAGTCCAAAATGCATTGTAGCACAAAACAAGTAGAGCAGATGAAGAACTGTGCATCTCATTTTCACCCTGCTGACAATAAAACCAACAGTAGAAAACCATATATCATGGAAACAGAGACATGTGAAGAAACCAGCTCCTCCAGCCCTTGAAGCTGCTACTCCACCAGCATTTGCATGATTGGGCCATAAATGTTTCCAAATGGCAAATCCCTGAGTCTCCCCAGGTCACTTCCTCTGGACCAGTGGTCATCCATCTGGATCCAAGCCTTGCTATGTCCCTTGTGACTTACTCGAGCAGTTGGTAATAATTAGCTGTGGTTAACCAAGGGCCGCAATCAAGAGCATGTGAGCCAAGGCACTGCATGGCAGGGAGTGAATCCAGCAGGTCAGAATCAACAACTGACCCTGAGTCACACCAGGTGGGGATAGCTCCAGGCTGGGGCACCTCTGAGCAGGACCCCAGACTCTTAACCACGCTCTGCTGGCTCTGAGTCTTCCAGAAAATGCCTGTACCCCTAAGGGCTGGAAGCAGCATTTAATGATAGAGGCAAAAAGCATCAAATCCCTCCATGCATGCACCCCTATTTCTCTGAGCTGCCTTTGCTGCTGGGGTACATGTGATCCCCTCTTCCTGCCTGTCCTTCTGCAGCTTTAGCTCCAGCTGGGCTTTAAGCTCGATTTCATCCCTGTATGTCCATGTGGTCGTGGTCTGTCCTGTCCTTCCAGCTTCTTGCCTGTTCTCTCCTTCCCTGAGACAACCTGTGCCCAGCCAACCTTCTGCCACAGCTCCCCTCTGCAACAGCAGGGAGGGTTCCCTGCAAGTTTGCTTTAAAATCGGCCTGGCCACCACCCCTTTGTGGTGTCCCAGGTCCAGTGTCCAATCTCCCAGTGGGACAAGGCCAGCAGTGACACCACTGCCAGTCCCAGGCACAGAGCTGCTCCTGTGTTCTCATAGCCTAGGCACTTGGGGGATGCCAACACGGTGCCATCCCCACACAGCCAAAATTCCCAAAGGACCAGGACTGGCAATGGAGGGATCTGTAGTAATGGAAGCAAGTGGAGATTGAAGCAAACTCCTGTTAAAATGTGTTTTGCTTTTATCTTCCTTTGAACCTGTCTGGGCAGGCTGGAAAGGAAGCAGGGAGTGGTTGGATCTGAGGGGATAAACGAGTGTTGGGGAAAATGCAGCCACAGAGGGACTCAGGAACAGGGATGGGGTTTGGCCCCAGGTTTTGGGGCTGAATAATGAAAGAGGGTGTTTGTGGAGGGGCTAGAGGTGCATGACAGCTTGGAACAACACATGAGTGCTCAAGGGACCACAGGCACAGGGTTTGGATGGAGCAGGGCTCACCATCGTGCTGCTCCCCGAGTCTGGTGACTTCCTAAAAATCCAACCCCCCAAATTCCCAACAGTTAACTGAAAATGCTTGTTTGCCTGCTGAGTCCCTTCCCCCGCTGCAACAAACATTTTGGTATGCATATCCTTCAGTTCACAGGCTGGTTCTTTCGGAGATGAACTAAAATAACGCTGAGATATTCTTTCAAAAACGAAACTGGAGCACATCCTCTCCGAAAATACCAAAATAATTCATGCAGATTTTCCCCCAAACCCGTTCCTCCTTTCCTCCAACCCAAACTCTGAGGTTGCCACAAAGCCTCGAAAGGTTTTGTTTGCTGCAAATGCACACGATCCATTCCTCCAGAGCGTGGCCAGGGACCCGGGGGCAGCACCCCAAGCGTGTTCCCCTCCTCCTCAGTGGCATCACCCCACCAGTGTCCCCCCTTGTTCCCTTTTCCCCCCACATTTGCACCCTCCTGGGTTCACAGGGTGGCTGTGGGAGCGTCACAGGGTGCAGCTATAGGGGACCCCAAGGTCCCGACTTGAGAGCCTGCAGTTTCTGATATAATATATCAGATATTATGAAATAATCGGCCGCGGGGCCGCCGGGTGTCCGTGTGGATGCAGCCCAAACACGCACGTGTTTGAGTGGGACAAGAGTCACAAAAAGGGGAACCCTGTTTATGAGCCGTGGGTGGGTGTCATGAAAAGGAGGGAAAAAAAATAAAACTCCCAGTTCCCTTCTGGTCTGGGTAAATGTTTAATCCCCAGCTCAGAGAAAAAGCAGCTCAAAAGTGCTTTTTTTCTTGGCAAGTCTGAACCAGTCAGCCTGGTGCCTCCTCCCTCCGGCTTACACCCTCCCTCCCACTGCTCCGGAGGAATATCCCAGCCTGCTCCCAAGTGCAGCTGAGCACCCGGGGCAGGACGGAGCCACCCCCAGCACTGTCCGCGCCCACCGGGCTGGGAGGGCAGGGGACAGCCGAGTTTGTGTGCCCGGGCCACGCTCCCGCTCGCCTGCTCGGCTCCGGTGGCTGAATTGCCCGGGATGGGGTCCCCGCACTGGAAAAGGCTCTGCCTTTTGCTGCTGGCAGGTTTAACATCCTCCCTGCTCCTCTACAGTCACTACCACGCTACGGTGGAGGCGCCCACCAGCCAGAGGATCATAGCCAGGTAAGGGGGGACGGGGATGGGAGAGGGGTGGGAGGCAGGGATCCGTAAATTCAACACGAGCTGGGATGGGGAGGGGGAATCGGGGTGCCAGTGTGGGGTCCTTCGGGCGGGTTTGGAAAATACGCTGGCAGCGAGCTCTGCCCACGCTCCGAGGAGTCCCGCGGCCACCAGCCGAGCCCGGAGCGGGACCCCGAGGCCGGGGGGGATCTCCACGAGTCCCCGCGTGGGTTCAGCGCATCACAGCGCGGAGAAAGCATTGCTGAGTGCGGGGAGGGCTGAGGGTGAGGATCCAACCCGCTTCATGTGCCGGTCAGAGCCGCCGCGTGTTCCGCCGGGCTGCTGCGGGATCGGAGCCGGCTGATTGTCCTCTGGCCCCCGTGGAGCTGCAGCGGACCCCCCCGTGCAGAGACAGGGCACGGCTGCCCCGCTCTCGGATCCCCGGACTGCCCACACCGCTCACGAACTCAGGGCTGCAGCGTTTCCCGAACTCCAGCAATTTGCAGCTCCCCCTTGGTCTGCATTCCCTGCATCCTGCAAAGCTCCCGAAGCCCCTTGCTGAGCCTCCCCCGTGCCCAGCGGGACGGGGTGCTGGGGTGCCCCGGGGGAAAGAACCCGCACAGCACTCGGGCTGCGGGACCGCTGTCCTGTCCCCTGCGAGCATCAGGTGTCCCCCACCTCCTCCTGGGCGCTTTTGGGTGTGACAGAGCCCATCAGCGTGGGCGCTGCCCGGGCATGGGGATGCTCTGGGGACCGGAGCCGCTCCAGCACAGGGTGAGGTTTGCAGCGGGATTTGCTGAGGATGCACCGGCTGAGCTGCGCTGGGGTTCAGCTCTCTCTTCCCCAGCTGGGAGCTCTCCTTGCCCATCGTGCCAAAGGCAGAGGTTCCCTCTCCTGCCGGGCTGGTGGATCAGGAGTGTTTGCAGCAGCCCGGGCTGGCTTTTGGCTCTTCCCACCCTCGCCGTGCCGGGTGCGCAGCGGTGCCAGCGGGAGCGACACCCGGAACTGCTCGGGGCGGTCACGGCTGGGCTGTGGAGCAGCTCCCCAGCAAGAGCTTGGTGTCCACCGGAGGGGAAACGGTCCCATGGGGGCAGAGGAACGTGCACATGGACCACACTGGAGCTGGGAACGGAAACCAGCCACACCCTGACAGAGTCTGTGGTCCAGCGAGAGCAGGGTGTGGAGGAAACCCATGGGGTGGAAGCAGGGAGCAGGTTCCCCCACTGCATGTCAGGCAAACCCTGCCTGGAACTGCTGCAGTCCCAAAGCCAGCCCAGGCTCCAGCCCCTTGACTGATGGCACCCGGAGAGGGGCCCAGGGTGAGGTAACACAGAGCTGACCTCTGCTCCAAAGCTCTCCTGGACTCTGGTCTTGGCTTTAATTCGACCCCTAAAGCTAAACACAAACCAGAGTGCAGTCTGCTGGCTTCGATTCCCTGTGTTTACAGACATGGCACCCCGTGAGTGCTGCCTGTCCCAACAGAGCTGTGTCCTGGGAGGAACTGGCACTGCCCTGCCGCTGGATGTGCAGCTGAGTCTGGAGCTGGAACGGGGCTGGCCATTTCACATGGCTGAGGTGCCATCACAGAGCATTTCCTGCTCTGCCAGTGGGGACAGGAGGCTCAGGGTCCTCACCTGTGGGTGCAGGTGACTCAGTTTCAGCAGGAGGTTTGTGTGAGCAGTGTCTCCGTGCAGAGGTACAGGGGGAGCTGATCCACTGATGGATGGTGGCTGCTGCCAGCACCAGCTTACCCCAGGACCAGATCCCCACAGCAATGCCAAGTCCTCCTCCAGTTCTGCCCTATGGAAGTGGAGCAGGGATGGAGGGAGCCAAATCCCCTGGGGCTCAGCTGGGCACAGCCCTGTCCCACTCCCTGCCCTTCCATCTCTCCCAAACCCCACTGTGAGCTGCTGGCTGCACTTGTGGCTTTATTATTAGGGGAGATGGGATGAACATGGAGCTCTGCCCAGCCTTGCTGTGCCACTCCTGCTCTGCACCAGGGAAAGATGCTTCTGGAGCTCAGCCCTTCATGGTGAGATGGAGCAAGAGCGGGTTCTTGTTGCTGTTTTGACTCCCTCAAACATCTCTGTGGGGCCCTGGGAGTATTTGCAGAAGATAAGGCTGGAGTATGTGCTCACAACACTCAGAACACAGCGTTATCTTCCGGAAATGAGGGATGGCCTTGGACCAGAAATATTTGTGATGTCAGGATGGCGAGGGAGCGCACCCAGGCTTGGCTGGCTCTGCTGCCACCGCCGGTGCTGGGCAGCCACAGCCACTCCTTCCCACAGCCCCATTGTGCATCGCTCGGAGCCGGGCAGGATTGTCATCCTGAGTCAGCCAAGCAGCACGGGGTGCTTTACCACATCCTGCAGGTGACGTCAAAGCGCTTGGCTCCCGTCACGCCGCAAGCTGCTGGCTGGTGGGGGGCCAGGTGCCCCACGCCCTTCCCAGCAGGGCTTGGGCAGCAGCAATGCTGGAGACCTGGCTCCAGCACCCACAGCTGACAAGAAAGTGCAGGGAGGTGCTGGCACAGATTTATCAGTTCAGCACAAAGCCTGGAAGAAACGATGAGTAGGTGCCGCCCATTGTGTCCGGCCATGGGTCCCACCCAGTCCCCATGGAAGGTCAGCAGGAGCCAACCTGCTTTCCATGCTGTGCCCAGACAGACTGAGCCCCCTGGGGCTCCCACAGATCCCTGGCAGCTCAGGAAGTAGTGCAGCACCTTCCCACTGCAACTGCCCAGGGCTTTGCCTTGTGCCGCAGCACTGGGATGAGCCGGGGAAGGGAAAGGGAAGAAACAAGAGCAGGAGAGCTTGGAGAGCTGGGGTTGGGGCTGGGTGGGGACAGAGATATGCAGCTGGGGCTTGTGAACATGATGGGAAGGGCTGGGGAGGTGATGGGGCTGGGAGAGGCTGCTTGGATGCAGCCCAAGCCATGGCATGGTGGGCAAGGATAACAGCCTCAGTTTTGGTGGGGGACTGCATCTCTGTGGCCAGAAAATGGGTGGGTGGCCAACCCAGGGGCTTTGCATGCAGGGACTTCAGGGCTTTGCAGGAGCCAGCTCTGGAGATTTCCCCAGTCCCTGGTCCATCAGTTGGGTGGAGGAGGTGTTGATAAGCTCTGTGAGGCACACGGGCTGGGGTCACCTGCACTGTGAGATGGAGGCAGCAAGTGGAGCTGGGCAGCTCCTTGGACAAGCTCCCTGCACCCCAGGGCAGCTGACCAGGGCTGAGCCCACTCGGGTTCCAGAGCTCCTGGCTGTGGGACACTTGTGTGGGAGAGCTTTGCTCTGGAGGATGAAAGAGCAGCTCTCAGTGCAACCACCAGGTCTGCTACAGCTCTGATGAACCTGCCCTTGCTGTGGCAAGCCCTGAGCTCTGGCAAGGGAATTAACAAGGCTGGGATTAGTTGGATGATGGCAGGTTAACACCAGAAAGACCCTGCAGAAAGCTGCAGCTCTGCCTCTCTCTGGGATGGCTCAGTCCCATCTTGGTGGCCTTCTTGGGGATTTGCCCTCCCTCCCTTCTCTGCCTGCTCAGGTGATCTCAGGATGAGCCTCAGGGGTGAGCTGGTGAGGGCCATGCTGTGCTGTAGCATTGTGTTTGGAGTGGTGTTTGGGGGCTTTGCAGGGCTCTGCTCCTGCTGGGAACCTGACTTCTCGTGGGACACCAAGCTTGATTTAGAAGCTGCCCTGCTCTGCAGCTGGGGCTCAGCCTGCTGCACCCTCAGCATCCCTGCCCAGAGCTGGCAGTGCTGGGATGGTGCAGGGAAGGTGCTGGGACTAAAACCTGCTTGGCACTGCCTTTCCATCCACACCTGGGGAAATGCTCCAGCCCTCAGTTCCAGACCCAGGCAGGGCTCTGGGCTGTCCCCCCATGTCATGCCATGCCCCCAGAGTGGCACAGAGCAGGGTTTGGGTGTCAGATGGGTTTGGATCTGCTCCTGGGCAGGGCTGTGGGTGCTGCTGGAGTTGGCAGGGGCTGTGCCAGTGACAGAAACCTAATGCCTGCTGTGCCCCTGTGCCAGGCAGGGGCTGGGGGGGTGAAGCTCCGCTCCCCACCTGCCTCTACCTGTCCCCAGGCTCCCAGGCAGAGATCCTGTAACAAGGAGCCCTTGTCTCCTCCACAATGCCCCCCTTCTGGCCACAGCACCTGCCGCCCGGGCTGGCGGCGGGGCCGGGGGCTCTGAAGGGCCTTTCTGTGCGGGGATGAATGGGAGCCTGTTCCCTCCGGTGGGCTCCCACCTCCTGCTTGCTGCCCACCCCCAGCCCAGTGCCCCCCAGGGGCTAGGTCAGCTCAGCCTGGCCCCATGGGGCTCAGGGCACCCCAAGTTGCTCAGGGTGGGCAGCTCCTGCTGCTAAGAAGGATCAGGGCATGCCACAGCTGCCCCTATGGCAGAGGGGAGTCCCATGCACCCTGAGAGCCTCCAGACCTCATTTGCTGATTGCTTCTTCAGTATAACAATTAAATGTGTCCTGCTGGCCTGTCCAGTTTATTCCAGCCCAGTCCTCTTTGTACTCAGGAATGGTGAGATAGTGGGAAGAGCCAGGGAGGCCTCAGCAGGATTCCCCCAAGGCTGCAGGCTGGGCTGGCTGGGGTTTTTGGTAAATGGGAGCCCTGGAGGTGGGAGCCACTAGCAGATGGTAATTGCACAAACCCTGGATTTTGCAAATCCTCATTTCTCCACTCGCAGATGGGGGTGGGTGGGTGTAGGCAGCAGTGGAGAGGAGATAGATGGAGGGGTCATGGTCCTGCCCTGAGGCTCTCACAGGTGGGGGATGTCAGGGTGCTCAGTGTCACCTCCTCAGCTGAGCCATCACTTGTTTTCTCCCAGCTTGCTGCAGCCAGAGCCGCTGGTCCTGGCTCCCTCAGGGACCCCGCACGGAGCCGGCAGCCGCAGGTGGGCTCTTGGAGGCAGCTCAGAGGGGTAAGGAGGGAACATGCTCAGCCATCCTGGGGGGGCTCTGCCCGCTGAGGGCTTCCCCAGGTGGTGGATTTTTAACTCTGCCATATGTTTCTCCTATCCCAGTGGGAATTCCTTCAAGCCTTCTGCTGAGCTGGAGGAGCCGGAGCCCAGCAGGAAGCAGGTAATCATTAGCACAGCACAGTGATGTCCATGGTGCTGGGTTTTTTTTGGTTGAAGGGCTGTGTGGGGAGGCTGAGGAAGAGCAGCATCCTCTGGAAGGGGTTTACAGAGGAGCAACCTTGTCCATCCACACAAGAGGTTCTGCCCAGGCCTCCCTGCTGCCATTGCCCGGTGTAGAGGCTGGAGCCAGCATCACCACCCCCTGCAGCCCTCTGACTGCTGGACCAGCAGTGCAGGCTGGAGACTTGTGGGGATGGACCCAGGCCCTGGGGAGGCTGCTACTGTTCTGTTCTCATAGAGCAGAGCCCTAATGGGGCTGACACCTTTAACGGGGTGCCCACACCTGGAATTGCTGAATCTTTCCTGCCCTCGGGTCACTCTGTTAGCTCTGATTCTCCCAGCCCCACTGAGCTGGATGAAGCATGAAACCAAGGCCTGGGTGACCCAGCAGAACATGTGATGGACAGGAGCATTTCTGTCCCTGGGTTTGTTCTCCCCTTGGTGCATGCTAAGGCGTGGAGGTGTTGCAGGGAAGGCAGACCCAGGCTGCAGATTGAACAGGGATCCTCCTTCCTCCCTCCCAGCCCAGCCCCTGCCCCCTCTCAGTGATGGCCAGAGCAAAGGCAGACCCTAAGTTTCGGGAGATCTTCCGCTTCAACACCCCCGTGCTGATGTGGGACCAACACTTCACCCTGGAGACCTGGAACAGGCTGAAGGCACGACACGTCCCCTACGGCTGGCAGGGCTTGTCCCCCGCAGGTACAGACCCAGCTGGGATCTAGGGCAGCTTGAGGGGACTGGGGAGCCCAGCAGAAGGGACTGGAGATGTGGGACAGGCAGAGGAGCCCTGCAGAGGAGCCAGGAACGTTGATCTCTTCCCACCCCACCTCCCAGGCACAGGGCGGAGGGTGCGGTTTGCAAACGCTGCTTGCTGCATCTTGTGACATTTCCCCTGAATAAAAGCTCCAGTGTGTCCGTGATTATTAACTGGGGGCAGAGGAGCTTGGACAACCAGCTCCATTGTTGTGCAAGGAGATTGTTTCCCTTCCCACCCCAAACCCACTCTCTGTTCTCCCTGGCAGCTGCCGGCTTCAATCCCTGGGCTGGGAAGTGCTGGGAACAGTGAGCAGGAGAGAACCAGTGGCAGAGACATTATCAGGAAGGGCCAGCACAGGCAGCAGCATCTGCAGGGCTGGGGCTGCTGGTATCTGGATGCATCCCTGTGCCTTGCACAGCATTGGGTGGCCTCTGCAGCAGGGTTAGAGCATGGGGAGATAAGAGATAGGAGGAGGTGACACCAAGCTGGGAGAGCAGGGTCTGTGTGGTGCCCCATATCTCTCCTGCACGGTGCTGGTGTAAGTTTTGTGTGCTGCTCCTGGCTGTGCTGTTGCACGTGCTCCCGTGGGTTGGCACTCACCTTTTCCCTGCTGACTGGTCACGTCCTGCTCCATTCCAGTGGTGGGCAGCACCCTCCAGCTCCTCAACGCCTCGGCCAACCGGCACCTCTTCGACAGGGCCGCCTTCCCCGGGGGCTGCGTCCGCTGTGCCGTGGTGGGCAACGGCGGCATCCTCAACGGCTCACGGCAGGGCAAGGCCATCGACAGCCACGACCTGGTCTTCAGGTGAGGAGGAACCCCAAGCAGGATGGGGCCGTGGGTGCTGGGAGATTCCAGCCCTGGACACGTGCTCTCTGATTTTCCTGCAGGCTCAATGGGGCCGTGATCAAGGGCTTTGAGGAGGATGTCGGCACCAAGGTCTCCTTCTACGGCTTCACGGTGAACACCATGAAGAACTCCCTCATCTCCTACGAGGAGTACGGCTTCACCCAGATCCCCCAGGGCAAGGTGAGACCCTGAGGGCTTGTTGGGGAGTTGAATCAAATTATCCCTTCAGGCTGGGCTTGCTTCTGAGACCTCCCCATCTCAGGAGCCCTCAGTCCTCACCTGCAGGTGTGGGCAGTGTCCTTAAACCCCCTCCAAGTGCCCTGTCTGTGTCCCTGCTGCAGGACCTGAAGTACATCTTCATCCCCTCGGATGTCCGTGACTACGTCATGCTGAAATCAGCCATCCAGGGCAGCCCAGTGCCCGAGGGCTCGGACAAGGGGGACCAGTGAGTAGCACCCCAGGATCTCCCCAGTGATGCAGGCATGACTTGTCTGTCCTTACCCCATGTCTGTCCCTACTGGGATAAACCCAGAAAGCTCCAGGACTCCCATGACAAAGTTCTGCCCTTCTCCTTGCCTTGCTGCAGGCCACAGAAGTATTTTGGACCTGAGGCATCTGCAGAGAAGTTCAAGCTGCTGCATCCCGATTTCTTGCAGTACCTGACAGCAAGGTGAGGGTGATGAGCACTGTGGCTGCTGTCTGGCTCTGCTCTGGGCTGGGCTCAGACCACCTGCCTCCCTCCTCTGCTCGTTCCAGTACAGACCAGTAGCTGCCCAGCTCCCCCAGACACTGGAACCACCCCTGCCCTGCTGTTTGCACACATGGCCGAGGTGTCTCTTCCCTGCCACTCCTGCTCACTCCTGAGCACAGCTCACTCCTACACCTCCCTGTGCTCACCTTGCTCCCATTCCCCAAATTATATTTTGTCCCAGTCTAACAGGAGCTAAGGTAGGGCCCAACAGGATGGTCTTTCCTGCCTTTCACAAACGCAGGTGCCCACCTTGGGGTGGCTCCAAACAGCAGAGAGGTGCCTTGTACCAACCTCTGAGCAAATGAGAGCAGCTGGCAGAGAACCCACCTGAGCCCTGTGTTTCACTCAGTGCTCCTGCCTTACTGGGCACTGAAGAGGGCTGGGTGGGTGTGGGTCTGGGGGCTGCAGAGCTGTGCCAGCCCTGAGCCCCCACAGCCACCGTGTCCCCGTCAGGTTCCTGCGATCAGAGATCCTGAACACCCAGTATGGCTCCCTCTACATGCCCAGCACTGGTGCCCTCATGCTCCTCACTGCACTCCACACCTGCGACCAGGTAAGGCCCCACAGGGCCACTGTTCCCTCAGGGAGGAAATCCCTCCTTTGATGTGGAGTTCAGTGTATCCTGGTGGTGTCCTGCACGTCCCCTGTCCCTGAAGGGAGTGGTGGTGGTGATGGACCACTCGAGGTGAAGCCTTGACCCTGCCCCACAGGTCAGTGCCTACGGGTTCATCACAGCCAACTACGAGCAGTTCTCAGACCACTACTTCGAGGTGGAGAAGAAGCCTCTGGTGTTTTATGCCAACCATGACATGATGCTGGAGGCAGCGCTGTGGAGGAGCCTGCACCGCGCAGGGATCATCACCCTCTACCAGCGCTGAGGCCATGTCCCCACAGGGGCAGGACTCTTGTGCCTCTTCTCCTTTTTCTGAGGGTCACCTTCTCCCTCCTGAGGGCTCTTCCCAGCTGGCCAGCCAGCCCATGGAGCAGGCTTGCTGCACACAGCCAGCAGTGATGTGAGGATAACGGGGAAGCTGAAGCTGGTGGAGAATTGTTGCATTTCCTCAGGTATCAGTGTGATTGAACATGGCCTTTGGGGCAGCCAGCAGCACCACAGCGCGTGGCTGTGTGCTGCCAGCCCCATGAACGTGGCTGTGGGGCAGCAGTGGCCCCTGTAGAGCACAGGAAGGACAGGGTGATGCTGGAAGAGGATGCTGGAAAACGCCCTTGACCTTAAATGCTCATGACCATGGTAAATCCTTGCACTGGAGACCAGGTGACAGGAGGTGATGAGTCTGGAGAACACGTCCCTCCAGAAAGACTGCAGAAAGTCCCAGCTCCAGCCAGCTGTTTGTGGATGTGTGTGACATTCCAGAAGGCTCTGTTTGCCCCCCTGGTCAGTGGCACAGACAGCAGGACAGACACAGTGGGCCCTGTCACTGTCCCCTTCTTGAGGTCTGCTGTTTTCTGACAAGGAAGGGGCTCAAAAGCCATCACTACAAGGAGGGTCACAGCAGCTCAGCCAGGACACCAGGAACACATCCAGGCTCTGAGCAGCCAGGGGTGGCACTGGGTTTGTTGGCCTTTTCTTGCACAGGGACTCTGGTGCCCTCTGAGAGGCACATCAGGTGGGTCAAAGTGATGATCACTCTTTTGATTTCCTTCCCCAAACCCCAAGGTGGGGGAGGGTCCTGAACCCTTCAGCTGTCCCTCACACACCAGGCTGCTCAGGGAGACCCACCTGGGGAGGCTTCTCCAGCTGCTGGGGGCTGGAGACAGAGCAGTGTAATCCAAGACACTTTCCCACTTTGTGTAATTACATAAATGTTGAATGATTGTTTTCCTTAACACCTGTTTCTGTTGTTTTGATGAACTGGGTGGGATGAGACCCCCCCCCCTTATCTCCCACAGCAGAGGAGCATTAACAGGGAGTAGAGACTTCAGCTCCAGAGGCAGATGGGGATGGAAACTGTTTAAATAATGGAGATGCAGACTGGGAGACCTGTTAGCTCTGAGCACAGCCCTGTAACACTTGGAATGCTATTTGCTGTACAAGGTTGGTGCACAGAGATGGCAAAAGATACCCTGGCCCTGAGCCAGGGAACCTCCAAACCCCCTGAAGCTCTGGGCAGGCTGCTCCCAGCTGGTTCACAGGCAGGTTAGGCTCCAAACCTGTTCCAGATGTAATCTCTAGCTTGAGGCCCATCTTGTGTTCCCACGTCTCAAATGAACCTTTGTTCCCATCAGAGCCACCTTACACTGGTACCACAGCAGCCTGTCAGGCCTGTTCTGTGTTCCCAAACACTCAGCAAAACCTTTTGTGACACGAATGAACCTGATCCTCACATCCTCTGGCCAAGACAATCAGAAATCTCCTCAAACCAGCTCTGGCCAAGCCTCAGGTGACATCAGCAGCACCATGACACTCAGGGTAAGATGAGCAGCATGGTGCTGTCATGGTGCTGTAATCCTGGCTGGCATCACCCAGCTCACAGGCACATCAGGAACCAAACACTGGGAACCACAATGTGGCTCCTTTCCCTCTCCAAAAGGGATGTTCCCAGCCAAGGGTGGAGCCTGGTGCTGGAGTTAATTCCATTTTAAGGACTTACTCATGGCTGTACTCCCAAGAACACCACAAGAACCATTTGGCACCAGACCTTAGCCATAAGTTAAGTTTTGTCACACTGTTCCCATGAATTACTTCTGGGACAGAATCTATAGACACTGAAGTCTTTAAGCTCACACCCACTGCTTCAGGAAGGATTTGAATCCAAAATCCTTCCTATCTGCAGAAAACCATTTTTGTCCAAGAAGAATCAGAATCATTACAGTTGGAAAACACCTTTTAATAGTATGGACTCCAACCTTAACATAAATAACCAAATAAAACCCAACTTCGACTTAGAAGATTTTCTGTAACTCATTTTATTCTGCAACAGAAGAAAGCAGGGAACCACTTTTTCCTCCAGTCAACTGTAGATCAGGTCCTGGTGAAAAAAAAACAACAAAAAATGAATGTATCAGAGCAGCTGAAAAGCTCCTGATTTGCACTATTTAATCTGAAGTACAGGTCTCAGGAGACAAAATGTTGCTCCCACCCAGGCCAATGGCACTAGTACCCAAATCCTTTTAGGTTTTAGTGGTCCCTTACCCGTGATGTGGCTGCAGCAACCACTGAGCAGTGAGGAGTAGCCTGTGGCATTTCACATGACATTTCAGCAGTCATTTGTGACACTCAGTCCAGAACAATCTTCCTTCCAGATCTGTGAGAAACCACAAACCAAGGCTGTAACTGTTTTTTATGAAAAAGCTTATTCTGAAACAAATCCTGCCCCTTTGGTCTCAAAGCACTGAGTAGCTTTTACTTTTCCCATTTATCATCAGACTGTCTCTGCACTTTTTCCCTGTCACACCTTGGAAGCCAAAAGCTCCAGGTGCTTGTCCCAGTGGCTGATCGTGCCTGGGAGACAGCTGTGTCTGATTTATGGTGCCATTCCCTCCCCTTTCACAAACCAACCTTGATTCCTGACGACATTCCCTGTCACTAGCTCTGCTGGGCAGCCTGTCAGAAGCCGCTATTGACCTTCTGCAAACAAAACCAAATTCTGTTCAATAAAGCATAAAATCATTTAGCAGAAGGCAGCTGTCAGCTGCCCAAGACAAAGTGCTGTTCCAGCCTGTGTGTTCAGTGACTGTACATCAGGCAAGATAAAAAATGCATTTCTTATCTGCCCTTTAGCTGTCACTGTTTGCACAAGGAACTTGAAAGCTCTTTGCAGCTCTAAACTGTGCTATGACAACAGCAGCTCTGCACTTGGCTGCTGTCACACAGCACAGGGTGCCAGGGCACCCACTAAGGGAAGTACCTGAGCCTCAGTGGACATTCTCCTCCTCAGGATGAGTGTCAGACAGGGATAACAGCACATCACAGGCTCAGTGTGGCTACACTCATGCTCCCCAAAGCCACACACAGTACAGATACCCAGCTGCACCCCTTGGGATTTTTCCTGGTAAAACTTCAGAGATTAAGCTCATCAGGTTACTCAATGTGCCTACAGGCCTGGCATATAATTAATGAATTAAAAACAAATAACACACAATACTGAAAGTTTAATGCTCTTACCAGCCTGAAGCCCAGCTGCCCTCTGGCCAAGGCTGTCTTTGGGCAACAGCAGCCCCAGGATCCTGCAGGACCATTTCCTCCTAAATACAAGTTGCAATGAACACTGTTAGCAAAAGTACTTTGAATAAAGTCTGTCCTCTTTTCCTCACCTCCTGAAAAAACCCCAGCACTGGATCACAGAGCAAAAATTGGACAGAAATTCTCCATTCAAACACAGGCAACTTTTGTCTCAAACTGAGCAGAGCAGAAACCTGTCCCTCAAGACACAGAGGAGCACGTTTGCCAGGGGGGCTGGCTCATTCACAGACAAGAAAATTTGAGAAATGGATGCTATTTAAATCTTGGCTTAGGGAAAATCCCCACCAGCTCTGAGACATTGGTGATTTGAACCCCATAAGCTGTTTCAGCCTGGCATTCTACTCCTGATCTTCCAGGAACCTTGCAATCCAACTCACTCTCTGCACACAAGAATAACCCATCCACCCATGGTGTAATTTGTTTATGGGTTTATTTTAAGAAAAGCATTCATCAGACCTGAGACAGCCACATCCCCTGAGGTGAAGGATTCCTCAGGGTGTGTCCCTCACTGGATGACCCTTTGGGGCAGGTGAGCTGCACCTCCCACCCCCAGCAACCTGATGCAAGTTTGAAACTGTCCCAGGTAGGCAAACAGAGCAATTATTCTGTCACTAGGCCTATTTCTGTGACAGATACAGTTATGAGATGAGCTGTGTCAAGTGTCTCCACAATGGGCTGTCATCCAATCCCTCCTACCTCTAATCCTTCTACTCTGCCTCATCTCTGACAAGCAGCTGCTCTGTTGGGCACCAACACCAGTAAAATTCTCATTCATTCCATGCTGCTTTTCAGCTTGTGCTCCGTGGCAGCAAAGGGCCACACATTCGGGTGGCAGCTGTGACAAAGCTACAGCCTTGATTGGCCTAATTACATTCATCAAGCCGTTGATGAAAGCCAGGAGTCCCAGCAATGCAGGAGGGTATAATCTGAGACAGCAGAGAGTCTTTCCTCTATAACGCCCCCCAACAGAAGGAAAAAAAACCAAAACAGACTATAGCAAGCCAGATGCTGTTCCTCACCATTATGCAGTGGCTGTGGGTAAATCAGCTCCCCAGCCAAGGGAGTGTTTTTACCTCTTCTGGACAAGGTGTCATGCTCTGAAACCGAGAAAGGGAACAGAGTTAGTTCAGGTAACAAACCACGTCTTTACCTTTGTTTCTCTAACGCTGAGCCTCAGAGTTAAGCTTCCACAGAGGAAAGATCAAATTCAGACAGGGATAACTTTTATCATCACTAGCTCAGCTTCCAGAGCAGTTAAAGAGGGGAGGAGCACCCCAAATGGCAGATCCGTTCTTGCCCTCGTGGCTGTCCCGCTCCTCACCCGGGCAGCACCGATGCCTGCGGGTACACGCGGCTCCCCGGCCCCACCTGCGCGGGGTCTCGGTCCGCTGAACGCCCCCCTCGGCGTGCAGGAGACAGCCCCGACAGCAGCGCCCGGCTGAGCCGCACCCGCGGCCATAAAACGCTGAGCATCGCTCGGGCCAGCCCGCGGTTCCTGTCCCGTCACGGCAGGGCCGGAGCCTGCGGCGCCCAGAGCCCCCGGCCTTGCTCTGTCCATCCACCATGGCGGGGGCAGGGACTACTATCGCGCCCTCCCATGCAGCCCTCGAGCCCTCGCCGCAGCCCTACGGGCGATTCCGGCAGCGTACGGGAGTTCCCCGCACACTGTCCCGCCGTCCCCACGCCCCCTGAGGCCGCCGTGCCCGCGGATGGCGGCCGATGGCACCCGGGCCCACTCACCACACGCAGCTCCGCCGCCATGCTGTCCGAGACACCGCGGGGAGAGAGGACCGTGAGGGCTCATGGGAACTGTAGGCCTCTTCCGCGGGGGCGCATGGGAACTGTAGTCCGGCCCCTGCGGAGCGCGGGGGCTGACGGGAAGTGTAGTTTCGTCCCTCAGAAATGAAGAGCGCTCCTGCCCCCTTCGTCCCGCTCCTTACTGGTATGTACTAATTATTTAATAATTCTTCATGTCCCCTGTTCATTAGGGAGACACGTATAATTTTTCTTAGTAGGCCAAATGCTTCAAAAGGCTGAACATGCAATAGCTCATGGTGGAAGGGGCTAATTACCTGGAAATCAGGGATTAGTCAGAGATTAGTTAGTGAATGTGCTGAGCTTTGAATGTGCAATGCTTCCAGGATGTACTGTGATTGTCCTTTGCTATAAAACCTGACATGAAATCCATAGGATCTTATTTAGCTTATTAATGAAACTATAAATGAAATTATAATTTATATATGAAACTACAGATTATTCTATTTAGCTTGTATATGAAGTCTGCCTGAACATTGATAAAGTGCCAACAGAACCAAGGAGAAGAAACACAACAACTGCTAATATCCACTTTCTTGCCCCAAAGGCTTATCCATCCTTATGTAAAAAGCTCCAGCAAATGGGAATGGAAAGCCAAGAAAGCAGAATCTGAAAGCAGCCAGGTCTGAGTACAGATGCCAACCCCAGAGCCACCCCTGCAATGTCTGGGAAGGGCAGGGTCACAGTCCCTTGAGTGCTGGGATCAGAGGTGTGCTCATGCCAAGCTCCCACATTCCCTTTGCTCTCCAGAACGGCCCACGCTGTTTCTGCGAGTTCCTTTTCAAAACTCAACGGGCTGCAGGAGGTTTAAAAAAAAAAAGTGCAAGAAGACTGTAGAGATGTGCCAAATTGCTGTTATAAATGAGCTGCTTCCAGCACAAGCAGCTGGCTGTGGGGTTCCCCTGCTAGGTGCAGAAACCCCGAATGCTGTCCTGGCTGGGAGGAGCAGCCTGTCCTCACCCCACAGCCTGTGGGATGTTTGGCCTGGAAGGAAGGCAGATGAGGGTACAGAACAGCAGGAATTAACACAGCCTTCACTGAAGCAGCCTTTGCTCCATGAAGATTTGGCTGGCGATCTGCCTGGCTGCTTTTAGCTTCCTAAATAAGCAAATATAACCCATCTAATTCAGATGCTAATAGAGTTAGCCCTTCAAGGCCCCAAGGGAGGCAAGTTTTTAAAAATAAAACAACTAAAATCCCTCTTAAGCAGCGTTGAGATCCTGGAAGGAGAGAAGATGTAACTTGGATGTGCTGAGGGATTTGCCACTGATTTTTGGGTGGAAGCCATCAGTCACAGAGCCCGTGTGTGCCTATAAAGGATAAGCTCTGCCAGGTACCAAGCAATGAATGGACTCAACAATTAAAACTCGGGAGAACAGCATGAGCTAAGTGTGCAGTCAGTTGGACATCATAATTCATGTTTTACAGATAATGTTTCCAGGGATATCCTGGAGTCAGAAGAACGAGCCTGGGTGAAGAGCGATAGCCATCGCCTCGCCCATGCCCACGCTGCCCCAATTCTCTGCAACTTTTCCTGATTTTCTCAGCTCTTCCCTTTAGAGGGCGACCATGTCCCACAGATTTCCAGCATGGAATCTTCACCGGGAGCTGCCGGACAAGGCAGAGCCTCGCCGAGGTCAGCAGGATGTGGTGGCTTTTTCTGAGGGCTTGTGAACCCTCTGATGTGAAGGAAGCTACAGCCTGGTCTGAGGGTTGTGTTTGAACACACTCTCCTTCCTCAGGCAGCTGCAGTGCGGCTCCCAAGGGCACTTTGGACATAATTTGGATAGATTTCCTGTGGCCAATCTCCATCAGTTATGGTATTTTCTTGCTCTGAAAGGTTGAGCAAGTAAGAAAAGCTATGAAAAGGGCACATAGATACTCTACACGTGAACTTTTGGGAGCTGTTCTCAATTTCCCTGCAGAGGATTTGGAGGGGATTGCTTCCTCCCACAAATCATGTGAGAGATCAGTATCTGACAGAGGAGGGAAGGATTGAAAAACAAATGGAAATCAATGACAGAACCACTCCATCTTCAGCTGGGCTTTGATCCCGTGCTCAGATTGAAGGACAAGGTCATCTCTCAGTTTTCCACTCATTTCTTCGCTTAGCTGCCTGTAAATCCCTTGAGGGAGAATCTCTCCATGCTTATTGACAGTAATTTGATTTCCTCCTGATTTCCCCTCTGCCTGGCCTGCTCCCACCCTGCAGACAGGGCTCCACAAAGCCTGGGGAAACAAAACATCTGGGGGTTCAGAGATGCTTTGCTGTGGTTATCTTTGACATATGGCCAGGGGGAAGCAGCCAGGGTGTTTGAACCCGTTAAAAACCAGTTCCCCCCTGCCAGGCCTCAGTGTACAGAGCAGGAGGAGATGCTGAGGTGCAGGGATTGATGCTTGTTTCTGTCAGAAATTTTGACTGCCCAACAAAAACAGTCCCTTTAGGTAAGACTGGAGATTGTTTGTTGGTATTTCAGGTGCCAGACTTATGACAGAAAAGATCTGTATTATTAAAAAAAAAAAAAAAGCCTGCCACAAGGTCCTAGATCCTGGTGTCAGTTGCTTCAGATCAGTCCCCTGAAATGGCAGAAAGGCTCTTTGGAGCTCAGCAGCAGACAAGCAAAGTCTTCCCACACAGGACAAGGCACACTGCAAACAAAACATCCTTCCCTGCTCCTGCCAGCAAAGCTCTTAAGCCTTCATTTAATATTAAAGACACGTTTAAACCTAAGCCCATTCCTCATCATGTCTCGTGTGCTTATGTAGAACTTCAGCAGGCTCAGGAATGCTCTGCTGTAACTGGAGGCCTGTGCACTGAATAACAAGAGCTTTATGCTTACAGAATATCTGTGCAAAGAAGGGATGGCTTTTCTGGGATGGATTCTGCAGGTTGAGAAGAGAAAATGTTCTCCTTTCTCCTGATGGTGCAGAAGAAATTGCAGCTCCAGCCACTCAGCTGTTCCTCCTGCTTCTTTCCCTTTTTCTCAGCTGAGTTTTGGGCACAGTGCAATAAAGCCAGTCCCAGGGTACTGCTTTTTGAGTGCAACACAGAATGAATCTGGAGGAGATTGTGTCAGTGTGATGGACATAAGCTGATCAACACTTTTGGTCCTTCAGGTCTGTGTCCCAGCCAGGCCAAGTGACCATCTCATCAGAGTGAGCCAGGTCCCATTCCCAGCTCCTTGGAGGAGCGACCAGAACAGAGAACACACAAAATGTTCCAGTGACAGTGCATGCACAGATAAATCCTGGGGCCAGACAGGTGCATTTGTTGAACAGTAGCAGCAGGAATCCATCTTGTCTATGTTTAATTGAAATGCACACCCTCTGAGCATACCCAGAATTGGGAGATGTGTACAGCTACACAAATGCACCCAAAGGTAGCAGGAAAACTTTAACATTGTAAAGCTACTGAGACCAGGAGAGACACTTCCTTTGAGGCCAAGTTAGAGGAGCAAGGAAAGGAGAGTTGTCCTTGCTTGGGGCACAGAGATGGATCCTCTCTCTATTTTCTGTGTCAGCCTGAGTGATTACAGCACAGTAAGCAGAAAGGGAGAGCTGCTATAAAAATACCCAGGTAATATTAATGGGAAACTTCTCAGGCCCTCTTTTATCACAGTGTTTCTGTTTGCTTGGATTACTCCATTGGTCCAGCCATCCCCATCTGCACTGTGCTATAAGCAATATTTCATCTATCAGGCTCAGATACCAGAAATATGCTGGGCATGCATGGAGCAAACAAGCATTTTCTTGCAAGTCATTAGCATAAGCTGCACCGAGGTCAAGCAGTTGTGTCAGAGGACAATGCAAATCAACACTTCTTCCTATTGCAGATGGAGAATGGAGAATTGCAAATGCCATATCTCCAGCTCACCTCTTGCTTCCCACCATTTATTCCAGAGAAGGAAGATAATTGTTTTGAGGTACTTTCAAGAATAGCATCTCTGCTGCTTTCATTGCTTAATGGGGAAAAAAATGTTCAAATGATGAAAGGTCACATTATTTCAGGACCTTTTAGATAATTTTTCTTGCCCTTGTGCAGGGAAAGCAGGACAAATGCCTAATTTGACCAAGTCTGAAGGTAAACTCAGGCTTTTCAGGATGACAGAGGGCAGCTGGTTAAAGGACAGTGGTTATTCTTCCTGCTGCCTGAGAAAAGGTTTATTGAGAACAGTTTCTCAGTGAGATCTGCTTGAAGGAGCCCTGCTGCAGGGCATCAGACAAGGGCCACCCAGACTCATGTCATGTTTCCAAGAGATGTCCCAAATGAGTGCCTAGGGAATGCAGGAGCAGTGATTACTTCCAGTGCATCTCCCAGCACCTTTCCAGCCATTAGAGGGGTGCAGATTCTGAGAGCTGGAGTTCACTGCCCTGCTAATGAGTGTTTTCCATGAGCTTGCTCAGTGACTCTGTAACAGCAATTCCCTTCTTCCTTTTGTGTGCTCCATGTCTGGCTCATGGTTTTGTTTGGTGGCCCCAAGTTCCTGTACAGGCAGAGACCATAAATGGCCTTTTCTATCCATCCTCACTGTATGGGCAGAGCTCATGGATCTGCTTATCCTGGCCTTGTCTTCAGTCTCACAAGTGTGATCTCTTCAGGGTAGATCAAAGAGGGTAGTGTTGTTTTAAACCATTGTTTTCCTCCAGAATGTGATCTATCCACTTGCAGATGGCTTTTATGGTCTCTAAAGCCTCCCAAGGATTAGCCTGAGTCTGACTGTGTAAACATTTTCTCTGTCCCACATCCTGCTTCCACAGCATGTCTCACATTCACTTCTCTGTCCTTTCACTCAATCCAAACATCCTGCAGAAAGCCTCCAGCTCTCCTGGACAGCCTCCCTCGCTCCTTTCCCCGCAGGTTGCAAATAAAACCCAGCCAGCCCAACACACCCCCCAGATTCCTGGAGACCTGCCTACAAGGGAGAGGCTCACACGCCTTTCTTTGTGACCAAGCCACCACCCCACTGCTGCGGTGCTGCTGCTGCAAGGTCGGTCTGTCTTCAGCCATCTCCCCCCTGCACTTGTCAGTGCTCTCCTCTCTTCCCTCAGCTGTCATCTCCTCTCTCTGAAGGAGGTGGGCGGGAGAACACGCTCCGCAGGAGATGGCTAATCTTCCGTAGCGCCTGTGCTTTCCATGGGAGAGCTCAGCTGCTCTGGCATCCTCCTCCACCTCTCCTCCAAGGGCAAGGGGAACAGCCCCACCGCGGCTCTTGGTGGTTTGGGGTGTGTGTGGGGAGCTGGACATGCACCCCTTTATCCCACAAACCCAGCACACTGCAGAGGGGTGGATTCAGAGTAACCCCTTTTTCTGGGGGTTAGGGGGTCACAGGGGTCCCTTCTGCCCGAGCAGCTGTGGGGCAGGTGAGGAGAGCACGGGGAGCCAGGACAGCGAGGGTGGTGCTGTCACAAACCGCAGCACCTGGTTTTCCAGAAGTTGCATGTGAAGTGCTGCTGATTTGGAGCAGCTGGCAAAAAAACTGGAAACAATTCCCCCTCCACCCCAATCATTATTTAAACAGTATAAAGGTCTTTGTAAATGTTTAAAACAACGTGGTTGTGAGGGGAAGGAGGAAAGACAAACAAGTTTGCTGTTTCAGCTTTGCAGAAACAGATCTTAATTTTTGGCAGGGTTTTATTCATCCAGAAAATCCAGCTGCTAGCCCGCTTTGGGAGGCTTCAAATTCATAATCACTTCCCAAACATCTTCTTCCAAAAGGCTGCAGTTTGGCATGGGCATCACCTTTGATATCTGTGTTTGCTCAGGGCCTCATGCCTTGGGATCCCAGTTCAGTACCTGACAGGAGGGAAGGCTGGAGGGCACCCCTGCTAGGAATCAGTGGCTGTGTGTGCTCACTGCCAGTGCTGTTTTGCTTTCCCACATCTAAGATTCGTAGTGGCCAAAGCTCAGCAGGAGCCAGGAGCTCAAAGGAGCAAGGTGTTCTGGGCTGGGGTACCTTTGCTACATGCGAGCAGGGCAGGAATTAGAGCCCCCCTGTTTCCTGAGCATTTCTCCCAGTTCCAGCCCACTGCCCTTCCTTCCTCATCTGTTTTAGCAGCACTGCCAGCACCTGCTGCATTACCACAGCACAAACCCTAAGTAATTCCTGTTACAGCTGGCACCATGACTTCAACAAATTCAGCTTTTTGCTGTTGAAGAGCTGGAGCTGCATCCTGGTTTGGCTCCAGGCTGAGAGGGAATTGATCTGAAGCACTGGGTATTGCAGACTGTGGAGATCCATGGCTGCTCTGCAGCCTCCATGATCTGATGCCCTGGGTCCCAGATCCCAAACCCTGGAGCATCGGTCCTGGAGCAGCACCGTCATCTGTGTGGGCTTTCAGGGAAAGGAGGGAGCATGAGGGAGACTTTGGACTGGGAAAAAGAGGGTTCATCTGTGTGGAAACAGGTCCCTGGGAGCAGAGGAGGACTGTACTCCCCACCAGCTTGCCCAAGGTCTCAGTTTGTCTCCAGCCCCCAGCCAGGGCTTGCTTCTGCCCAGTCCTGCCTGCTCTGCTCCTGTCCAGCCAGGGAAGGAGTTTGTGTTTCTGCTCAGTCTTGTGTTGCCCTGGTGTCCTTCTGGTCCAATCCTGCTCAGTCCCATGCCCAGCTGTGGGGTGTAGATCCCCTCAGCACCCAGGGCTGGGTGGCTGCTCTCTGCTGGAGTAGCTTTGTCCAGTGTGTGCAAGCTGTAGTGCTACAGAAATGTGTATCTCCTTTATTTGCTCTACAGTCTCTAGAATGACATTCCTGCCTCATCTGTTTAGTCTGACAGTGGTGCTGGGCTGTGATCTGAAGATGCTGTTTCCAGAGAAGCTCAAGTGCCTGTTGGGTGGCTAAAGAAGCCTTGCTGCTGCTGAGGTATGTGTGGCTGTTCCTCTGTAGATTTGGGAGGAGGATGTAAATGATGGTTCCTCATACAGCCAGTCCCAGCCTGGCTCTTGCTGCTTCTGTTTCTCGAGTGACCTGATCCAAAACAGAAAGACTGAGCTCAGCAGGGTTGGCTTAGCTCTTGAGCAGGGCTGCTTCTGTTGCCTGGGACTTCATGTAGTTTGGGAGGGGAAACTCTGATGCTATTTTCAACCTGAAGAGTGATGTGATGGACCAGCTGCTTGTGTGCTGTCCTGCCTCCCTAGAGTCCTCTTCTACTCAAATCAGTAACTGCCCACAGACAGCACAGGAAAAGCTGTTGCTGGGGTCTCCTTTGCTTTTCTAACTTCAGCCAGCTCCTGTGCAGAGCCTACACTGAGATAAAAGAGACTGACACGGTGTGAAGCCTTCCTCCTCTTCAGCAGATGGTGTTTGTGACAGTGGACTTTGCTTCTGTTGTTGTAGCAGAACGGCCTGGGCTAGCCAAGAAACAGAAAGAGAAGCTGCAGTCTAGGCTTGCTGGAACAGGCTTGCTGTGTAAACCTGGCCTGAAAGCCACAAAGGAATTCTTGATTTTTCAAGACTGGGCTTCTCTGTCATCTCCAGCTTAAAAGCTAAAGTGCTGTCGTGGCTTGCCTGCAGTCAGCAGCTCCAGTCTCTGAAGCACTCTCAGCAATCTCCCGGGAATCTCAGTGAGCAGGCAGGTGATGCGTGTTGCAATGTGAACTTCATGTTACCTTCACAGAAAACCTTAATGCATCTCACCTGGGGCTAACCTGGTGTTGCTGCCTTAGGCTTCAGCAGATCAGTGCTGCACCTGTCCTAGCTGTGAACTCTACATGCTTCATGCCTAAAAATCCTCATGGTCAGAGAAACTGCCCTGACTTGAGTGAACTAGAGGTGCTGCTGACTGAGCCTGTTCCTGCACATCCTGCTAAAATGATCACTGAGAAGGTGAAGCTGAACTTCCATCAGACCCATTTCTGTCAGATTGAGACTGCTGAGCACTAACTGCTGTGGATGACTTCAAGATAAGCCTCAGTCTCAATCAGGATGAACAAGAAAAACATATTGCCTTCATATTGTCTGAAGGCTGCCTTCTGCACCATGACTGAAGGTGGAGCCCTGTTATCAGCAAGGAGCAGGTGTCAGCTGGCAAGAAACTGGATTGCCAATATTTCTGTCCTTATTCTATCTATCACATTCAAGATGTGAGTGAACACAGAGCAAGTGTTGTTCCTTCAGCTGAAAGGGGCAAGAAGCCATGTGCTTTGAGGCTGCTTGTGTGTCTCAGTAGGTTCCAAGCCTCCAGAAACACTTTCCTCAATTTTCTTCTGGCTATTTCTGACTATCTCCCTGCTCCCAACCTTGCCAAACCACAGCAATCTGTGAAGAAATTGGTAAGCATGGCAGGGAGGCTATTGCAGGCTCCATCCCACATTTGGGAGAGGTACTAACCTGCACGGGGAAAGGGTTATGTTCATCTGGGAGCTCTGCTATTCAAGCACACAGAAATCCTATGGACACAGATACCCCCACATGCAATCAAATCTCAGCCCATGCAACTCCTTGTGTACCTTCCTCCTTGCCAGTTTGACTCTGATAGCACCAGATTTCCTCACTGCACTTCTCATAACCTTGACAAGCCTCAAAAACTCTTTCACAGCAAGCCAGGTGTGAACTTAACGTGCTCCAAATCAGCACCACCTACCTACCTCCACTCTGCTCAGTTACAATAGTGACAACAGGCCTGGGCAGGTAGGAGGAACTGGACACAGCTGGACTTAAATGCTGGGGGGTTCAGCCAGAGTGCACTGTTCCCCACAGCACTGCTTCCAGCTAAAGATCAGATCTCTCTTCACCTCCTCTGTGACTCAAAGCTCTCAAAGTGGTGCCGTATGGATGTGGTCATGATGTTCATTAGTCTCTGTCTGAGCCCCCTCATGTTGCAAAATCCCTGGAGGGGATGGGCTGGAGTGGGATGGGGTTTGCTGCTGCTGAGATCTGGTGGTTTTCCCCCTGAGGTTTCAAGAAGTTTTGTTCCACTCATGAAAAGTGCCAGGCATCAGGGGAAGATTTGTTTCTTGGCAGCTGTTCCCGTTTTGCTCCAGAAAACCGATGCTGTGCTAGGAATGCACCGTGACTGAAATGCCTCTGGGCTGCTCAGGTCAAATAGCAGCAATGGGGAAACAGGGGACAGGAGAGCAGTTGTGGTCAGCAGAGAGCAAACAGGAAGGCTGAACCCTTTCATTCCCCTTTCATCCTTCCCTGAGCCAAATACCTCAGGAGCTGAGTGGCTTGAGGGAGAGGAGGAAGCTGGGGGTTAGCAGGCTGCTTCCTCCCACCTCTGGCAGCCCCGGAGCACAGGCATGCACACTTGGCTCTGCCTGTTCCTGCTCTGGGAAGCTTTGACACTGTCAGTCTCGTTGCTTTTGAGGTGGTGTCTGATCCCTGTGGAGAACAGACCATGCTCTCTCCACTTGTTTTGCCGAAGGCTCGGGAAAGCTTTCAGGATCAGAAGTTTAAACAAGGGGTGTGACAAGCAGCGACAGTTTGGGAAAAACACAAGCAGCAAAAGGTTTTGGTACTGTCAGAGAACATGACAGGCAAGTTCACAGCCCCTGTGGGCCTTTGGCTTCCTGTTTTCTTTTGCCAAACGGAGAAAGCAATCCTGTGTGGTGACAGAATCACAGGTGGTGACCTTGTGGCAGGCAGGGCAGAGCTGGAGATGCTGAGAGAAAAGCAGCAAGCCTAGGCAGGGGCTGGGATGGGAGATGTTCTGCAAGGGCTAGACAGGATGCTGTGAGGCATCTGGAAACTCAGCTCTTCCAGCATGCTCAGTTCTGTCCTCTGCACCCTGGATGCTGAAATTGCTCTCAGGGCATCTCTTCCTGCTGCTCAGAGGCTGCCAGGGTTGACAGGAACCTCTGGGGCTGGAGAGTGGGGGGTGAGAGGAGCCCAGAACTTGTCTCCTTGTTGTCCAGCAGCTGAAGATGCCAGGACTGGTGATGGGGCCAGTAAGCCCTGGGTGGGTGCAGTGTGGGGCCACAGCCCTGGGGCTCCAGCCCCTCAGTGCCACTGCAAAATGAACCATCCCATCAAAACAGATCTTGCCTTGTTCCCAGACTAAAAGAAGGGGTTTTGTGATAAAAAGCTGCAGCTGGTCTTTCTAATCTTCCACCAGCGTCTGCATTAACTGTCAAGACAGTGATTTCCTTGATGCTGAGCAATTTTTTTCTGTGCACGCATCCAGCTAATCAATTAAGTTTCTCAGCAGCTTCCTCCAGCATTCAGGCTTGGAGGGTGGAAGGAATTTGTTATTCTAGGCACTGTTGGAGAGGCATGAACTGTACTAAAAGCAAATTGGTTGCGCTTTCCAAGCACTGACACTCTTCACTCACGGCTTGTCTTGCTGATCCTCCTCTCTCTGCCTCCTCCCTGCTCTCCTGAGCAGCTCTGGGTGCAGCCCTGGTCCCACCAGCTCACACAGGGCTGGCCTGAGGCGCATCTGCTCAGCACAAGCTGTGGCCAGCTGGGATGGGGCTGGGTTTTTGAGGCACTCAATGTCCCAGGCAGAGGATGGGTGTCTTCCTTGGGGCAGGGTCCTCCTCCAGCAGGTCAGTTTGGCTGTCCAAGAGCTGAATGGTGGTGGTTTGCCTCTCACCTGCTTTCCCAGCTGCACTGGTACAAGGTGGCAAGGCTGGTACCACGCCACTGTCATGAGAACGTGCTAGGGTAGGTTGGTTTGTCCCTCAGCTTTTTCCTCTGCTGAAAAAATATTCTCTCTTGATGCTTTTATTCATTTTCCCTTCTTGTTTTGCTCTTTATTTCGTTGCTCCTTGCCCTGCCTAGGTGTGGTCCTCTGCATATGGGAGGCAGATGCCACAGGATGCGTTCACATCCGTCCCAGGAAGCTTGGGCTGAGCTGAGCTGACCACAGGGCTGAGAAAGAAAAGTGCAAGGATCCAGCAGAGTGGGTGGAAGCACCAAGAGATATGGTGAATTTGGGGTGACCTTGGGAAGATTTATGGATGGTTGAGAAGAACCTCCTGCCAGATCAGATACACCCTGGCTCTCTTTAGTGGGAATGGGGATGTTTTTTATGAGTGTTTAGCAATGCAATGGCTCAAACATGGGAGCGGCAGGGTTGCCGGAGTCAGGAGGGCTGCAGAGGTTTGTTAGGAGCACAGCCAGTTGTGTAAAAGTCCTCACTCCCAACTCTCTAGCCTGTCAGGACACATGCATGCATCCTCCCAGGCCAAGGAAAACTTGGCCCCAGCAGAGCAGAGCGGGCTGGCTGGTGAGTAGGGATGGCCACAGCCTGACCCAGCCTGGCCTGGAGGTGAGCAATTTTCCTTAAAGTGCAGCCTGGCAGGCTCAGGAGTGCCTGCTCAAAGGCTTCCCTGCACATTTGTTCCCCAACATGTCATCCTGCTTGGAAATCTCAGCACAGAGGATCAGGAGGAACAGGGTGGTGAAAATGACCCATGCCATTTCAGAGGGCTGGCTTTATCAGCAAGAGGATTTCAGCCACCTTCGGTCCTGTAGCTGCTAATGACATTCCTTCTGTGGGTGAAATCCCATAGATGTTCTGCTTGGGAAGTGATTTGGTGAACAAGGAAAGAGAACCCAGGACCCCTGCTGCCAGTCTTCTTTCCAAGCTGTTACACAATACTATTCTGGGGTTAACAAACCAAAAACATCTGGGAATAATCAAAGCTATTTAGGCTCTGAGGAAGCATGGCTGGAGAAAGTTTGAAGGAAGCAACTTGAAAGCTCAGCACTGTTTAAAACAGTCTGGAAGCCCTGAAAATTAAAACTAGGGTAGCATCTACAAAGAGTGAGGAAGTATCAAAAGAAGGATCTAATATCCTCTGAGGAGCAGAGAGGAGCCGGAATGAATTGTAATGCTTGAGCTTCTAAGCTACAGGGCATTAAAAAATTGCTTCAGAACAAACAGATCTGTCTTTCCTGTGGTTTCCACTGGCATGAGAGCAGAGGGAAAGACCAGGGGTCTGGCTTAAAAGCAGCATGGGGATTGGAAATGTAATTTAAAGACAGATAATTGCAATCTCCAAAAGCCTGGTAATGATGGTGTAGAGCCCACGGTGAGTGGTACGTGCTAGGGCTGGGTCAGGGAGGACTCAGGGCACACAGCAGAGATTTGGGGGCCAATGGCATCCCTGACAGGAGGGCACCAGCCAGGTAAAGGAGGAATGGAACCTGCAGACTTTGCTTTGCAAGTGGCAGGATGTGTGCTTGGGCTGACTGATGGCATTGCCACCACAGGCTGTGGCTCCTGGGGGATGCTCCTCATGGAGGGTGGCAGTGCTCTGCTGTCTCTCATGGGGGGGAAAATGCTCAGGTCTTGTCTGGTTGGGAGCTCAAACAATCCTGGGATGATCCTGGTGGCTAACCCAGAGCTGGCAGCTGGAAACACTGTGGGGTGTCCAGCTAGCAGCAAGGACTGTGGTGCTCTCTGTGATTGCTGAGCTACCTGCAGCACTGACCCTGCTCCTTCTGCTTTCCTGGAGTGACTCAGGGAGCCAGCCCTCATAGATGGAAATCCCCTCTTTTAGCATCACAGGAATCAAAGCCTGTCCCTGGGAAATCTCACTGCTGCTCATTTATAGAAGCTTTAATCTTGGGAGGCCTCTCTCAGTGCTTTCCATTCCCTCTCATATCACTTTACATCTGCTATTCCTGCCCCTGGCTGGGTGTGGGGTACAAGCCTCCAATATCTCCAAGAGATGGAAAAGTAGCCTGGGTGTGGGGAGGGTGAACACACTGCAGGAAAGACAATGGTACAGCCAGCCACCACAGGAGCTGTGGAAATTGCTAAAGATTTGGGGAATCCAGATTTACTGCATCTTCTGTGGCAATCTGGCCTCCCCAGCATCCTTGTAAATGAGAAGCCACATAAGCCTCACACTCTATTATTGCTTCAGAGCATTAGAGTCCCTCATTTAGGATAAACATTCTCATCTCCAGCAGAGCATGAATAACATTAAATGAGATAGTTAAAATGTTTCAGGCCAATTATAGCCCTGGTGTAACTTCAGCAGAGTTACACCAGGGATTAATTTGATCCGGAGAGCTCTGCCTCCTGTTCCAAACTGGGATTCCAGCACGGGTAATTACATCCTGCCTCTCTGCACTTCCTCTGGAGTTTTAATTGGGTTGAATGGACTCAACTTCTGCTCTTTTCCTCAGAAAGCCATGAAATTTCCAAACTGCTGCATGAGCTGAGGGAGCTGTGTGCTGCATCTCTGCCGTGCCAGTGCAGGTGTTCCCTGGGTGTGGGAGCACTGCAGCCTGCACCCCTCTGTACCTGCTGCTGCTAAACCCACCACCCCCATCTTATGTAGGGGATCCAGCCCTCCCATCCCAGCCTGGATCCCAGACCAGGATCATTGTGCATTGAGACAGGCAGCTGGACTGTCTCCCCCTTCCACTTCCCAGCCCTCTCAGTAAGTAAATCAGCCTTAATGAGGGACATTTGACCCTCTCTTTCCCTGAACAGCCTCATGAAGCATTTTTGTTCCATGAGATAGTTAAGAAACTCGAAGCAATTTCCTCTGCTTGCTTCTACTGTAGTTTTTTGGTTGGTTTTCTTTCGTTTGTTTGGTTTTGGGGTTTTTTTTTGAGAAAAGGAAAAGTTATAGGCCACACACAGCCTTTAGGATGCCTCAGGAATGGGAGCCGAGGAGAGACAGCAGGGTCTGATGTGGAGGGGATGGAGCAGACAGGGCACTTGAGATGAAGTGACTCCAGCCCTGGTCCACTCGGTTTGTCAGAGAGACCACATGCAACTGAGACAAGAGGGTCAGAGCTGGGAAAGTGCACATGCTGGCTGTGATGAGGAATTTAATTGGGAAGGAGTTGAATTCTGAGGCATTATCTCACTGAGCTGGAGCAGTACAGAGCCATACATCCTCCATAGCCAACTGTATAAGGGGAGACAGCAGAGGGAAGGGTGCTGGGAACAGTCTCCCTCCCAGATTTCCAGGACTTTCTGCTGCTGTGTGGTCCACTTCCCTTCTCAGAGAGAAATGATGAAAACAGACAGCCTGATAAACCCCCGGGAGCTGGGCCCAGCAAGGCCCCACAGCTTCACCCCCTCCTCCAGAATGTGTGGGACTGCTGGTCCCACACCCCCCACCCCCAGCTGAGGGAACCCACTCAGCATTTCATTTCCCTTTTTAGTTTTTCCCAAACTGTATTTTAGTGGGGACAGAGATGGAAAGAAGAAGAGCAGACATGTCACAATCCTTCCTTCCTCCTCAAACAAACAACATCTCCTCAGTGGGATCAGAACAGTGGGACCACGATGGGGGAACCACGTCCATCAGCATCCCTCGGAAAAACACTGACCTGTGAGGGCTGCCACTACCCTTCTGTGTTTCTCACGAAGTGGAGGGTGGTTTTGGCCAGCAGAGAGGACACAATGAACGAATTGAGTGAATTCCCACTCCCACCCACCAAGGGACCATCCCAAATCTCGGTGCAAACAGCAAACACCTCGCCATGGCCAGCAGGGCTTGCGCAGCCGCTGGCTACAGGCACGCACCCGCTCTGAGCTCAGCTGCTGGCTGAGTAAATACAGAACATTTCTCACGAAATCCACCCTCTCAGAGGTCCCCAGGCAGAGAGCTGGCCTTTCCATGGCTCAGGAAACCTTTATCCCCATATCTGCACCAGTCCCTGCAGCTGATTTAGCAAGCGCTGTTTGCACACCCAGGTTTGCAGGGCAGTGACCCTGTCCCAGCAGCACTGTGACATTTGCAGGCACCATGTCCATCTGTTGTCCTCCCCATGTTGTCCTTTCTGGGAGTTTTTGAGTGCTAATCCAGATGGGGAGAAAGGTCAGAGTTATTGCTGGAAAGGTCCAGACTGAAATCTGGATTTTCACTAAGCCCAGAATGACGGTGTCTGGGCTAACCCTGCAGATCAGGCTCCAGTGGGCTCCCCTCAGTGAGGCTCTTCTCCAGTCTTTGGGGGTCTCACAGCCCCAGCATGCACCCATCGTTCTTGGGCCTCCTCTCCATCCTGTTTCTGACCTTGCAGATCCTCCTTGTTGCTCATTTCTGCCCACCCAGACTGAACAGCACCTCTCTACTAAGCCCTTGACCTTTATTTTCCTTAAATCAATACATAAAAGCCATTCTCCAGCAATACCAGCATGTCAGGGGAATCCAGGTGATTCATATCATCAGAAAGGCTGATTCTGCTTTTGAGGCTCAATCTTGATAAGCCTTTGTCTTTTCAGATTCCAATCTTTTCTGTGCTGCCTTCAGCACAGCATTATATTCATCCTCTGACCCCCCTTCCTGGCATTATTGATTCTGTATCTTGCTTTTAATCTGCTATAAAATGGAGGTAGCTCCAGGTAAAACTAGTTTAATCTTCCTGATCATAATGCTTCTTTTGCCAAAAAGAAGAAAAAGAAAAATGTTTAACATGAGTCGAGGTTGAAGAAGCTTAATTTAAAAACTTACAGAGAAAACAAATCTATTAGGAAAATTCTACCGACATTTTTGAAATTCTCAGTATGGAGAACCAAGCTGCTGGACAGGAGACACATCCCAGGTTTCTTCCCCACCATCAGCCTCTCTCCTTGCCCCATTCCTGTGGGAGCAAGCACCCTGCTTTGGGTGCAAACTGGGTACATGTGGCACTGAAAATTCCTGCCAGCCATGGTGAGGCCAGCACAACTCTGCCCATAGAAATATTCAGCTTGTGACTGCTTCACTCACCAAAAAACCAAAATCTTGTCTCCTTCTGTCTAGTATCTATTTGCAAAAGCTTTGGGAGCTGCTTTTCCAGCTGGGTTTGTGCTGATGTTTGTGAACCCACCACTCCCAATGAGTGATCAGCACACCCCAATAGACATTTCCCATCAGAGCATTTATTTTTACAACAGGACGCCGAGTCCTCAAACAAACGAAGGCTTGCACAAGAAATCATCTGCCTCAGTTTGGCAGCAAACAGGAATATTTCTCTTTATTCTAAACCCAAATTTTTGTGGCTAAATAGAGCCAAAAATATATCACAGCCTGCTACTTCTCCCAGACACAAGTCATCTCTGAATGCCGAAAGCAACTCTTCCCCTGCCACAAACGCACCAAATAAACCCAGCACGAGACTGGTGCTTAGGAGAAGCCAATGTGCCTCTAATGCTGTCATCTAGAGTGAGCTCTGTCTGCAAACTGATCTTTTATTAATGGATTTACACCCATGGGAAAGCTTTGGAGCACGTGAGAAGCCCATGGCCGGGAGCAGGACCCCCGATCGCTCCGTGCCTGCAGCTGGGGCTGCTGGCCACAAACAGGCTCAGCCTCACACAGGCAAATTTCCTTCCTGCCCCAGTGTTCAGCCCAGAGCCTGGTCCTCTCTGAGCTGTGGGAGGGCAGCTGGGTGATGTGGGTTTGTTGCTGTCATGGGTTGTTTTGCCGAGGGTTTCAGCTGGGATGGGCTCAGTGCCGGATGCAGAGCGCAGGGGAGCTGCAGGACGAGAAGGAGTCATGGTTAATTGGTGAACTGTGGTGAATTGTTTGTTGAGAGCTGGGACAGACAAGGTTAGAAACCTTGGGGGATCTGCCAAAGGAAAGGCAGGGCATGGTGAGTCCCTGAGCTGCCCAGGGAGGGATTAGGAAAGACAGCTCTGACCCAATTTCTCCCCATAGCCCAACCCAGTGTCCCCTCTCTCTTGATGCCAAAGATTCCCTCCCAGAGCCAAGGCAGTGGTGTGTGAGTGACCCAACCTTTGCTGGGAGCTGCACAGGGACACCCCAGAGCCAGCCCTCACTCCTTGGGGTCACTGGGCAGGACACAAAGCCTCACCAGTCCCAAATCCCACATAGAATCACATGGCTGAGGTTGGAAAGGACCTTAAAGACCTTCTGTTCCAATCCTCTTCTACTAGACCAGGTTCCTCAAAGCCCCATCCAACCCATCCATCAACACTTGCATGGATGTGGCATCCACATCCTCTCTGGGCAACCTGCACCCACCCCTTGCACCCCAGCCCAGCTGGATCACTGCTGGCTCTGCTGCCTTTTCTGCCCCCATGAGATGCTCCTGGCATCCAGGCAGCAGGTGGGAGGCCACAGAGAAACAGCTGGGTGTGCCCTCTCCTGGGAACTGAAATGCTATTGAATGGAATGGAAAAAATGGGTTTTTACCCTTCCAATCCAGCCATTCCAGGTTTAATTTCCTTTCTCCAGAGCAAGACACTTTTCTTGAGACTTCACAGCCTCACCAAAAGGCAGAAAAACCAGTAAAATTTTGGGTGAAAGACAAAAAAAATCACCATTGAAATCCTTGAAGGTGAAGACCAGGCTTTTTGCAGAGCTGCATCATCCCAGAAAACTGCTGCATCCCAGCTGGCCTTTACTCCAAAGCTCTGTTACGTGGCGTGAGGGTCAGAGCCAGCCTCTCTCCTGATCTCTTCCTCTCCCTCAGAGTGCCTGGGGACAGAGGAGATGGGGTGAGCTGTGGGCAGTGGTGCTGATTGCAGCCCCTGTCTAAAGGGAAGTGATAACTTGCTCCAGTCAAAGGGTATTTTTGCACTGAACAGCAGAGCCCTCAGTAACAGCAAAAGGTTCTTTTCCCCACACCCTCCCAGCTCTGCAGAGCATTGTGCAGCAGCAGAGATGAATCTCCCTTACAGGGGACCAAGCAGCTCAGCTCCAGTGCCTCAAGGAATTGCTGCAGCACAGTTTAGCCTGGAATATGCTGATTTTATCCAACAATTCTTTTCTTCTTCCTTTTTATTTCCCAGGAAATAAATAAATCATGCAAGTCTTCCATCACCCACTCTCCATGCAGCTGTCCCTGTATCACGGCCCATGCTTCCCCTGGGATTTGGAACTGGGTCAGTGAGCAACATCCAGCCCTGCTTCTTCCCACTGAAATTCATAGAAAGCAGATATGCCCCCTGGCTGCTTTGGAGCAACTTTGCCTTTTCAGCACAAATCCAGCCAGTCTGGGATGGGCTGGAGGAGCAGGCTATGCCCAAGCACAACCCTCAGAGGGACCAGGGGATCTGCCAGCAGCACTTCCCTGCATCCCTCTGCCACATTGGTGCTCATGGCTTTGCATCTTTGCTACCTGGTAGGGACTGAATGCCTTTGAACTTCCATCCCCTGCCAAACTTGGCTGAAATAAGCCAGCAGGCTTGAAAGTCATCTGGGGGAGCAGGCATGGACACACACACACAGAGCACACAGCACTTACTGCTGGGGGAGCCAGGCAAAAGAGGGAGCAGCTTCATCCTGTGATTGTGCCCCTGCTCTTCTGGCAGTTTATTCTCTGCCCTGTTATACCCCATGGTAAAAGGGAATCTGTTCTCAATGGCTTGGGGACCAGATCTTGGGACAGAGCTTGTCTCATCACAGGGAACATGGCTGAAATGGGACCTCCTCAAGCTGCCAAAGCAGCCCTGCAGAGATCAGCAAGGTGGGTAAAACCTGTCCCTTCCTCCAGATACCATTGGCTTTTCCACTTGTGCTCCTTTGCAGCGCTAGAATTTGGGGTCACTTTCAGTAACTTGCTCCAAAATCAGAAGGAAAAGCCAGAGACGCTCTCTGAGTCACTGGCATGTTGTTACCAAGGACACTAAGGTTCCTGATTTTGAAGAAGAGATTAATTACATTCTACAAATAGACATTTTATCTGCACTGAAGAGCAGTGAGAGCAAGTTCTTTTAGCGTGGCTCATTATGTATCAGCAGGTAGTATTGTGACAGATGTAGGAATGCAGTCGTATTGTCACTGGGGTTTAATCATCAGAGAGCTGTCTTCCCCAGGTCAGCTCCCTGTGAGGATTTGTAATATTTACATAGCACTTGGGGCTGGCTTCTTTATTGCCGGAGTCTGTATTCACTTGTCAGTCTCTCATTATGCATGTGGCAGTATTAATTGCATTTAGAAATGAGATTCTAAAGCAGAAGTGAGAGCTATTTAGACCTCCATTCAGCCTGAAAGACAGCAGCCTTCTGTGTGACAGCTCTCGAGATGTTCTTGTGCTCAGCTCTCTCCCCAGCTGAAAAGCAGGTGTTGGAGAGAGTTGGTGTCAGAGCCACTGTATCAGCACTGCCTTTTGTGCATGCCCAGACATTTATATAACCAACAGGATAATGACTCCGCAGAAGAGGCACAGAATTGACCCTTCTGCTACTGGATTGAAAACAGCCAGGGAGAGAGTGGATCTGCTCAGCTGCTGTGCAGATATAGGGGGAAAGCAGTGCTGAGCCCCATCTCCTGTGGGAAGAAGAGGGGTATTCCCTTGCTGGTGGGTTTGGGAGTTATTTATCAGCTCTGCTGTGCCTGCAGCACTTTGGGGCTGTGTTTGTGGCCTTGCTAATGTATTGAAAGTGTACAGAAATTCAGCTGACACTTGTCTGTGCCTGCCTGCTGCACACTGATTGCTCCAGCCTGGAGAAGCAGAGCCGTGTGCCACCGCTGCCGGCTGCCAGCCGTGCCTGGCCAGTGGAAATGAGGAGGTCACATCCTGCTTCCCAGAGGGAAATAAGCTGCAAGGTTAATCTAGATGATGCCAGGCTACTGGCTCTGCTCTGCCCAGCCTGAAGTGCAGAGGGTCTGTTCTTGCCTTGCACAGTGTGTGGGGTACAAGAGTGTTCTGGGGGGAGATCAGCACAGGCACTAAACACTCCCTGTCTCCATGGCCCTGGCTCCCAGTTCCAGGAAAACAACTCCTCTGGGCCCCAGAGGATTCATGTCCAGCCTTTTGGGAGGGGACTCAAAAACCAGCAAGAAAGCAAACCCACTTTTCACTTCCCAAAGCACCTCCTTTGCTTTCTCATAGTCCAGCATTGCCCCACCAAGCCTGAGACCTCTCCCAGAGCTCTCCATGGAGGACATCTCACAGACAGGCTCTTTCCAGCTGGCTCCTCTGTGTGACCTGTGCCCCCCTGGGTGCTCCTGTACTCCCTTGGGTGCTCAGTCTCCTGAATCCCCTCACACTGGACTGGCACCAAGACCAAACCCTGTGTTCCACACATCAGCATCTCTACCTCCCCAAACCCAGGAGCAGGCAGGGAGCAGCTCCTGCCAGGAAGAGACTGGAGGGGAAGAACATGAGAAAGGCAAACAGAGTAGACATCCATAGCCAGCCCTGGCTCTTAGCCAGGATCTTCTCATTAAATATCACACAAAACAAAGAATAAATCACTGCTTGTTGAGGAAATCCAAGCACTGGAGCCCAAGGAGCCCCTCTTGACTTTCCTGTCTCTTGACAGCAGGTTAGTTCAGGATAGTGTTCCAGTTTGCTTTTCAACTGCAGCAAGGGGTGGGGATAACAGACCCCACAGCTGGGATGCTGGAAGGAATCCCTTCAAACCTCTCCATTTGAGGTGGTGGCAGCCAGCTCCAGTGGCCAATGCTAATCCCACGGCTGAGCCCCCAGCTCTCTGAGGGTGGGCCAAGGACAACCTGTGCCATTCCTGGCAGCCCCAAGGTATATAAATAGAAGACAGGGACGTGAAGGAGGTCAAGTGAGCAGGGGATTTCACATAATCTGATCTTGCCTGTGCTGTTCATTTGTGTCCTTTGCTCAGGATGCACGCCCTGCTTCGCACACGGGGACGTCAGAGGCAGAGGGTTGATCCTCCACCGAGCCAGGTTTATCCCATGGAACATGTGGGCTCCTGACTTTTTCTTTACATGTGCTGTTTCTCAGGGATATCTTTAATCCAGCAGCCATCCAGAGCAGTGCACATATGGAAAATCCTGGTCTTTGTTGCTGTTTGGGGTCCTGGTGCCTGAGCAGCCTAAGCCCAGTTGTCTAGCTGGCCAAAATCCAGTTGGATCAATACAGCAGTGGTGCCTGGGTCTGTTTCTGGTCTTGAGGATGCTGCCTGCCCTTCACAAGGTCCACTGTGCCTTGGTCTCCTTCACCACTTCTCCCTAGCAGCACATTTTTCTCTTGCTTCTGCTGCTTTTCTTTTCCAGGACATGAAATTTGAAAACAGAATCTCTCTTGGTGTAAAGCTGTCAGTGGAACAGCTCTGATTTATGCCAGCACCAAGCAAGGTGAGTAGATGAATGTCCAAAATAGATCAAGTAGAAAAGCTGTTAATAACCACTGGTCTTTAATGGTGAGAGTAACCTTTTGATTAGCAAAAGAACTAATCTAGGAGTGTACAGCTTTTTATGGGCTGCATCCAGACCAGGTGCCTCTCTGAAGACTGCAGCAGGCTTGGGGGAAATTTCTCCTGGCCATCCAGCTCTGAGTCTCCCTCATGTTCCCAAGTGCATGCTGTGATGGGAACCCTTGTGCTCATTCCAGCTTTTTGCTGTTGGTGCTGGCACCAGCCACAGTCTCTCCCTCTTCTGTGCTGCTGCTGCAGCTGCTGATGGTGATGGCAGTGGTGATGATGAAGCCAGCTGAATGAAAGGACTGACCAGGCCACAGTTTAAATGTGGTGGAAGGAGTGTCAAGTGAAAGTAGCCAGGGCAGCACCATGCCTGTCCCAGCCTCAGATTTTAGAGCTCCAGGCTCCCTCCTATCTCCTTGTGCACAGATTTGTACTTTATTCACTGCTTGCTCCCAAGAAGCTGACCCCGCACACTGCTCCTCCGGGCAGGGCTTGTGCAGCAGCTGGGTCTGCCTGGCCAGATCTGGGGCACTGGGCTGTCTGCACGCTGCCAGCTCTGCTGCCATCATTCCAGGTCACTTGTCCCCCAGCCATGTACCTGCCCATTCCTCCTGCAGCTTCCCAGGAGATGGACCTGCAGTCTGCCAGCCTTGCCAGTCACCCCTGTAGCCTCTGCCCAGAGACAACCCCCACCTGTGCAGCTCATTTGCTCAGGCACTTAATGAGTGGTTAATTCAGCCGGTGCTGCAGGTAGCGCAGGACAGCCAGGAGCACAGAGGCCAGGAGATGCCTTCCCTGCTTCGAGTCTTGTTTCTCCCTCCCCTGACTTAATCAGCTCATTAAGTGCCAATTTGACCTCCCCACTTTCAGATGTCTCCAGTCTCCACTGGTAAATAGATTTGTGCGTCTCCAGCGGAAACCTCCCGAGCTGAGCCTGCTGTTGGAGCAGGCGGCTGCACAGCGAGCCAGGGCGATGCTGGGGCTCGCCGTGAGCGCGGCCCCGCTGCCACCGAGCTGAATCCGAGCGAGTGCTGAACAGGAGCGAGACTCCCTCCCCAAAGACGTGGGGAGCTGCAGGTAGCGGAAGCCGCAGCCGCCGGCACCGTGCCCATGGCGCAGCGGGGATGCACCGAGCAGGAGGTGACCCTGCCCTCCTGTCGCAGCTTTGTCATTGCCTCGGTGTGGGACTGCAGCAAGTCCCTTCCCATCTGCTCCCTGCCTTCGTCTTGGAGCCAGGATGAGTGTGAGCATGTGTGTGAACAGGGAGCGCAGAGCAACAGGGTGCGGGGTGATGGCTGCTGGCTCTTTTCAGAGCCAACGTTTAGCTGATGCTCTCAAACATTCCACATAGCCAGACACTCATCCAACCTCCCAGAACCACGGGCATGGAGCAGGACCTCCCCAGGGCTGTTTAACACCCCTTGAGTGGCAATGTCAGCCTGGTGATGTCCCCACAGCCGAAAGCACTGCTCAATCTCCTCCAAAAAGGCATGAAGACAGGCAGGCAGCCAGGCTGTAGGACTGCTCCATTTGAGAAACACCTTGATCAGTACATGCAAAAGCATCCCAGTGGTTCATCCCTGGCCCTTTGCACCAGATCAACAGGAGGACCAGTCCTGCTTTCCTCCTCACTGGCACTGGTGCACAGGAGAGGAGGTGACAGCACATCACAGAAGGCTCCCCTCTACCCAGCTCAAACGAATGTCTCCTGGTGTCATCCAGAGAACCAAAACCACAAGGAACCCAAATATCTCCATGAATCTGACAGGCTGAGGAGTGAGATCCTCCACCCCAGGGCCCCCCCTCACCCTTCTCTCCCCAGCCCCAGAGCCCTGAGGGGACAGGAGGGGGACAGGAGAGCACGTACGGTTCGACTTTGTTGAAGAAGCGGCGCCGCAGCAGGAGGACCAGTGGACCCAGGATCAGGATGGTGGTGCACATGGTGCTTCCTCCATCACCACCAGTGCCCACAGCCCTTCACGTCCCTCTGGAGCCACTGCTCAGCCCAGGGCTGTCACCTGTGCCTGGCTGGCCTGTCACCCCAGCTCGTGGGCACGTCTCCTCAGCAGCCACCTGAAAGCTCTCAGGGAAGGTTTTAGGAGGAATTAAGGCAGGATCAGATGTATTAAAGAGGCAGCAAATGAGGACACTCTGCTCTGACCTCTGGATGGGAGGGAGCCCCAGAGCTGGTCAGTGACCCCTTGAGAATTTAATTGGTTTTGGTGTGTGGTGCTCCTGCCCTGGCTGTCCCAGCCCTGCACCTTGGCCAGCTGGGGGTGACGTATCATGGACCAGGCCAGCTCCCACTCACCCACCCATGGCACCCCCATGTGTTCCAGCCCCACCCCACCAGGGCTGGGTACTCCCCTCTTCTCCCCCCTTTCCCATGTGCCTCCCTCTCCTCTGTGCCCATCTTCCCCTGCTCCTCTCTTTCCCTGCAGCTCCTCCATCCCTCCTCCTGCCAGACCTGCCTCAACCCGCTCCCCCCCTTCCTGGCTCCAGTAATCTGACAGGCTCAGACTTGCCTGTAATTCCCCATGGACTCATCTCAGCCAGCTGATCCCAAGACCTTGTCTGCATCCTTCCCTCACCCAGGCTGGGTTTGCCTCCTCCTCCCTGCTCTCCCATGGCTCAGCAGCACACACACCTTCCTTCACAGATCTGCTCTGGCCCTGTGCTCTCCCCCAGATCTCCTTGCCCATCCCATTCTCTTGCTAGGGAAGCCTTTCCCTCCACTCTGAGCTCCATGGGCAGTGAATCACCTTCACACATCCTGTCCCAACTCAGCCCTTTGCAAAGCAGAGCATGCATGTTCTGGGGTGGCTTTGTGGGTTTAGGTTAAAGAGAACAACTGGGAAGCGCCTCTGCAGGAGGGGCAGGAGGAAAACAGCTCTGTGTGCCATGCAGATCTGTGGATGGGCTTGATGGTGGTGGTGCTGACCTGGAGAAGAGCCCTGGAGCAGGCAGGGAGCTGCAGACAGTAGCTGTGGGGTTTTGCCATAAGGCTCCTCCAGTGAATGCTCTTCCCTCACCCCCAGCACTTCCTGTCCCACATGGGCACCATGGCAGTGGGCTCTGATCCATGGAGCCTAACACTGGTGCTCATCAAAGTTGGGATGTGTCTCCCTTTGGGGGCCGTTTACACAACCTTGAGGGTTCTCCCCATGCCCAGCTCCATTTTGGCCATGACATGGAATGGGCATTGGCCTCAGCAGGGCAGCTGAGAAAAGCCCCAATCTGGGCATTCCCATAACTCAGACAGAAAACAGCTTCCCTTTGCAAAAGGGTTTTGAAAGCAGAACCAAATCCAAGCAACCTAGATGGCCCTGGGTTCATTGAGTGGTTGGGTCTGAAGGAAAGCAAAACTGAGCTTTCCAGGAAGCCTGGTTTTCCATCCCCATCCAGCCAGGGCCAGAGATGGCCCCTAAGTCCAGCCATGGCAGGGGCCTGGAGCAGCTGTGGTTAATTCTCTCCTGGTGGACATGTCTTCTCAAAGTACTCCAAGCCCTGAAAACAAGCCTCAAGCAGCACTTGAAACGTCAGTAAAACCAAATTCCTCTAAGGCTTTCCAGTAAACAGTCCCCATTGCTGAACTCAGGGGTCAGCCAGGAGCAAAGGGGATCGACCTGGCCTCGTTACTGGCACCAGCAGGATGGGAAACCTTTGTGAGAGTGGTGGAAGAAACATCCCAAGTGTGTCCTGCGGCCAGATGGAGACAAGAGTGAATAATTCCTTCCTGAGCGTGTCAGGCCGGACGGAGGGTGCGGAGCTGCCTTATGCAAGGCACTGGGGAGCACTGGGGTGGCCAAGCCCCTGTCCCAGCCAGCCTGGAGCATGCTGAGTCCCCAGGAGCATGGGCTGGTATGCTGGGAAGTCAGTGGAGCCAAATAAACTGCAGCTTCTGGCTGAGCTGAGGCCCAGGAGGCTGGAAGGACCTTCTTTTCCCTGGCAATCGGCAGCTTGGCTTTCGTAATCCCTGGGAGGACATTGCTGCTTGTAACCTCCCCTTGCCAAGACCCAGCCAGGCTGACACCAGCAAAGACCCCATTCTTGCACTCCAGATGCTGCCTGAGGCCCTGAGTTTTCTCCTTCTCCTTGTTTATAACCACACAGCTCTCTCTAACCAAACAGGGCACCATCAAACATCTGCCTGTGAGCCCTGGGTGCCCCCGAGTGTGAAAGGCAGCCTGGTGTAGGGAGCAGTGCCTGAGGATCAGTCAGCACCTGGGTGAGTGCTGGCCTCTGCACTCACTTGGATGACCTCTGTAATACAAAACACATCTTCTGGAATTGATAGACTTTGGCACTGAGGTCATTGGGTGACCTTGGCAGCCAAAACTCGCCCCCCATGCGGGAGCGTTTCACCTCCAAACACTCTTGAGTGATGCTGAGAGGTGCTTGGTTCAAAGGCAAGGTAATGTGAGCAGATTAGTTAATGCTTCTTGCCCTGGCCCTTGAGAGCAGGGCTGGAATGACAGGGCAGACAATGGGTTTTGAAGGCTTTTCTTTTTAAGATATGAATCAATGAAGCTGTACAAGGAGCATGGATAATGTGATCAGAATAAGAATCAGGGCTTGTCTTTGAACCAGAGCGAAGTCCCTGACAGTGTTTACTTCATGTCCTGGCACCAAATGTGAGATGATATGAATATATTAGCTTACTGGCTTTCCTGAGCAACCCCATGCTCAGACCAGCTTAGGAAGGAAAAGAGCAGCAAAGAGAATCAGTTTGGAAGTGTTGACTTGTTTCCCAATAACTCTGCCACCCTTGCTTGCCACTGAAGGGTCTGCCTGTGCCAGGAGCTGTGCTCCAGGGGGGAAGAACTGGGCACTGGGGGTGAGGGTGGTGACACCAGGATCTGGGGAAGTTTACCAGCTGACTAATGCCTTGTTCACAAAGCCCTGCTGTGCTGGGTCTGTCATCTGCTTTCTGAGTATCTCTTGCTTCATCTCTCCCAGTTTCATCACAAGGTTTCAGTTTCTTCAAATCCCGGTGTGGAACTGGGAGTCTTTGCAACATTCCCAGTCCAGGAACAGGTTGGTCTGGATTGGAAGTGTTCTCCAGGGTTGTCTTAGCAGCACCTGGCCCTGCCCTGAGAGCCCTGGCCAGCACAAGCCCCTCTTCCAGGGCTCCTTTCTTCCTATTCCCCTGGATTTCCTAATCCTCGGGGGTTTTTAGATTGTGTGGGTTGGTAGGGAATTTTGGAGGAGGAAACCAGAAAAACTGTCATAAGGTTTAAGGTCATGGGGAGGTTGTGCTTTCCCACCCAGTGCCTCCACCCTGCCTGCTGCTGCCAAGGGTCTCCATCCTGTACTCCCTTCCCAGACATCACCTCAGTGCTGCTGCTGTCCCAGTGCCCAGCACCCCACAGCTCCCTGCTCCCACACATGGGGGTGCTGAGCTGAGACTGGAGTGCCTGCAGGGTCTGTGGTCCCCTCTGGGAGCTGGGGGCTTGGGGCAGGGTCCCACTGGAAGGTTTGCTCTGGTGGCACCTCAATCTGCATAAAGCCACATTTGTTGGGCTTGGAGCCCAGAGCAGAGGAGCCCTGCTCCCGTGTGAGAAGGGGCTGGTTCTTTAAGCACATTCCACACAGCTCCAGCAGCACTGTCTGCAGTCTGGATTCCATCAGCAGAGGAATGTCTGCTCCCAGCTTTGCCTCTCACCACAGCCCAGGTATCACAGAGCTCCCCAGGGCTGGGAGGGGACAGCAGCTCCCCTCATTGTCACTTCCCTGGCACATCTCTTCCCTGCCAAGCTGAAGATGTACCTGAGGAAATCCCAGTTTCTCAGTACTTCAGGTCTTTCCCAGTAAATTGTTGACCAAGCCTCCCAGGCAATGTGGACAATGACTCTATGATTAAATTGGGATCACCCCCACCCTGGGATGGAGATTCAGGCAGCAACCCAACCCCAGCTGGATCTGGGGGGTCCTGCTGCCTGCAGCCCCTTTTGTTCTCCAGCCTGATCCTGCAGAGATGGCTCAGGCCACAGGTACAGCCAGCACAGAACTGAGCATCAGGATTGCACACAGATCTCCTGGGACCAGAGAGGCTGGGGGAAGGAAACCTGCAATAAGCACAGAGCATTTGTACAGGCTTTAGGCTAAATCCTTCGCTCTCTGGGTAGCAGCACTGCAAAGCCATTTCCTAAAGTCTTGTTATTCCTTTTCAGGCTGAGGCTTTGCAGTTGGCAGGAGGGCTGGATTAGGAGAAGAGAGAGAGAGGCCTGGCCTGCTGAGGGCATTGCTGGGTGAGCTGGGCTGGCAACCAGAGGCTTTGCTTCAGCAAAGGTCAGGGTGACAATCCAATATCTCCAGGTCAGATACTGCAGCAGCCTGGAGTGACTTGGGGAGGAGAATGAAGGAGGAACACCCAGCCTGGCATGCACCACACTGGTGTCTTCAGCCTTATTCTACTCAAAATCCCAGGACTGCTGCTGTTCTGGCCAGGTTGGTGTCTTGAGGGTCTGGAGAAGGGATCCTTGCTGCACCTCTGGAATCCCACCAGCACCAAGCACCAAGGCCTTGGGGCAGCTCCTGCAGCTCCTTCCTAAAGCACTCCCTGATGGATCTCATGTGGGGTCTTCCTGGGACCACCCCAAGCAATGGTGTCTGTCAGAGGGTCCCAGGGAGCTGACATTGCAAGGGACACAAGGAGTGACCTGTTTTCTCCAGGAACTCAGTACCAAAGCTGTCCTCATGCCCCAGGAAGGGTGGACTCAGATTTGGGGTGTCTGTCTTCACCCCAGGGACAGTGGAGAAGTCAAAGGTGGGGATCTGCCATCATCCACATCCCACAAGCTGTGGAGCTGAAGTCTTGGGTTTTTTTGCCTTCACCTCCCACTCAAGGATTAGGAGCCAAGTACATTTCTCATTGCACCCAGCATATGAGAGGAGGAGAAGCAACGTGGGAGGGGACGGGAGGAGTGGGAGAAGCAGTTCCCCTCAGGAACATGGCATGCCACAAGCAGAGGCTTGGAGGGCCTGGAAACCCATCCTCACCTTCTGCAGCTGGGATGAAGGATGGCTTCAACAAGCACTTGATCTCTTTTTTCTGTGCAGAAGCTCTGGGAGAAGCAGGCTCACCTGGGACAGGCCACCATGGTGTCACCCCATCACAGGGACAGGTCCACAGGGAGGAGACAGAAAGCAGGAGGGCTGTGATGCTCAGCTGCTGAGGGAGAGGGATCAGGGTGTTGAATCAGGATCTGAGAGAGATAGATTGATCTCTTCAGTAGGGATTATGCAGGCTGACCTCATCCCAGCCTCTGTGCTGGCCATGGGGACCAAGTGCTGTGTCCCCCTCCCTGAGCCCCATGGTCCTGGACCGAGCAGCAGGCACCGTGCTGAGCTCCCCTCTGGGCCAGCAGGCAGCAATGGTGTCAACACAGCATCTTTCTCCTTCTGGAACAAGTCGCCTCCTAACCCCAAGCCCTTGAGAGCAACAGTCATGGGAAACCATGGAAACGGGTGGCAGGCACGTGACAGCGTGTGCCTGCACTCCTGCCCTTGATTTATGTCCCACGCCTGGGACGAGACGCAGAGATGCAGCGCTGTTGGGATCATCTGGGATTTCCAGGCAGTGAAGAATCACCTCTGCTTTACTCCCCATCTCCTTTTGAGAAGCAGAATGGCACAAGGGAACAGGGCTGGGCTCCTGCCAGGGCCAGACGTGATCAGCCCAGAGAGGGAGGCAGAAAACTGGAAAAGAATGGGAGATTTCTCACTTACTTTTCTAATATTTTCTAATATTTTAATATTTCTAAATGGAGACTTTTGAGCCCAGACATTTTGACTCCAGGTGCCAGGGAGTGAGGAAAAGCACCTGCTGCACCCAGGAGCCACATGCCAGGCTGTGAGCCCGGGGTGGGCTAAGACACCAGGTACAAAAGCGTGAAGATTTCTTTTCTTTAAACACACAGCAAGTGAAAACCAACCCTCGACCCAGATTATCCCCTCACTGTTCACATGGGTCAGTATTTGATTTTTCCCCTTTTTGAAAGCCCTTGCACTGCATTGCAGTTTTGCTCTAGGTTTAAGCTGGGTCTGTCTGGGTTTAAGCTAAGCCTAAAGCACCTCTTCCCCTGCACCTCAGAGGAAGGGGATAAGTTTGGCTGTGCCATCCCAGGTCCAGAGGGGTTTCTGTGCTGCCTGTGACCACCACTGTAGTTAATGTTTGAGCTGGGGGTCATGAGTGTTCATCCCAGGGGCTAATGGGCACAGGGCAAATCCAAACTTGGTGAAAATGTGATGATTCAGCAGTTGCTGGTGGTGTTATTGAACAATCCCTGACCTCTGTGCGGGTCAGGCTGGCCACACTGCTCTGTTGTCACCCTGGTGGGTTCAGCAGCTCGCAGCTGAGCTTTGCTCTTGAGCCAAGGGCTTCATGGATGTGTGGGGCTCCTGGTCTGTCCCAGCACATGTTCCCTGGGAGACCCACAGTGGGGGATCTGTGGGCAGCGTGTTCTCCACCAGCTCTCATTAGCTCCGCAAGAGCAAATTTGCTGACACCACCAGTCTGGCGGCTGCTAATGAGGAGGTGGCCAAGGCTGCATTGGAGGAGAAATACTGCAAAAAGCCTCGACAGCTCTGCAATAACAAAGCTCCAGCCCCTCAAGGGGCTCAGCCACCCCCCAGCCTGTCAGAGCGTCTGTCCGTCTGTCCGTGTGTCCGTCTGTCCGTCCTGGCTGGGTGCGCAGCGGTGCGGGAGGAGCGGGGCACAGCCGCTGCTCTCTGGTCTCTGATCCCCCCCTGGGGAACTCGTGGTTATTACAAGTCTCCGTAGGATTTTCCTGCTCTCTGTGCGATGGGTTTAACATGCCGGATTGTCAGGGAGCTGGGAATGGCATTTGGGTAAAAGCAGCCCCAAAAGCACACCCACGGAGGCGGCGGGATGCCTGGAGTGGAGGTGTTCCCTGCCAAGGCGCTGCCAGCAGCCGTGCGATTGTCAGTAATACCTTCATTTCACAAGTGCCTTAACTCTGGATCCCTTTCAGCTGGGTCCTGCCACAAGAAGAGAGCAAATTCTCAGCGTTAAAAAAGTCCCTGTGGGACAGACCATGATGTCTGTAGTGGGGCAGAGAGATTCTCGCAGTGGGGAAGCCTCTCGACCCGACTCTCTTTGCAGCCCAAGAATTGGAGGTGAGGGGTCTGTCCTTCCAAACATCACCTCCTGCAAAATCAGGGATTGCAAAGAGCACAGCCGGGGCAGAACTCGGTGCACCCAGCGGTTGGGCTAACTTTAACTCAGCACTCTGGATTCTGAATTTCCTCTGAGCTGTTTACAAAGGGCTAGGGAAAAAAACTTCCAGCACTATCTCCCCCCGCCAGCCCCGTCCTGATGTTGCCCAGAACATCTCTCTCATCCCTCCCTTTCAGGGAGAGAAAAAAAAAAAAAAAAAGGAAAGGAGGGAGGAGTGGGAGAGAGGAGGAGAGAGGGAGAAAGTGAGCTCACGTTCACACATTGGTGAAGAGGCTGGTCTTGCAATGCCTTTGAATATTTTACTTTTAGGCAGTTCCTCATCAGTCAGCCACACACATCCGAGGCGAGCTGAAGCTAACTACAGCCATGGACAGCACTAGGAGATCTCAAATCTAATCGCATGCATCATTCCTCCGGGATATTTTTTAAATTCCATATCCAAACACGCTGACAGGCAGCTGCACTCACACACACTCGCACACACACACACACACATCCACACGTCGCAGAGCCGCCGAGCAAACACCTTGTCTCCTCTCGCAGGATATACCCGCTCACACACATCTCTCTTTATCTCCTCCTGGCTTCCCGGAGGATCCTGCCGGCTGTTTTTCATGGAGAAAGTCCAGGGAGAAATGGAGATTGAGAGATGGGAAAGAAGTGAAGAGATTTCAGACGCAGAAAAAAAGGTTATTCAAGAGATATGGAGCAGAGTATATGCAAACTGCGAGGACGTTGGGGTCTCCATACTCATCAGGTATTTAAAAACCAAACCAAAACCAAGGAAGCAGCAAATCCAAGTGAATCTCTATATAGCTGAGAAAGAGGCAGAACAATATATAGAACTGAGTGGAGATGAATGACAGCGAGTGGGGAGCTGGCTGGGTGTATTTGCTGCCTGGGAGCAGGGAGGGATTCACAGCGCTCCTCGGATTCCCACACCTTTGAGCCGGGGGGGAGCGGGGGAGCCTCTCCGGGGACTCTGGGGGAAGCAAAGGTGACCTTAACCTGCGGCCAGGGCTGGGGGGCGGCGGAGGCGGGGGGAGCTCGGCCCGGGTTCGCTGGGTTGGGGCTCTGGGGTTTTTGGCCCCCCCAAGGAGCGGCGTGCGGATGGCACGGGCCCGTAGCAGGCTGGCGGGTGAAATAATGCAAGTTGGGAGCCAAGATAAAACCCAAGCAGGTGTGTCTCCGAGGGCACCATCTGTCCCTCCGGCGGCAGCGTCGGCGGGAAGGAGAGTGCTGAAGTTGGCGGTGGAAGGGGGCTGTGGGGGGCACAGGAGGGACAGGAGGGCAGGGGGGGACAGCAGCCCTGGGAGGGGGTGCAGAGCATCTCCCGATGGCAATGGGGCACACACAGCAGCTCAAAGCTCTGCACCTGCAGCCAGAGCAGGGAGAGGCTCTGGAGGTGGGGAGCAGAGGCAGGTGGGGGTTCTTGTGTTCTCTGGGAGAAAAACCGTACCCAAGTACACTGGGAAATCCCACAGGGTCCCAGTGGCACTGGGAGTTTGGGATATCAGTGGGGTATGGCACCCACAGGCCCTTTCCCTTCTTTGAGAAGGGATGGAAGGACAGGCAGGCGAGATACCTGCAATGACAAACAGCAAAGATCCTGTCCAGAGTCACAGCACTCATCCCTGGGGTCAGGAATGCTGGGATGTCCTCAGACTCCCACCTGGACCAAACACCAGGCACCCCAGTAGGAGACCTGAGACTGGCTTGTGTCCTTCCCGTTTTCTCCTTCAGCAGGGGACTGTGGGTGTGCAGGGAACCCCTTGGATGGATGTGCTGTTTACTGACAGGCATCTGAAAGTTTTCCAGCTGACTGAGCTAAAGCCCTGAGCCCACGGGGTCTGCAGGGAGCAGAGCCTCCCTGGACATCACAACGAACAGAGCCAGCTCCCCTCCAGGCTCACTGCCAGCACTGCAATGGGATTTTCTTACCAAGACCCCTCTGCAGATTCCAGAATGACATTGGAGCCCCCTCTCTGCCTCCTTCACTAACATTTCCTTCTCTCAGAGCCTGCTCACGGCTGAGCCCGTTCTCCCATGGTCCCCACTCCACATAGGCAGTCAGGAGTTGTGACAGCTCCATGGCTGGGGACACCAAACCTACCTAGGCCGGGTTTGAAGCAGAAATGGCAAAGATCTGGGGGGTTACATGTTCCCTTCAGCCCCATCCCATGAGATTCAGCTCAGACCTTGGCCACCAGCCACACATGGCTGGCCCCTTGCCCAGCATCTGGGTCATGCCATGGCCCCATCTGCCAGCACTTCCAGGTGCCCCCTGCCCACAGGCACATGGAGGTGGTTGTGTGCCCATGGCTGGCACCAAAGGACTCGTGGCAATGCCATGGGGGGTTCACCCAGGGCAGCTCATTGCTTTTGGAGTCCCCATGGTGCTTGGAATAGGGTTGGGCATGAGGGGAATCGAGGTGTGGCAGTGGGGACTGGGTGGTTGAGCTCTGGTCTCAACTCAGACTTTCCCAGCAGAAGTTTTTGGTCCAGTTTGGGTCATTTTTTATTCCAGGCAGAGTTGTGCACTGTGGTGAAGGTTTTTTCCTGCTGTGACAACAGGACAGGACAGAACTGCCTGCTAGGGCAAACCCTGGCTCTTTGGGAGCCTTTCCATCCTTAGTCATGGCACATGCTCTGGCACATCCCAGCTAAAGCCACCACCTGCTCCCTCAGCCAGAGCTTCCCTGGGATCCTGAGTCAGGTCTGGCCTTGTGCACAGCCCTGGGATAGTGATGCAATTTGGGAGAGGTACCATCCCCTCCAGCACATCCACCTGCACAAACCCTGTCCCCAGAGATGTCTTTGCCCTGCTGCTCTGAGTCCTGCTGCGAGCTCTGAGCTGCACCTGAGCTGGCAGGGCAGCCCTGGCCGGGCCGGGAGCACCGGCGCTGCCGCTCCCCCAGCTGTGCTCGCAGCTGGCAGCAGCCGCCGCCAGAAGTGGGTCAGGCGTGGAGGCCGCCGGGAGCACGGGCCGGCCGCAGCCACTTCCCAGGACATGATTCAGCAGCTCCTGAGGTCGGGCTGGGGAGGGGGCAGTGGGGTCGGTGTGAGGTGACCTGCCCGGCACATTTTGGGTGGGCACACGCACAACGTGCTGGGGGCTGGGAGCTGCCCCAGTCAGCCTCTGTGTCACCAGCGCCTGCCTGGGATTCCTGCTCACCTTGCCAGGGAAACTGAGGCAGAAGGGGGTTTGCACAGGTGTGGCCAGGGAGAAGGAAAGGTGTGGTTGTGGATCCCCCTTTGGTGCAACCCCCTCGGGCAGAGTGGTGAGAGCAGGTAAATCTGTCAGCACTTGTGTGGTTGGGGCTGTGACCAGTGACTTGGCTGTGTCTGGTGGCACAGGGTCTCTCCCTGCCCACCGGCTCCATCCTCTCTCCATCCCTTGAGAGCTGCTGAGGGCAGGGAATTACATTTTCCCATGTGAGAAGGGCTGGGGGATTGCAGCACCACCGAAATTAATGTGGGGCCTGATGCTGTGCCCCAAGGGTGGAGGCAGGGAGGCAGCAATGCCACCAAAAGGCAGTGATGGGGGGTCTGCAGTGCTGCCATCCTGCAGGAACCCAGCCCAGCTCTTTCTGTCTCTAGCCAGCACCCCACCCCTCCACCCCCAGCCTTTCCATGCTTTGCAGATGGGGAAACTGAGGCACAGAGCTGGGCATCGTGTTCCCATCCCTCGTGGCTGCTGCTGGTGCTTGAACCCACAACAACCCCCTAGGGTCATGCCCCAGCATGATGGGTCCCTGATCTCACAGAGTTCTGGGACCCCAGGGGACACAAACAAGAATAATGGGGACTACGGCTGAGCAGCCACCGGATCCTGGGAATCTGCGCTCTGTGGTTAAAACTATGTTGCTAATTGACAATTTCCTCGGTGGGGAGCCTCGCCCCGGAGGAAGCAGAGTCTCCTCTCCACGCTCATCTTCCTCCTCGGGAGCTCAGGGGCCTCTGCAGGCTCCATCTCACAGCTGCCTTAACCCTTGCTGGAGCTGGAGCTGCTCAGCTGGGGCTGTGCCTCCTGGCTGAGTGCTTCCCAAGTGGGTCAGCTGGGAGCCCTGGGCTGAAGCTCTTCCTTAGCCTCATGCCCCCAGGCTCATTCCTGCACCTCAGTTTCCCCATCTGTTGTTTAGGAATCAGTCCTTCTCAAACCCCCACTCACCACAGAGCTCACAGGAGAGCAGGGCAGCCTTCAGAACCTGCATTAGCTGTCACTGTGCAGTGCAGAGCCCTCCAGCATGTGGCTGTCCCTCCCCAGGGCCCCCCATTTTTCCTTTCAATAGTTTATTGGCAGTACTGAGAGACAGAGCTGGGGGATGCAAACACCCAGGGGTAGCTCAGCGCTCCACAGCACACAGGGGCTGAGAGCAGCCAGGGGTGAACATCAGAGGGGGTTTGGGACCCTCTGTGCTTTGCAGTCCCCAACTAAGCCCAGCACCCCAGGGCTGAAACCACAGCCTGTCCCAGCACACACTCGCTCCCACACCCACACACACGTACCATAGTCCCAGATCTGAGACCACAAAACTTTATGGATTCCATCAGGGAATCCATAAACCCAGGGACAGTTTCTATTAGATCCCAGGAGAATCTGGACCAAATGTTAATGGCAAGTGCAGGCAATGCAGCCTGGCTCAGCCACCACAGGCTGTGCCTCCTCCATCACTGTTCCCTCTGTCTGCACTTCAGAGCCATCACCTTTCCAAATTTCCACCTTCTCCATCACTCCTGATGTGCTCTTTCCCCCTCAAGAGGTGTAGATGGGGAAGCAAAAGGTTTGCCAAAGCAGGATCAGGCCCCTGGATTTTGATGGCTGCTTAGTCTGAGCAAACACACCTGGATTCAGAGAAGTTTGCAAAGAGCTTTAAAATATGAAAGCACTCCTTGGATGCCAGATGTTATTGTGAGTTCACGGTTAAAATAGCAAAAAATCTGAGTAATAAGTCTGGCAATGTAGAAAACCTTTTTTTTTTTTTCCCCAGCTAAATCAAAAAGGTATGGGTTGAATTCACCCAAAAATGGCATTTAAAGAAGCGATTTTGCAGCTGCCCCCAAAGCAAATGTGTTTTGTGGAGGCGTCCATAGGGAAAGGCTCCGTTCCTGGCTGATGAAGGACACATTTCAGGGCAAAGTTGCTCAGAGAGATGCAATATCCGTCTTTGAAAAGGGCCCAGTGAGAAGACCAGCAGCAGTGTCCCTGTCCCACGCTTACGAATGGGGAGATGTTTCTGTGGGGACAAGCAGAGCCAGAGAGCAGCAGGGCTCTGCTCTGCTGGCACAGGCACGCATAAGGGACATTTCCCACCCCAACAGCCACTCCATGAGCAGTGAGGGGGCAAGTGAGGGTTTAATAAGCTCAGACTCAAACCAGCCCCTTCTCCTGCGGCTGCACAGTCTCCAAATCACAGCTCTGGACCAGCCCTTTTGGCTTCTCCATGGCCAAGGCAGCTGTGTGGGGATCCCTGTGGCACATCCCACACCAGCCACCACCTCGGGGCTGCCAGCAGCTCTTAGGATGTCTAAAGAGCCTTTCCTTGTCCCCTGTCCCCTTGCAAGCCGCGTTGGGGTAGAAAAATCCCGCTCAGCACCCCAAGAGCTGTGAGGACATCCGTGACCAAGGCAAGCAAAGGCACAGAGGGAGAGCAGCATCCCCGGACAGTTTCCCTGGCTGTGGCTGAGGATGGGTCGGTACCAGCCGTGCCAATCCCTCCTCCAGAGCAGGTGGCGAGGCCAGGGCTCGGCTGTGCCAGCCGGCCCCGTTAATGATGCTGGGGCGGAGCGGGCGCGGCTGGGGCAGCGCTGCCTGCGGAGCTTCAGGGCTCATTAGCGGCAGGGAAATGTCAGGACAGCCCCGGCCAGACTGGCAGCGCTGAGGGTGCCTGGGGAACGCTGCCGATCCTGCTCTAGCCCGGGCAAGGCTGAACCGGGGCTGCTGGAAATGCCAAGGGAGCGTTGGAGGGGAGAGGTGGTGGTGGGCACCAGCAGCACACAGGTTCAGGTTTAGTGGAACATGGGCTATGTCCTTGGGGATGTGTTACCCACCTCTCTACCCAGCCAGGGGTCTTTTTCCATCTCCAGGGGAGGCAGGTCTCCAGAAACCCGTGGGAAAGCAGCTTTGGTGCTGTTAATTCACTTCTCCCGTGAAAGCTGTCCTTACCCTGCCCTAAAGGCTCATCCATGCAGCCAAGAGGCTTCGGGCAGAATCCACCTATGTGGGAGGGGAAAACAACAGCAATGAGGACTTGGAGGTGTGAGTTGTGCACACAGCAGTGAGCAGGACATGTCCCTGGGAATTTCTAGCTCGTGTCCAGATGTGTTTGATGGAATCTCTGCTGCTGAGTCCACTCCCAGCCTCACTGGGGTGTCCTGGTCCCTCTGCCTCGGGCACTGGGGCATCACATGCCCCGAGCCCAGTTCAGTGTTGTGCTGGATTCTGCTCCCAAGGCTTTGCAGCTGGATGTGGGCTTCACCTGGAGGAAGGCCAGCCACACATTTCTCTCAGCTGTAGAAGTTGAATTTAGCATCAGTGTGTGGATGGGGAGGCTTGGCCCTTTTCCCTCCAGCCCTCCCATGACAGAGCTGGAGATGTTGCCCCCACCATCTCCACCTGTCCAGGAGCCTTCAGAGAGAGGACATGGGAGCAGGCAGGTACCATCCTCCTCTTACTCATTAGATTTGCCTTTTTCTGTCTTGCTGAGCTGTGGCATTGACACGGCTGAGACCTTCCTCACCCTGGGCTGGGTGAACACCCAGGCAGCACCCAAACACCCAGGCAGCACCCAGCAGCCTTTCCCCAGGCTGGAAAGGGGATGAGGGGCTACAGGTGGCTGGGAGGAGCAGGGGGAACGTGCAGGGGAAGCAGTGAAAAAATAAATAGCAGCATCACACAGCACCTGCCTACCCATTATCAGCTGCTTTGTAGGCACCCTAGAGAGGAGCTGGAAGGAGAGGTTCGAAAAGGGACATGAGAGGCTCCAGGCTGCCTTAGAGTTTCTCCCACGTAGAGGGACGAGGCGAGAGAAAACATGAAAGCATTGGTAGGTTGAGTCACCAACCCTGGAGGGATTGAGATGTGTAGATGTGGCACTTGGGGACGTGTTTTAGTGGAGGGCTTGGCAGTGCTGGGTTAAGAGTTGGACTTGGTGATCTTAAAGGTGTCTTCCAACCTGAATGATTCTGTGGAAATCTAGAAAGAAAGCAGTCCCAAGTGCTGGCTGGGGGTTCAACTGAAGCCTCCCAGCAGATCTGAGGGCTCATAAACATTTTCACTCCACAGTTTGCAAACAGGGTAAGTGAAGTATCAAAGGTTTAGGTGCTTGGGGGGACCAGGAGGCATCCAGGTGTTCTCTTTCCAGCTGGGGAGACGAGGAGGTGGCTGGGCTTGGAGGTTTCTTCCATGCAGGATTTGCTCTGCATGCTCTGGGGTGAGGAAGGAAGGTGGGGGAGATGGAGGAGATGCCACTCCTCCCTAACAGAAAACAGGTTTCCAGTAACTGCAGTGGGTTTGCCCCTTAATTATTTCCTTTGGCTCTGCTACTGGGAATGGTTGTGTCCTTAAAGTTGTTATAAGGGCAAAAGAGAGAGGAAAAGCAATCCTGACATCCTGTCCGCTGGGTCCAGATGTAGCTGGCAGAGTACAAATTAGCGGGTGGAGAATGGAATCGCTTAAAAAGAAATTTAATGAGATCGTATGCAGGCATCTGGTTCCTATCAATCATCATTTTGTGTGATATGCAATGGTAAATATCATCTTTTAATGACTCTGATGGAGAAAAAAAAGCCCAAACCACACAAGCACAAGCATAATGATCCAAAAAACTTCCAGAGGATTTGAGCTCTCAAAATTTTCTGTAGATGGAAAAACCCCAACTGACACCTCTTCTAACTCACTATTGTTGGAGTTATTTTATTTCTTTTTTTTTTTTTCCTCCTTTCCTCTGGTTATATTTAACCTTTGTGTTAAATTAATCTTCTCTGTTTATTAACAACTAGCACTGAGTGAACCTCCTTCCCCCTTCTTTGTGGTTTGACAGCTCAAATATTTGCTCCAGGCAGAAACTCTTGCTGCAGGCGCCTGCTGCTCTCCAAGGAGAGGTGGCTGCAGGTCTCAGGCCATCCATGGCTTTGCTGTTTCAGTTCTCCACCAAAAGGAATCCAGCAGACACTGGATTGAGCACGTGAGCTGAGGGTTTGCTGGTTTTACACCCCCAGCACTGCTGCTGTCCTGATGGCAGATCCCCTGGGAAAGCTGCTGGCTCAGCTCCTGTAGGGGTATCAGCCTGAGGGTCTGCAAAGCAGGGGAAGGTTGGAAACCAAGGATTTGGATCTTTCATTGCTCTGGTCTCACACAGGCTGGGGTATTTTGAGGGTTTAACCACTCTGTGCTCCTGGCATGTGTGGCCAAAAGTGGGGAGAGGTGGAGGTGATGGTCCCAGGGTCTCCTTTTGGTCCTTGTTGGGGACACACTGTAAGTCCTCAGGATGCAGAGGTCAGTCCCCCCTTGCTATTCCCTTCCTGGTTCAGACCAGCAATTTTTCTCAACTAATTTCCCATGCCTTCAGAATATCCTGCCCTTCAGCTGAGATGAAATACAGCTTTCCAGGGAGCTTCTCGTGGTTTGGGGCTCAGAGGCTGAGGCATGCAGGGACCAGCTGGCTGCTGCCATCCCCTGGCTGGGGCAGGGTCCCACTTCCAGTGCCATCCCTTGCTCCCAGTGCCTGAGGGGAGCCTGTTAAGGAATAAAAAAGCCCCAAGCAGGGATGGTAAAACCCTTGCTTTGACCCCAGTAGGATGATTCTTGTTGGAGCTGGAGGGCTTTGCTGGGTGACTGGAGCTGCAACAGCTTGAACAGAGGGATGGGGGCAGAGGGATGCTCAGTCCAGCTGGGAAAAACAGTTCCATTCAACCAGAGTGGAACATTTGCCCTTCCACAGAGAAATGTCCAGGGCAGAAGTCTTAAACCCTGGAATGATGTTATCCGTGCAGCCCTGGCCAGCTCCATACCCCAGCACTTCTCTGACAGCTCTGGGCTGAAGGACTGAGCATCTCTGTGGCAGCAGGAGCTGGAGACAGCCAGGCCTGGGAGTGATTTCTCCTGACAGGGACCAGATGCGTCAGGAGGAGCTGTGCCGGGGGGAGGAGGCTGCACAACAACAGGAGGAGTTTTGTCATGGGTCCCCTCTGGGTTTTAAAAGCAACACCTTATCTCCCCCTTCCACCTTCCCTCCTCCCCCACCCTTTCTGCTGCACACTCTTCACACCTCCAAAACCTATTTTGGGCCATCTGATGAATCCCAGATGCCTTGGGGAAGCAACAGAAGCGGTGGTGCACTCCAGGAGCTGCTTCACGCCGCTTCCTTGGCAATGCCCCCAAGCTTTCACAAGCCAAGGGAGCGGGGGAAGGAAGGGAGGGGGGGGGAAAGGAAGATAACAAATTGGTAAAGGAGCTTGGTACTCAATATTGTGATTATTCGTGGAGTGATGAGTGGGGAAGAGGATCCCACCTGGTTCTGGAGAGAAGTAGTGATGGCTGGAGAGAGGTGGGATGGATTCAGGTTCAGGTTTGGGATGGTGCTTGGGGAGGGGCTCCAGTCTGCCTGGAGCCAGGAACGATGGGGAACAGCCTGGGAGCACTCTGCTGCCTCCTGAGCATCCTTCAGCAGTCCAGCAGCCAGGGAGAGCCCTGGAGGAGGGAGGGAGCTGGGTGAAAGCAGGGAACAAACACTGATGTGGTGCTCTCCTGCATAAATTAGATGGAAGGGGGTGGCTAATGTGACTCGAGTGTCAGCCCCAGCTGCAATCCTGGCATGGGTGGTGTTGGCATTGGTGGCTCCAGCTCTGGTCCCTGTTACCTTATGCCCTTCAACTCCCTGCCCTCTCCAGCCCTCAGCCTCCCTAGGGAGCTCAGCATGTAAGCTGTGACCTCAACTTCATTTCTTTCAGCTGCATTTTATTTGGGTTGAAAGGTCCCCAGGCCCCCCTCAAGAAGGGCTGGGGAGTTTTTGGAATATCCTTGTGCTGGGAAAAATGTCACAAATGAACAGTGACATCAGCTCAGGCCTTAGGTCCCACTGGAGACTCTGGTGGGGCTGATCTATGAAAAATGGGGCAACTTGGACAAGGGGAGACTGTTCTGGGTGGCAATGCAGAAATAAAGCCCATGGTAGCAAAGAAGAGGAGCAAGGAGAGCCTGGATAGGATAAAGAGAGGTTTTCAGGCTCATCTCCAGCTCTCTGAGGCAGGATGTGATGTTTTGATATATGTGGGCATGTATCCAGCATCTGGCACGCCTGGGTGGCATCTCTGGGCATCAAGAACTCAGTCATGCTTCTGCTTTGAGAATTAATATCCAGCTGTGATGACCTTGTAGCAGATGGAGTTTGGGAAAAAGGCATCAACCTGCTGGTTTTCAGACAGCTGAATGCTGCAGTTCCTGGAGAATTTGATAGGAAAACCAACCCTGACTGTGTGAGACACAGGGGGTGGGTTCCTGCACCTCCATCCCCTGTGCTCTGCTCTCCCCCTCCTGATGGCATTTCATGTCTGTTCTTTCTGGAAGGTTTTTTGTGAACTTCCCCTCAGCCAAGCAGTACTTCAGCCAGTTTAAGCACATGGAGGACCCACTGGAGATGGAGAGGAGCTTGCAGCTGCGCAAGCACGCTCGGAGGGTCATGGGGGCCATCAACACTGTGGTGGAGAACCTCAACGACTCTGAAAAGGTCTCCTCTGTCCTGGCCCTGGTGGGCAAGGCCCACGCCCTCAAGCACAAAGTGGAGCCCATCTACTTTAAGGTAAAGGATGGGAGCAAAATAACCTGTGGGCTGCTTTAGGAAGAGGGCAGGGGAGCTGTGGTGAGCTGGTGCTGCCTGTCCTTGGCTGGAGAGGCTTGGCAGGGTGTGGGGCTGCTCTCCCTGTGACACTGTCCTGTGGAGACCCCCATCCCCACACACAGCCAGTGCCAGAGCACCCAGTGCCTCCCCCTGCCCAGGGAAACCCACCTGGCTGTGTCCATGTTTGTGGCTGTGTCCCCCTTCTCTTGGAAATTAAGCACAATAGCAGAGACTCCAATTATTAATAACACCAAGATCACAGGTTTGATCCCCATGTGGCCATTCACTTAAGAGCTGGACTTGATGACCCTTATGGGTCCCTTCCAACTTGGAATATTCTGTGATCCTGTAAATAATTTGAGGTGGCCAGACTGAGGAGATGGTTCAGCCTGCAGCAGCTCCCTCCTCCCAGCTGGGTCTGTGCCCTGCTGCCTGGGCACAGGGTGACCTGTCCTGTCTGCTCCCAGGGCTGTCAGCAGACCTCCAGGACATCTGTGTCCTACAGACAGCAACAGCATCCAAGTGTTTTCATAGGGAAAAGCTAAATTTTTGTGAGTAACTCCCTGGAGAGTGATTAACCCCTTGCTTGCTGTCTGCCTCCCCTCAGAAACTCACTGGTGTCATGCTGGAGGTCATTGCAGAGGAATACCCCAACGACTTCACCCCGGAGGCACACGGAGCCTGGACCAAGATGAAGACCCTCATCTACACCCATGTGACAGCAGCCTACAAGGAGGTGGGCTGGGCTCAGTACCCCACTGCCACCCTGTGAGCGCCCAGGGGGCCACCAGAGGGGCAGGGAGGGCTTCGCTCCCCCCAGGACTTCACTCTGGTCTCTTCTCAAGATCTTTGCTAGGTTTGGGGAGCCCGGTAGGGCCAGTTCTGTCAGCTGCCAAGTCACAATTTGATCTCCATGGGGTTTAAAAACAAACTAAATAAGCAAAAAAAAAACCACAGAACCACGAAGGGTGTGGGTGGGTTGGGGTGAAGCAGTTGCAGGGGACGCTGGAAGGGGATGCAGAGGGTGAGGGGAGAGCGTTGGTTGTTGGCTCCATCTTCCTGTCCTGGCCTGTCCATCACCGCCTCCCAAATCCTGCACCTCACTTGCACCATCTCAAAGTCCCTTGTACAAGTGCTGCTGCCCTGTTCACTGATGAACAACACCACCCTCATTTTCCATGCAAAGCCCCTGGGTAGACCTGGCTTTTGGGGGCACACGTGGAGACCTCCGACTGGCACCGAGAGCGCTTTGCTTTGCACTTTCTGTATCACCTGGCAGGGCTGACAGCCAGAGCCACTCTGGGTGCCCATCACCCTGGGCTCCAGGTGGGCAGCAGCCCTCACCTCTCCTGTCACCCACAGTCCCTGTCCTTGCTGCTGCAAACCCTCCTGGGCTGGGAGAGCAGCGCTCCCACAGCACGAGAGAGTGGGAAGGAGGAGGAGGCCTTTGGGCTGCCTCTGCTCATGGCTCAGAGCATGGTGTGTAGGTGGGATCCCTGTGCCATATGTGGGGAGCTGGTGAGTCCACCCACTGCCCTCCAGCTCCCTGAGGATGGGCCTGGGTGGCACATGATGTGCCACTGCCCTGGGAGCTGGTGTGTGTAGGTTTGTCTGCCAGCTGTGCCCTCTCAGTGACAACGGGGGTCAGGCTGTGACCAGCAGGAGGAAAGATGGCACAGACATATCAGGAGGGATTTCTG